>NC_090888.1:53778957-53796457 GCF_036669925.1 Montipora capricornis
TTGGGATTGGAGATAACATTTGACACCGGTTAACGTTGCATTTCAACAGATTGGATGTGTCGTGTGTAAAGTGAAAAGGAATGAAAAATCTTGAAACAATGTTCAACCACTGCTGCTGGTTTACAGTGGCGAATTATAGTCTCTTTCATGTGCCTTACAGTTCCCCCTCTTAGCGTTGTTTGCCGGTTATCGAGAGCTGTCTTCTTTGTGATTCATCTCAAAGGAAGCTCTTGTTCTCACCATTTTTTAATCGCAAACTCTTAAGACATTAACTTAATATTTGATGTAATTGCAGATTGGGGGAAATATTTTTGTTTAGTATTTAGACTCGTGGTCCAGTTTACTGTGATGTGATTTGAGACGTGGTGTTTTCTTGTGTCATCAATATACCTTTTCCTCTCGATCGAACCCTTGGGTCTTTATTGATACCTTTTGCACCTTTCAGCACCTAAGGGTGGTAAATCTGTTATGAGGCATGTAAGTCGTCTTTATGATTCAATAGCGCGAGTTTCAATCGAGTGTCGTAAATAATTACTTTGGCCAATCAAAAAGGACGGAGACAATCCGGTAAACCAATCAAAACTGGAAGTAATTACACGTAGCCGACACAAAGCGCGGGAAAATGTGCACGCGCTAGCCACGTTTTGTTTTGGTTTCACTTCTGATTGGTTGAAAAAGTGGCGCGAGAACTTTGAACCAATCACTGCGTGAAGTAATGCAAAACCAAAGCAATTCGCTGATTACTTTCGACACTCAATTGAAAACCGCTCTAATTTTGTGGAACTTAATTAGGAGGAAAACGATGATGATGATGATGGTGACTCTGATCAAGAAGACTGGAGAACAAAAGCGGATACCAAGGTCAGAATAGCGTTCTTGTAAATGGTTTGAACCTAGTAACATACTCTCCGGTAGTTAAATCACAACGCAAGCATTGTCGAGAAATCTTTGTGTTCCCTCCCTAGGGCACATAGTAAAATCCACCAGCCTACGTAGCTGACGAGAATGATTAATTCACGCCAGGAGCTTATGATCGGGAGCTTCTATAGAGTGTTTTCACTCTCGTGATCAGTAACCTTGTTTTTCCACCGAATCAAAGAAAAACATTTGCATGATAATAGAGCTCAATTCCCAGAGGATTAGTTGGGTACACCAACATGGCCGCTGTGACGTCACGTGAAAACACTCACACCACTGAGTCAACCCTTTCCGGATTAAATTTATTTTTAGGAACAGGTTATTCCCACGAAAAGTGTCATATTTCCCTTGATGCTGAGATAGCTCTGTTTGATTGGCTTGTACGACAGTGGACGTCCTGAATCTCCCAAGTAAGGCGGTCTACAAATACACCTTATTTCAAAATGGCAGCCATTTTAGTATTCTTTTGTTTCCTTGCAAATTGACGCTTTTCACCTTGAACGAGACCAAAAGGGCCAATTTGCAATCAAACAAAAGAATACTAAAATGGCGGCTATTTTGGAATAAGGTGTATAGAATCTACTCGGGAAAGGATTGACTCCTAGGGCAATTATGGGGAATGTAGGCTCCCCTTGATGATCTCCTGTTTACGCTCTGAAAACCTAAGGCCATTCTTGTAACCATTCTGTCATGTTCTTCCAATACTTGGCCCCTTCAGATTACAATAAGTCAAGTGATGGTCCTTGCACGATGCACAACGCTTAGCTTGAGCATCACTTTCTACTTGTCGACTCATTCCACCTTTTTCTTGGCTGTTTGTTTACTTAGAACCAGCCTCAAGATAACGTTCAGGCCGTGGAGGATTCTGGGGAAGGCGAAGGAACCGGGGAGAAAACCGATGTAACCTCTGGCTCATCGGAATCCACAGGGGGCAATGAAGAGCGGGGAGTGGGGCGAGCTGATGGCGTTGACACTAAGGGGCATCGTGGAGAGTCCAGCACCGCTCAAGTTCCAGTAGATGCTAGTCAACAGGTCAGCGGAAACAGCTATTGTCAACTTTCTTTTTGTATATTAACCGCCCGTCATTCTAAGGGAAGGTATTTCTTAGGACGTTGCGATGACAGATTTGCAGAAAATTGTGCTTAGCCTACCAGTCGTAACTTTTTCACTATGGTCACCTATACCAAGCAACTTATCGATGGTGGAATTGGGCTTTTACCTCGCGTTGAAGAATGCTAGAGAGCCAGAGGACACGAATGACGTAAAATAAAAGAGACAAAAGCACTAAGTAATTCCTACCCGAAACACAGATTCAAATATATTTTCAAATTATGGTAACTCCATTGTTCCCGATCCCCGACGTAGGAGCCGAAATTTCTAACTCACGACTGGTGTAGATCTGTTTTAAAGTAATTTTTTTACTATTTCCAGAGGCTCTTTGTAGGTACATTACATCTATGAAGAGCTTAGTTTATGTGGTTTAGATAGAGTATGGTAAACACGTTGTTGGCCAGCTTTGACTTTACTGAGACTGCCTCAACATTTCGAACAAGTTAAAGTAAAAGGAGGTAGCTCAAACCAGACGAAGTCTACGATTTTTGCAAGAAATTCAGTGTTTCGTGCTTTTAACATTCGCACAATGATCTACAATCCTGGACAAAATTGTTGAGACACTTTTTACTTCCTTCTACATATCTACTGAAACAAATTATTTCCATCAAGTAAATCTTCTTGATGCAGATCCAGAAACATTTAAATCTCGGCTCACAACACTCATGTTTAAAAAACACTTTTCATATTAATACTATGTTTCATTTTATGAATATTATATGCTCACTATATGAATATTATGTGAACATAATTATATACTTTTTATATATTTACTTTTTAATATTGTATATTAGATTCTTATACTAAACATAAATTAGACATTCCTTTCCCTTTTTTATTGTAAGCGCATTACGATTAGAAATGCGCACTAAGTACGTCTGTTATTATTATTATTATTATTATTATTATTATTATTATTATTATTATTATTATTATTATTATTATTATTATTATTATTATTATTACTTTAAAATCACCGTTCCCTTTTGTCCTAGTATGCCCATGGCACAATCAATTTCATTGCTTCATGTTGGAGGTCCTTTTAAAATCTTTTTTTTTTTTTTTTTTTTGCCGTGGTTGCACAAGGTGAAGAGCTTTTAGTTCGTTGAATTCAAAGGCACGTTCTTTTGTTTCAACAGTCTCGTCAAAGAAAACAAATGAACCGCGCCCGATCAGACCGAGCGTTGGGCTCTATGGATGAAATTACTCATAAGAGATTGAAGACTGTGGATGATACTGAGATGGGTTTAAAGCAAGAGGTACGACGCTGGATACAAATAGAATTTGACATCTTTATGAAAAGATGATGTTGCATAGCGTAGGTTTGATAACATCGTAGAGGCTCCGTTTTGGCTACCGTAGTTAACCCGCTTTCGGTAATTTTTTGGCCCCTTCAGATTACAACTCCTTTGAAATTGTACTTCACCTCTAAGGTCATTTCCAATGAGCATTAAATGACTTAAAGACATACAAAGCAAGTTTCTGTTTCACATTTGTTCCATCGATGGAATTTCGAATTTGCTCAAAATGAACATCACACATAACATTATAGACTTAATGTATGGTCCTGAGGAGGGAAACAGTTAGTTTTGTTTTCCCGAGAGTCCTCATGTTTCCCGAGACGAAGTCGAGGGAAACATCAGGACTCGAGGGAAAACGAAACTGACTAGTTTCCCGAGGGACCAGACATTAAATGCTTTGTTATATATTTAGACTTTTCCTGCAACAATCGCAGCGAAACATCTGGAGCGGGCAACAACTGCGGAATTTGATTTGAATTTGATCAGGGCCACGTGACAAAGAATCAACCAATCACAGTGCTCATTTTGTTGAGCGAAAGTCAAGGTATATAACAGTCTTTTATTTGTTCCAGGCGAACGAGACGAGGAACCAAGATCTATTTCAGCACATGAAAAATGACGATTCAACGAACCACGATGCTCAAACTCTTGACAGTGCGACCGCTGATCAAGCTAAAGAACAGGAAAAGGTTAATTTTCCCGATACAAACAGCGAGGGCGATGATCGAAAAGAAGAAGAAGAAGAGGACGACTATGAAATGAAATCAGCTTTATTGGAAGATAAAACTGAACTCCCTGTAAGTGCTTGTTGTCTGCTCTTTTTTTGTAGATAGTTTTTTTTTCGTCTCAACTCAGACCGGCTAGTCTGATTACGAGAGGGCTTTGTTTGTCCCGTGCCTTTTTCTGCTGTAGTAGGTAGATCACGCATTGACTATTTGTCTACGATGATTGGTCGTAATCCTATCCGTCCGCAACCGTCGTAACTGATCTGCCGATTTGTCTCCAACTGTCGTAACGTCACCCGGCCCAAGCGCATGCGCGGTGATGCTACAACCTCTAATAGGGAGCTTAAGGACGTTCGCGCCAAAATCTTCCTACGGTGAGATTTTCTTCATTTCTCGCCTAGAGTTAGGTCATAAAGTACTTACTCCAAAAATAAAAAAAAAATTTGGGGTCACCGACTTTGTTTCGGAGAAAATGGCAGTGGAAAAATGCCTTAATTTCGATATATCGGTCATAATAACGGAAGGTAGCCTCATCTGCTCATCCATCGAAAATCATAAAAATAAACAGTTAGAGTGAAGATTTCCGTGCATAGGTTTTTAGGGGTGGGATTTTAAGATAATTTCATGCCGCTAGGGATGTCGTAAACAGTAGAGTTCATCCTAGACGAGCGTTTTCGTAAGCTCTATCCGTTGCAACCACTACTGGAATTCGACGGCACGAGGAAAGAAAACTTTAAAAAAAGATAACTTCTTACGGTGAGATTTTTTTCATTTTATCATATTTTGTAGATAGTAAGTAGCGTAAGTGATTCATGATTAAAAAAATAGGGGTCACCGATGATCCAAGGGAGTAAAATCGATGTGATTTTACGAAGCTCTTGGAAAACTTTGTTTGTCACGTTTTTACGTGACCCGTCGGGGGAGGACTGGAACCCAAGAGAAGATCGATCGTTGAAGGAATGAAAAGTTTTTACCCCAAAACAAAGCTTTCCCGAGCACAGCAACGAAGTTTTAAGCAGTCGTCATCTTCTTTTGGTTAGTGTTTTGTATAATATGTCTCCATTGCCGTCATGCTCCACTTCTTTAGTGTGGTTTTTGTGAAATTTAATCTCTGGTTGTTTCCACGCAGGTCCGCACTATTCAAACGGACGAGGACGAAAATACTGCTCTATTTTCACGAAAGTAAAGGAAAAAAACTTCAAAACCATGCATTCATTTTGAACTTAAGTTCGTAGGGTAATAAAAACATTTAAAAAAAAACAGCCCCATTAAATTTACGCAACGGTTCGTCCTCGAGTTTTCCAAACTTTCAGCCACTACTCGATCACAGCTTCCTTTTAAAGAGCTTTTCCATCCTCCCGCTCACTTCTTTTTAACGTTTCATGATGATTCGGAAATAAACGTGCCATTCTTTTGCCGGCCTGGAATTTTTTTCCCGGCGTTTTTGTCGCCATGTTATTTTAACTAATGCTTGAACAATATTTATGAAAGTGACGAAGACTAGTGCACGACTGACAAAACAACGCGAATATCAGTCGTGCAGTAGTCTTCTTGACTTTCACAAGTATTTTTTAATCAATTTTGACCGATCACGATCTTCTCTTCGGTTTCTGCAAAGGTTTTCAAACCTCAACTTCACTAATGCTCGAAGTAATGCGTGACATATTACAGTCGCGTTACCTGCGCAGTTATGTTGCGCACAAACAATTAGCGCGAACGTCCTTAAGCAAAGAAAACGACCACGACGGCTACGAGAACATTATCTACAAATACTATTTCCCTTTATGATAATAATTTCGCGATTATTCCAAGTCGTTCGGCATGCAAAGTGTGTACCAACGTTCCAGAAACAAAATTGGCATGAACGGTGCGGATGGTTGGACAGAAAATTCGGAATTTATCGTCAAAAACCTCATATTTCGACAATTCACGTCATTTTCAGGGCGAGGACGACTAAGAAATGTATCGAAATGTAAAACGCACGTGCAAGGCGTACATAGCTATTGTTTTTGGTCCTTTAGACCCGTCCACGCGTATCTGGATTCGTTCTATTATCCGGGACTCCTCTGTTTCTATTGTCAACACGTGCATGCGCCATCAGGCGTGCGAGTTGGCGACAAGAGAAGCGGTCAGCGCTCAAAGTATCCGGATTCAACCGTCCACACGATTCCAAATTCTTTCCGGATTCAAAACCTCCCACTCTCTTTGCTGTCGTCGTCGTCCTTGCGTAAGTTGTCTTAGTAACTTTCATGCACGCCTTCCCGAAAGCAGGACTTGTGTATTTCAACGAATCCCTCGGGTTGTTTGTTTCTCGAAAGTCCCGAAAAGCCATCTGTGAAATTGCCAACCGCTTGTTTTGGAAAGCCGATCTTTTAACATGTTTCAAAGTAACAAAAAGAAAAATAACTATGAAGTTTGACGAATTAAATGCCCTCCGTTCTTGAGTTACAAAGGGAATTGTGACACCCGAAATTGCCCGTAAAGTTTCGGGACTTTCGAGAAACAGCCCCCAGCTCCGTGATCTGGGTCGTGCACAATGGATCGTAACAATGGATCAGACATATCGAAATAAGAAAGAGAAAGAAATTCCTCAAAATGGGACTATGGATAGTTTTTTGGCCACCTATACCACGTATACGGTGTTACTACACTTGAGCAGGCGGTTTTTTTTTAGTTTATTTTATTTAAAAAAAATGGCAACGAGGCTAGTATCGGTCAATGCGCAACGTAAGGTTTTGACTCATTTGTCAAAACCGCTGTTATCTGTAATAACGGTGTGAGTACATTTTTTAAGAGTCCAAAGTTTAAGAGCTGCCACAGTTAGATTTAATGTGACATTGACCTTGAAAATCATTTTAAAACCTCAGACACCAGACAGACCAAAACAAACCAGATTGCTGCCACCTGTTAAACCAACCATCACAACGGATACTGAACAAGAAGAAGAAGAGGCCAAGGCCGTGGACCGAGAAGGAATGGAAACTAGCGATAGTGAAGAAATTACCGCTGACCGCTTGCTGAGCACCTATCACTCTTCCGAGATGGCCTTTGCATTCGAGAAAATGGTAAGCCCTGTAACGGTTGTCTAATGTCCAATTATGGTTGGATTTAAGCTTAGAAAGAGCCAAAACGAGGTTTTGAACAACCGAAAGTTAATTTTGGCAAAAATTATTGCACGAAAAAGCTTCTCAAAATATTGAAAACCAAGCTGAGAGGTCAAGTATTTAAAGGGGCACTGTCACGCTAAATTTGCTCTTTTTAGGTCAAAATGGGTGCAAATCTAAATTAGTACTTCAGCTCACACATACAACATTCCTGACAACCCACTGACAAGATGTGAAATATATTTATGGCACAACGAGCTATTCGTATTTAATTTTTGGTGTCCTTCTGACGACACAGTCTCCAAACTTGAAAGAACTGGCCAGATTTTTCAAGTTTCAATCCATTTCCGTGTTCTCCATCCTTGGGTGCAAACAACAAAGAATAGCTTCAGTACACTTCAATGGTTATTGCATTGGCAACAAAACTACAGCATTATTTTTTGGTATTCATTGATGCAAGGACGTGTTTTAGTGTTTTGAAGTTTGACTAAAATAGTGTGACACTGCCCCTTTAAGTTACTTTATTTTAATCGTAATTGGTCACAAATGAAAGGCAACCTGACTAGACTAAAGAAGCAAAAGAGTAAATGGAGTCAGGTTATGACTTGTTTCCATATCTCAGAATGCCCTTGGACGATGGGGCCTGGGTCAAACTTACCGCTATGTAAAGAATAGATCACTTTCATAAATGGCGACCACTCTGTTGTATTTATGTTAATTAGACCTGGTGGCCTCATTTTCGTAGCGAGGCTAGAGAGGCTTATTAGCATTAAAACAAAAGAATATTCTATTCGGCCGAAAGATGAAAGAGGTCTATGAAAACAGGCAGAATGAAAGTTTTAGTTCAACATAGCGTTTCTGAGCCAAGCCGCGCTGATCTACAGTATTTAGGTTTAATTAACACGTTGAAAACACCCTAAAAAGAAATAGTGTTTCGCACTTTTCTTCAGGAAGAAAACTTTTTGTGCTAGGTATTTCCACATCATCTATACGTGAATGCTACATTTTAATGCAAATTTAATGCCTTCTTGACCCTGGGAGATTTGAACTGGGTACAACATTGAGTTAACCGATTTGGTCTATTGTCTATTTTCCCGCAAACTTGATTTAGAAATTGACACCTGTTGGGTGATGTTGTTGGGGTCAAACCTGATAGCAGATTGTTTCTCTTGGGTAATGAATAGACTCTAAGCATCAGCTATATTCTGTAATTTACCGTATTAGTTCAACTGACATGTCACCCGTGAATTGGAATAACCTAAGCATTGAAAACTCCTTCACAGAGTGCCCACTGAATCCCAATCAAATTACACAAGAAAATTTGGGGTTTTGATGAAACTGAAAGAAAGACCTCAATATGTACATGCAAATATGAAGGCGAGGTTGGTTTTTAGCAATTGTGTTTCAGCTTTTTTTTTTCGGTAGGATATATCTTCCTTGGACCCTGAGAAACTCAGGTCAGAACTTGAGAAACAGTTAGCAGAGTGGAGCAACCTAGATCGAGGAACGAGCGAGGAGCAACAGGTCGCCCAAGAGGCCTGGCACAAGTATGAACTTCTCACCACCGGTCTCTCGCAGGAGCTTTGTGAGCAGTTAAGACTGGTACTGGAACCTTCATTGGCCACAAAACTCAAGTATGTTAAATTCGAGAAAACAAGTGTTGCCTTATATGCTTTGACTGAGAATGAAGACTCCAAAAATCGACTATCCTGTAGCGACGACCTCTCAAATGCGCTTTTTGTCTTGGGGAGGGGGGGGGGGGTCTCGCTTACTAGAGGGTTGACTGTAATTTTCCCTCTTACTTTTAGGAGTTAAACAGGCGACTAGTAACGTGTACACTCTTGACTGTAGTGTATATGAAATCTGTTTTTTTCTTGTGAGCATTTCTCATATCGACTTTTAATCGCCTTTCGCACATTATGTTACAAAAACCGCGATGAATGGCTTGTGGTCTTTTCGCTCCGGCGACTCGAGTGTTTGTGGACTGCCATAATTTTTTACAAACAATAAACTGTGAGATGCCGAGCGAAAAGATCGTAATATTGTACACGTGCATGGGGTATCGTATAGAGATCAGCTTGCGAGGGTAGGTATAAGTGGCTGGGAAAGACTGGCTTGTTTTCTCATGTTAAGATGGCCTTGAACGTTTTTTTTGTTTTGTTTTTTCTTTGTTTGTTGTCAGAGGTGATTACCGATCCGGCAAAAGATTAAACATGAGAAAGGTGATCCCATACATCGCAAGTCAGTTTCGCAAGGACAAGATCTGGCTGAGGAGGACTAAGCCGAGTAAACGGCAGTACCAAATCATGCTAGCTGTCGATGATTCCTCTAGTATGAATGATAATCACTCCAAGCAGGTAAGTAACTTTGATGCTTTGCTATTATTCTAAATTCCCGCAAAGCAACGAGATTTGTATTTTTATGTCAGCACATTACTAGCACAGAAATAAGCAACTGAGGTCTGAGAAGACCCATAACCGGATTCACTGGAACCCCAGAACATTGAACGTAAATGTCAACCCACCTCACACTCTTTTCGCACACTATATTGGGTCTTTATCGTCCCACACAAGTGTGGTTGGACGAGGGTACGGTTTATTTTTCATATCCCTAAAATCTAGGAGAGACTACTGTCCTGGCGTGCGAAATGGTCACTTCGGTTTTCTGTCCTTACTTGCAAAACTTGTCTCGCGTAAGATCCCAGTTAATGTCGCTGTTATGATCGTTTTATAATATTAAACATTTTATATTTGCAGTGACTGTAAGAACACTTTACACATGAAGTATATCCCACGGGAATTAATCTTCATTCTTACGCAAATAATTGAGTTGTGTTTTGGTTAAAAATCATGGCCGCTGGCCACGTGATCAAACGACGTTGGAAGGTTGCGATTAAAATGGATACACCACATTCAGGTGTCAAATACATAATCCAACTTATAACTTCAGGAAAAGAACCAGTCATTCCATGCACCATAAGTAGTATCGTTTGTAGTGTTAAATGCTAATCGGCGCTCGTTCGAGAATGGTTAGTTATTATGACCGTCTAAGGTGACATTTTATATACACACGGCATCTTCACCTCGCCAAGCTAACGCAATGTTATGTAGTTGTCATAAAGTGTACCACCTGACTGTAGCGTATCCATTCTAGTCACAATCATCAAGTTCAGGAAAGCAGGACAAGCGCACGCACATACAGAAGAATTAAAACTATGGTTTACATGCAACTAATACATCAGTATGCAGGGTTTGGATCTTGTATTGTGAACAATATTGAAAAAATTTCCTGTCTTTTTTCTCGTTTTAGCTGGCATTCGAGTCGCTAGCAGTTATGAGCAATGCATTAAGCCGACTGGAAGCCGGAGATCTCGGTGTCTGCAGGTAAAAGCCCTTTATGAATGAAGGTTAAAAGCGCTCTTTAGTTCTTACACTTTTCCCGCCATCAACAGTGGCTGCATAATTCTTTCCCCCATGATACGAATTTGGCTCATTTGATACCCGTGGGTGTTGCGATTTCCCGACACGTGGTGATTGGGCGCACATACGGAACCTACGAGTGGTCAGTTTTTTTCTTATTCTCATTCGCTTGTGAATTTCTTTTGAATTTTTCTTTCTCAGCTTTGGTGAAACTGTCCGCCTTTTACATCCTTTTCACGAACCATTTACCGATCAATCAGGAGCTAGAATCCTGCAGCAATTCACGTTTGATCAGCAGAAAACCAAAGTGGCACAAGTGAGTTTAAAAAGTCTTTATATGAAGTAAGTTTGATTACAAGAGAAAAGAAGGTGTTTTGAACCGAGAAAACGCGTTTAGCTCTCACATCTTAGGAGGCCGAGATCGGAAGCGGCGAAGGCCAGTTGTAGGGATACTGGATTTGAATGGGAATGCAAATCTCGCTCCGAGAACCATATGGATATGTCTTTGGTGGTCCGAAATTCAAGTACCCTGCGCATGCTCAAAATCCATTTTTGCCGCTGCATTCTTCTAGTTGCGTTTTCAACGCTGCCATATTTAGTTGAACTATTTCTTTCTATTCACCATCATGCACTGAAGGTACAAGCTTGAAATACCGATGTACATAAATACGTTTTTACTCCATTTTGACTTATCTTTTAATTTATGTGATTTCTTATTATGTGGCTATTACAGCTTCTTGACACCTGTACCAGCTTAATGCTTACGGCTCAGAGATCACATTCATCTCCCCGAGTGAGAAGAGACACGTCTCAGCTTCTGCTGATTGTATCTGACGGAAGGGGCATATTCCTGGAGGGAATGGAGGTCAGTGAATCTTGAACAGTTTGTTTTCCCAAACCAACCGAAGCAGTCTTTAAAACCCATAAAAATTTGTCGATGAAAGTATAGACCACTTCCCCGGCAGAGAATTAGTCACCCACGTGACGTTATTTAGAACCAGATGTTAGAAAGATTTTTCATCGCGTTTACGTGAAGCGGCCAACGGGGAACGGCAGGTTTGTGTGTTAGACAAACATAAAGATTCTCTTATTCTTGCTCTCATTTCTCTATCTCGCGACAAGTTGCTCGATCTCTGTAGATTACATTCAGAAAATGAGCCAAAGTCATGGTCAAACAAGTTTCTTTGATGTGTGGCAAAAACGAGAATGTTAGCTTGACGTTTGCCGTAAACGCGATTTTAAGTCTCTGTATTCTTAGGTCTTTGTTAGGTCCGATTTCGAACCTTTTTCCTCCTGTTTTTTTGGGCGAGGGTTGTAGCTCCGCGATATTAAATCTTGCATTACTGTCCCCTCGACATACTTGAGAAAAACTGACCGTCAGACTGCAAAGAGGCGACTGGATCGGGATTTCAAATTTTCAAGTTGCTCTCGTTTCCTTTTTCCCACTATTCTCTAAAAGGGAGATTAGGATAAAAACACTGCACATTTGTAAATAAAACTTTTCTTTTGCAGACTGTCCAAAAAGCTGTGAGAGTTGCAAGAGAGGCTAATATTTTCATGGTTTTTGTGATACTCGACAATCCTGCTAACAAAGACTCTGTTCTTGACATCAGAGTCCCAATCTTTAGCCCGGGAAAGCCACCGGAAATTAAATCCTACATGGAACAGTTTCCGTTTCCGTTTTACATTATACTACGGGAAATCAACGCGTTGCCGCAGATTTTGAGTGACGCTTTGAGACAGTGGTTTGAATTGGTTGCAAGCATAGATTGAACATAACAGACGAGAGATCCTGGGAAAAGATGGGTATGACGTAATAGCTACCACCGGCACGTTTCTCGCCAGGCGTTTCAGCTGAGCTCTTAATAGCCTCCCATACAGTCGTTTTTAGGAGATTCGTATTTCAGCCTCACCTCACTAACGCTTGTTTTTCGCAGTTTAGCCAGTCGAATTTCATCTACTGAATTCTCGAAGGTGAGGTCACACGCAGAACAACTTTAGTAGGAAATTCAAGAGAAACATGATGGCGAGTATAACGGATTACTAAATAAGCTTAATCGGTCATCGTTTGACTGGATCGTGGTTGGCCTCGCCGGTCAAACTGTGGGAAAGGAATGTCTATCAGGTAAGCAGGCGTTTGTGGGGACGAGGTGAAATGTGACTCTTCTTAACGGTGAGGCTGATCTTGAGTGTAGCACAGCCGTCGTGAGTGACGGACGCGGTGTCCGGGAGTTGACCTTTCTTAATTCTACGAAATGTTTCTGCTTAGCGCTTGCACAATAGAAAAATATGAGAAAAGGAAAGATTACCGAGAACATTAAAGAGAAAATGCCACACACCAGGTTGCTGCCTGTTACTCGGAAACGCCTCATTGTGCAAATCACTTGTAGGATGTGGTGAGCCTACATTTCCATTCGTCTATTTTACTCCGAGTTTACGAATATGGCCCATCGAACATTGCGGGAGAAGCAGGAGCCATCAATCATTATACGTCTGCTTCCAAAGGATAAGGATTGCTAGCAATTTCTATCAGCAAAACTCTTCGTGGTGTTTCTAAATTTTTATACACAGCTGTTAGGCTCGGCCGGTCCGGTTTTCGACAGCACATGAACTTAAGCAGAAAATATCAATAGTACTTTGTACCATCTCTCATTAAAATTAAGAATTTGTGTCCTTTATCTTTTTAAGTTCAAGCGCTATTTTCTTAATATCTTTAAGTCCTTCCTCTAGTTGAGCTGCTGTACTCTTCTCCTGATCCTGAGTCGGTTCTTGGTCTTCGTTCTCACTGTTCCGAACAGAGTCCTTGTCACTCCCTGACAGTTGTTTTATAACGAGCATTACGTACTGGTTTAATTTATCGTAATGTTCCGGACTTAATTTGTCTTCAAGGTAGCTTATTATCTGCGGAACGCAACGGCCAGGTGCGTGTAACATGCAGCCTGTGTGGTGTTGGAATAACACCACTGACGCAAGGTGAAGTGCCATCGCTGGCTCAATTTCCTGTCGTAACTGCTCTTGTAAAGCGCAGCGGCGTTCCAAAGTCAACTGTCTGCAGTAAGAAATATAAGAAAAAACAATTACTGACGTAAACACTCTTTATCTTTGTGACCAATCGCGGCCAGTAACTCCCTATTGAGTTGACTTTGTTTAAAATCATTCTGGCTGAGAACCAAGCATTTCAAACTAAAGAAAGTTTGCAGAAGATCGGAAAAAAAAAACAACAAATGACTGGCGTGAAATAAAGACAATAGGGAGGGCCGAAGTTCCAAATCCACCAAGTTTTCCAAGGGAACACTGCAGATTAAAAAGAATGAACTACCTCAGGAAGGTAAATAAAAAACTGATTTTCATAAGAAAGTACGCTTTGAAAACAATTTGTAGGGGACAAAGCCATTTTGTCCTCTTGTTGACCACGCTATTTGATAGTATCGAAATGGCTGTAAGATATTAATATCTTTTTTTTTTTTTTTTTAATCTCATAAGCCTGGTGATTTCTGCATGAGTTCTTCCTCGTGACCTTGTGGTTACAAATTTCTGCTGTGAGCAAATGAGGATGATGAATTTTTACTCAACACGATAGCCTGCGTAGCATGGCGGTTTTGGTTGCTAAGTAATAAAGGCGGGCGAGGGCAAAAAAACCGCGAGGAGATTGGGGCGGGAGCGGTTTTTGTTTTTCTCGCCTCTTCGCCGCTCGTGCGTCCGGCTCGACAAAACCGCCATGCTACGCAGGCTATCAACACGACTGCCAGTTGTATGACAAACAATTACAACAGGGAAACTCACCTTTCTCTTTTCTTATCCAGCTTTTTCAACATAAACTCGCAGTAATCCAGACCACATATGACCTCAAATTGGATAAAGAATTCCTCTGTTTCCTAAAAAAACGGTTATACTGTAAGGTCAATCGATTGACGTTCAGTCCAGGACAACGATTGGAAAGTCTAGAGCCAAGTGTACAAACAATAGGCTAGTTTCGAATTGTGCAGCAACAAAAGAACAGAGTCAAGGTTCAGGGGAATAATTTGCATTTTCCTTTGTTTTGAACAAAACAAAATGCTAATTATTCCCCTGAACCTCGACTCCGTTCTTTTGTTGCTGCACAATTCGAAACTAGCCTATTGAATAAAATGCTTGAAGCTTGTTGCGGCTACAAAACACTAAAGCCGTGCTCACACTTAACGTTGATTATGATCGACTGAAGTATAATTCAGGCTATCATACTCCATTTAATTTTATTCAATTATGTTTGTTTCACATCTGCGAAAATTCAAATACAATAAGCAGGGTAACCTCGCAGTGAGACAAAATGGCGCCGTATACCGTGGCTGCCACGATTATAATCACCATGCTTGCGCCTAAAAGAGAACCAAGGATTCCGAGAATAGAAGAAGTCAAATCCAAATATTCGCTCCATAAAGCGATTAGAAGTTTCGTCCGCTCATATACCACCACGTGTTCGCTATTCTGTTCAAGAACGCATTGTAATTACTTCAAATAACCCCCCTGAGGTTGTTTGAAATAATTATAATCCAATTACAATCACGTACTGTAAGTTGATATGAACCCATTCCAAACTAAATTGGATTATAATTTGATCATAATCGAGGCCTAATGAAGCGTTTTCACATGACGTCACGGCGGCCATGTTGGTGTACCAAACTAATCCTCTGGGAATTGAACTCTATTTTTATGCAAATCCTTTCTTTTGTTTCAGTAATCCAATATGGCTGCTGGTCACGTGAGTGAAAACATTCCTATAGACTACTTTCTTAATGGCGGCCAAATAAATTATTCTTTTGTTTTAACGCTAATAAGCCTTTCTAGCCTATTTCAAAAGAATATTTGTTTCAAAATGAGGAAAGTAGGTCTAATTAACATAAAGATAAAAGAATGTAAAAGTGGTCTTTGTGAACACGCCTTAAGGACGGTGCCTACTAATTCAAAGGTATTTTTGCGCTTTTTACTGAATATGCAGAAAACAAGTGTTATTGAAATCCAAAAAGAAAACTGAGGCTAATCAGGCATTTTTCGAAGATAATTAATAAACAATATTTGTAAAAAGCTTTAAAATACAAAGCAATGCATGGCGTTCTTTTCCAAATTGAAACTCAATTATCTCTGAAAAATGCGTGGTTATCTCCAATCTTCTTTTTGTATACCAAGATCAGTTGCTAAGTTCTGCTTTCTCCGCATAGTTATGAACCGCGCAAAAATATCCCTGTATTATAAGCACCAGCAATAGGAAATCCGAGTATCTCGAGATGCGCAGAACGTATGCGCAATAACAATAGTAGGCACCGTCCTTAAGAAAACAAAATGGAAGGAGGATTTACGATATCTGGTGGAGTCGACAAATCCAGGCGATACTCAGAATGGGTTTGTGCCAGGAGCACCTACCCTCAGTAACCAACTCTTTGCCTTCCGTACAACCGCCCAACAAGGTTTCCATTCATTCATTTTTGACAAGAGGAACAACCATTAAAAAAATTGCACAAACCTTTCCACTTAGGGTCGTATTAAGCTTGATCAGTTCAGTTTTTATTTTCTCTGGCAGTTTGGAAATTATTTTCAGGCGATCCTATGAAATGAAATAAAAAGAAAAACACTGTACATATGACTAAAACGACAAAATCAATTATCTTGGTTTTCTTTGAAGCCAGTGTCGTTAAACCGAAACCAAAACCACGTGCAACGTCGTGAAAATTGTCCAATCACGATAGACGTAGATGAGCCAATCAAAAGCCAAAACTAAAGACAAGCAGATGGAGCTACCCGCGCGAAAAACGCGAGCTTCCACGTCAATTGCTTTTGCTTTTGAATGAAGATGTGGCGCAAGGCTTGTGACACTCACTGGTCATCATCTGGTCATACCTCTTGTGTTAAAGCCGAGTCATCCTTGATTGTGATCATGTGATCAGCACCTAAAAGACTGACTGCCTGATTCACCATGTCTGTGCAAACGGTTTTCAGAAGATGGCGGCAAAGCTGTACTTGGACATCATCTGCGAAAAATAGAAGATACTCGTTGAATCCACCTCTTGGCTGAAATCAAACTACTGGTGCTAACTGCTGGTTCATGATTCCAAGCAATCGTGGATCCCGGCGCACCGGTTTAGTCGTACTCTTTTTACAACTATGACCAGGCACTGCAAGTCGTGACGATGGGGTGTTCGTTCACAGACAAAACGAAAACGCAGAAGATTAACGATTGTTTGAAAGAGCGTATTTACTACAACAATCATGCACCACAAAAAAGAAAGCAATCTATATTCGAACCGTAAACTTGAAAATGTAACTATGCAAAATATATGATTAAAAATATCTCCACTGTTTCCCCAAGATAGAGCAAGTTTCAATCGCGTGTCGTAAAACCAAAACTAAAGTAATTACTTTGGTTTACTTCTGATTGGTTAAAAAGTGGCGCGAGAACTTTGAACCAATCACTGAGTGAAGTAATCATAAAACAAAGCAATTCGCTAATTACTTTCGACGTTCAATTGAAAACCGCTCTAACTGTACTACTTAATTTGTTGGGTAAACCATGTTAGTCCTCGGAAAATCGTTCTTTCCCTTCGACGGGGATAGAATAACCGCATGAATATAACATATCGTTTACTGACCCGCCAATGTCCAAGTTACTACGCGATTCACAAATATGCCGACTCTCAAGTTCAACTTTCAACAAACGGTTTGGCGTTTTTACTGCCAATAAATCAAGACCGTTAGAAGCAAAAACAGAAAATCAACCAATCGCAAGGCTTGATGTCACTCATTTACCCGTAACGCTGCAATGTTTAAAGGCAGTGTAGAACGAAACCGTTTTTTGAAATTTTGAATTCTGAATCCTCGTGTTTATGAATGGCACAGCGAAACAACAGATGTCGCACGACTTACCAGCAAATAACTTGATGCCCTTGTCGAAC
>NC_090888.1:53801457-53817888 GCF_036669925.1 Montipora capricornis
CCCCCACCGCCGCTGCCGCCACCGCCACCGCCCCCGCCACCTTTGCTACCGCCGCCAGCAGCTTTCTTCCTCCTTTCCTCTTTCTTGGAGTCCCGCTTGTCCGAACCCCCTCCTGAAACACCCATGGAAGCCAAGTCTTTCTTTGTAAGCTCTGAGAACAATGCGGGCGCCTTAAGAGAATCCTGTCGGAAAGTCAAAACAATGTAACCATTGTAGCATCGTCCGAATAATTCCTTCATCATAGATAGATAGATAGATAGAAAAGATAGAAAACTTTATTTCATCACGGTACTTTTGCTCAAAAATTTACAATTCTTGCTCTTCACAAAAGCCGTGCAACTAAGTAAGAAAAGGTAAAATACATTTATACATCTAAAATACGATCAATGTTTAATTTGTACAATAATAAAGTGGCTAGTTTAGATATCAATACTGAGGTCGAGAGATTTCAGTTGATGGATAGATAGATAGATAGAAAAATAAAAATTACTAATAACTCCTAAATGACAAGTCAAAAACTAATTATTAGAAAACTATTTAAAATTCTATATTAGGTATTTGTGTTGAAATATAAAATATGAATATACATGTAAGTGGGATAACACCACAGCCTGGAATATTTCAACATATGTAAGACTATTACTTGTTCTGTTCGTACAAAGCTTTGGCATATTAAAATGGCGCCGTCGTCTTAGATTATAGCGCGAGTTGTCATAGACTGGTAGAAGGAGCGCTTTCAGTTTATGATTTGGATCACTGATAATGTTATCAAAAAAATTGTACATAGTACGTATCCGATCGATCACAATAACTGAATTGAAGTTACCACATCCAGTACGAGATTTGCACCCCCATCCCACCCCCACCGAAAAAAGGCTTAGGTGTATAATTCGTGCTCTTTTAGAGCGAGTTTCAATTGAGTGTCGTAAAACCAAAACCAAAGTAATAACTTTGGCCAATCAAAAAGGACGGAGACAATCCATTAAACCAAACAAGACTCGAAGTAATTACACATAGCCGACACAAAATGCGGGAAAATGTGCACGCGCAAGCCACGGTTGGTTTTGCTTTCACTTCTGATTGGTTGAAAAAATGGCGCGAGAACTTTCAACCAATAACTGAGTGAAGTAAATGCAAAACCAAATTAATTCGCTAATTACTTTCGACACTGAATTGAAAACCGCTCTAACTGTACAGGTACTTTTAGTAATGAGTTTTCTTTATACATATTTATTCGAGCTTACAGTAAGGCCGGCAACCATTCCGTAAGTTTAGATGTCCCCATGCACACTAAAAGAGATTTGACTGGGTGAAACGAGCTACGTAAATGTTTGGATATCCCAGAGTTTCAAAGTTAGTAATAATCCTTTGGCCTTCATCTTGAGAGGTCATTGACGAATAGCGACATATGCACACAACGACCGAGTGAAAACATTTTCCCACTATACACCAGCTGCTAAGCTGGGGTAATTTAAGAAATATGACACACACTACGTGTATTTTATAACTTTCGAGCATTCTCCTAAACGAACGATACGAAATAAAATAAATGATAAAGTAAACGAAGGGCGAAAGATAGAAGTGATCTTTGCACTTGTCTGCACAAGTTAAGCACTTGTCTCTTGTATTAATTATTTAAGTGTCTAGTCGTTCTAGCGCTGGAGCACAAATTGGGGACACTGTAAACTGAAATTAACAAGTTAACGCAAATCAACTCAAATGTTGGTTTTTGAGGAGAGGGGAAACCGGCGTACCCGGAGAAAACCTCTCGGTGCAGAGTAGAGAACCAACAAACTCAACCCACATATGACGCCGAGTCAGGGAATCGAACCCGGGCCACATTGGTGGGAGGCGAGTGCTCTCACCCCTGCACCATTCCTGCATCCCATATAGGCACCCTGCATCCCACATAGGCACCCTGAATCCCATATAGGCACCCTGCATCCCATCTAGGCACCCTGCATCCCACATAGGCATCGTGAATCCCATATAGGCACCCTGCAACCCATATAGGCACCCTGCATCCCACAAAGGCACCCTGAATCCCATATAGGCACCCTGCAACCCATATAGGCACCCTGCATCCCATATAGGCACCCTGCATCCCACATAGGCATCGTGAATCCCATATAGGCACCCTGCAACCCATATAGGCACCCTGCATCCCATATAGGCACCCTGCATCCCACAAAGGCACCCTGAATCCCATATAGGCACCCTGCATCCCATATAGGCACCCTGCATCCCATATAGGCACCCTGCATCCCACAAAGGCACCCTGCATCCCATATAGGCACCCTGCATCCCACAAAGGCACCCTGAATCCCATATAGGCACCCTGCAACCCATATAGGCACCCTGCATCCCATATAGGCACCCTGCATCCCACATAGGCATCGTGAATCCCATATAGGCACCCTGCAACCCATATAGGTACCCTGCATCCCATATAGGCACCCTGCATCCCACAAAGGCACCCTGCATCCCATATAGGCACCCTGCATCCCATATAGGCACCCTGCATCCCATATAGGCACCCTGCATCCCACAAAGGCACCCTGAATCCCATATAGGCACCCTGCAACCCATATAGGCACCCTGCAACCCATATAGGCACCCTGCATCCCATATAGGCACCCTGCATCCCACAAAGGCACCCTGAATCCCATATAGGCACCCTGCAACCCATATAGGCACCCTGCATCCCATATAGGCACCCTGCATCCCACATAGGCATCGTGAATCCCATATAGGCACCCTGCATCCCATATAGGCACCCTGCATCCCATATAGGCACCCTGCATCCCACAAAGGCACCCTGCATCCCATATAGGCACCTGAAAAATTCAGGCAGCTTCAACGGGATTCGAACCCATTCAATCTGCGATGCCGGCGGAGGGTATAAAGTGCAGGTTGCAGGTTATTGTTTTACCATAACTGAAACACCCCAAACCATTTACTAAAGCACAGTGTTTGGGCCTACTGTTGGGTTGTTGTTTCAGCTATGGTGAAACAGTGACCTGCAACCTGCAGTTTACACCCTCCACGATGCTGGTGCAATGCTCTATCAATTGACCTAAGAGGCCACTCAGCTGGGAGCAGGTCAATTTGTTGGGCTCATCTGTTCCCGTGAAAGGACTGATGAATGAAATCAAAACAAATGTGTATATTTGCAGTGTGGGTTATATAAGAAAGATTGAGGACAATTTGCTTAAATTGTCGAGCTTAGTGCGAAGATTACTTCTATCTTTCTTACAATTATATGCTGCACTTAAAATATACACACTTAAACTAAGGGCTTTGGGAAAGACGTCGAGACTAGGAGTGTGCGTTTTGAATTTTGTTATGCTTCTAATCCCTCAAGTTCGCGCAATATTAAAACTGTATCTGTTCCTGAGTTATTTTCAGTCATAGCAAGAAGAAAAGACAATAGCTGGTGGTAAATACGGGAGCAACCTTTTTGGCATCTTTTCAAGCATACAACTATTTTGGCGCAGTTAGTTCGACAAAAACGTAACGCAATTTTACGAAATGTCCAAAACAAACCATACTACATTATACTAACCGTCCTAGCCTTGTCTTGCATCAGTTGTTGGAAAGGATCTTTACAATTTTGAAGAAACTGTTCGCTGACCACGATTCTGTCACAAAGTACATGGGCTGATGAACGACCAGAAGTTTTCAAGCAAATCTGTAACAGCTGACCTGCATCTTCTGGAGTAAAAGGTGAGGGAAGAAGAGGCTACAAGGAAAAAAGCATCGATCAGAATTACATGAAAGATTACCGTTGCAGTCACCTCGCGCTAAGCTGCCCTATCTACAGTTGCTAGCAGGGTTGGGCAAATGTTGAGGGGTGATTTGGGCCAGTAATACAATATTAATCAATAGTTAAATTTACTTAGGTGTAGGGGTGTAACGATTAATCGAATTCTCGATTAATCGCGATTATGACCGTTCGGTTCGATTGACGATTATTTGATTCCACGTTTCGATTTTGGTTCGATTTTTTGCATACCTTTCCAAAAGTGCCCTCAGTGAGTCATTATATTGTAAACTTAGAATCTAGATCTCAATAAGACGTGCGTTTTTCATTGACAATCGATCAAAGACGCTAACTTGCAGTTCTTGCGCCATGTTGCTTGGTAAAAATGTTGCCCCTCTACCACCCTTTGAGAATTTCCAATAAGGCAAACCATGTGCGTGTTCATTGTCACGTTCTCAAACATGGCGACGAATGACCAAGCGATTGTGAATCCGCCTACTTCTTTTCGATCCGCAGTGTAGAAATATTATGGTTTTCCGACTGAAGACGGAACAACAGACAAGTCTAAAACTATCTGCAAAATTTGCTTCGCAACTTTCAAGTATTGTGCCGGTTCGACCTCAAGCATGAGCGCACACTTAAAAAGTCAACACAGCATTGATGAAAAGTCAGAAGTGTTGCAGTCAAAGACGGCAAAAACTTCGCCGGGTACCAAAAACATTACTGAAACTGGACAGTCAAAAATTCAGGATGTTCTGGAGAATAAGTTGCCGCGGTCGGGCAACAGAGCAACGGCAACAACGAAGTCTATTGGAGTTTTCATTGCAAACGACATTGAGAGTTTAGGGTTGTATGTTGTTTACATTATGTATCATCTTGCAAGAATTAAAAATCATTAATATTTTGCATAATCGAATCGAAATAATCGAAACCGAAAGGCAATAATCGAAATCGAATCGAATCGAAAGGAACATGAATCGTTACACCCCTACTTAGGTGATTAATGAAAATTCTCTGTGCTGATTGGTTTGCACTTGAGGGCCCGGTTGTTCGAAAGCCGATTAACTTAATCCAGGATTAGCGTAAAATTTTGTTTCAAGCCTTTAAACTTTTTGGTGAAAGTTCCTTTTGCTTATTTTGTTTTTCAAGATTGACATCTTCTAATGTAAAATGTTCCGCAAAATCGACTTTCAACAGCCGGACCGAGGTGACTATTATGCGATAATCACCTAAGAGGTTTTTTCAAAATGGCCGCAAGCCGTCTTGTCAAGGTGACAGACAAAGAAATTAGTTGTTTCACAGAAAATGCATTTTTTTCAAATAATCATCTACGTAATCACACCGTATTACACGTATTACACTGAGCGACCTCTGGCTCGGTGAATATCAGTGATCAGTATAATTTTCAGCGGTGAATATAAAAATTCGTTGCTTTGAGCGAGTTTCAATCGAGTGTCGTAAGACTAAAACCAAAGTAATTACTTTGGCCAATCAAAAAGGACGGAGGCAATCCAGTAAACCAATCAAAAACTCGAAGTAATTACACTTAGCCGACAAAAAGCGCGGGAAAACGTGCACGCGTGAACCACGATTTGTTTTACTTCTGATTGGATAAAAAAGTGGCGCGAATTCTATAAGCCAATCGCGTAGCGTAGATGCAAAACCAATCACCTTTCGACACTCAAATGAAAACTCTATTCAACACGTTACCCGCTGAATATAACATTTTGGAGGCGCGGCTGCTAATCTAAGAAAGCACTTTTCGAGCTTTTTATCGTGTTTTAGCACGTTGCTTTGCACTTTCTTGATATTCGCTCCTGAAAATTATATTAAAACAACTACGTCTCGGTAAATATTCACCAATATTCACTTCGCCTTCGGCGAATAATTGTTAAATAAAAACCTGATATTCACCTCACCTTCGGTGAATTTAGCAAATCGAAAGTGGTTCAGCGTTGTCTGTGCTCTTATCGACAACGACATTCGTCATCACAGTGGTAAAAATGTTGTGGACTCACGAGGCGCAGTCTCCCCAATTAGTAGAGCACTTGTGCTCAGCTAAATCGCCTTGTGACTTAAATAGTTATTATCATCATCATCATCATAAAAAACATCATTAAAACAAGTTTGAGGCTGATGACACACTCCCTTCTATTTCTATTTAGTAATTAAGCTTGAGGCAGGTGGTATTCTTTCTCGTCTTGACATAATAACCACTAGAGCTTTACAGAGTTTTAAACTATATTATTAAATTTTCAACCTTGGTCGATGCATTTCTCGTGCTCTGATTGGTTCACTCAATCTCGGTTATCAGCTCATATACTTTAGTTTGACCTTACATGGTAAACGATTACGCTAAGCGTTGCCAAGCTAAAAGTTTTTTTCGCCGGAAAGCGAAATTTCCCTCTGAATAAATTTCAAAAAACGTTTTTGAAGAAAAGTTTGGATCAATTCCGGTGTTTAGAAGTATGCAAAAAGGTAAGAAATGTTTTTGTGATAAGCCTGCGTCTGTCTGACCACAAGGTATTACACAACATCGCATCTTCATCAAGTTTTTTCGATTTCGCTCAGATTTTTTCGCTCGTATTTCGTACTTTCTAAACTTTTGGAGTTTAAGGAACTTAATAAAACAAAAATTATTCCATTCTCCCTTGGATATGAGACTGGTTATAGCCAACGAGTCTACGCGCCTCGTTGGCTATTTATCATCTCATATCCAACGCGCGCTGATGGAATAATTGTTAGGTATTTCAGGATAAATCATGAATGTAGTTTTCATACTTAATGTGGCACCACTCACTAATATGTCGACCCATTCTCCACTGGACAGAGCCTCATCTATGGTTGCTTCCACTTGATCAACTAAGGATTGCCCAATGCAACAGGTTGGAAGAAACTTAACTTGCAGCTTGTGAAATCTCCTCTTCAGAAATTGCTGGCCATCAGTGATGCCAAGCCGCGAAAGAGCATCATATTCTGAGTTGTGGAAAGAAACATCAATTTCAGATATTGCTGTAACGTTACAATGTACTATACAAAATTCTGTACATGCTGGACCTGTCAGATAAGTTTTTTAAGCACTTAATTGGAATGCAGCCCTACCTGACATTCAAGCCCATTTTTTCCGTTAATTGTTTATTGGATACGAGAGAGTACAATAAGCTTGATGACCTTTGAACTTTAATTTTTAAATATACATAATGACCAGACAAAGTGATTATCCCTGGAACATCTGTACGGACAAATTTAAACACAAGGTCCCTTGTATTGAAACAGGGACAATTACAGTGACCAGACAAACTTCTGAAAACTGTGAATAAAATTTGAAAGTAAAGTTCTCACCCTCTCCATCATCATTAGGAAAAATACTTTTTCTCTTTAAATTCGGAAAGAATTTTCAGTACACGCAAACTTCAATGCCAGGAATTGCTTAAAAGCCTGGCTGAAGTTATTCCCAAAATAAACCTTTGTTCATAGGGCAAATAGTAATCCAGCAGGACGAGATTCAGTCTCATTTATACATGTAGATACACGAATCGGATATTCTCTCTTGGACAAACTTATGGCCACAATCTTTAAACTTTGCTGGATAACGTTTCTTTGTGTAAAACTGAAAGAAAAAAGGGTGGATGAAACTATTATTACATGTATGTCTGTGCATAGATCATCAATGCCAGAATCTATTTTTCATTGTCCAGGTTCGTTCCAGATGAATTCCAAATCACTGTTGCTTAACTGACAGTCAACCAATAACATCACCAATCACATCAACAAGCATAGTATTTATACCATCTCCTGATGTTACACAAATCACTTGACTCTGAACATGACTTCCCCTCAGGTTGTCAAAACCTCAGTCAACGTTATGGTTATAAGTTTTAACAGTCCTTTCGAGTACTTATCTAACTTGGCAATCATACATCAATTATTGATAATAATGATCTACATCCCTTGGGTAAATTTAGCCACTATAAATGAATTTAAACCCCTTTTGTAAAGTTAAATATATCTTACCAATATATCCATTCTGTTTAAAGAAGTCATCAATCCAAGATGCCTGAGTTTTGGAATAAATATCGGGAACAAACACTGCTTTGTCCAGCCTCCCCTGAATACTGCCAGATATACGTCCTTCAAAACACAACTGATCAATGTTGGCTACAACAGAAAAAATACAGTTTATTGCCTTTTTCCCTGAATATGCAACCTCCTCCTTCAAGTTTACTTTCTAGTAGAGCAGTTTCCCACACAATACTGCAATAGTCAAAATATGGTGGCACTTGTAAAGACATTATACAGTAAGTACATATATATATCAGCAAACAAAAGGAATATATCAGCTCCCCTCCACAAGTTTTCCATTTCTTCTTGTCCCCACTATTACAAAACATTGCTATGCACAAGTGCAAGATCTTTCCAACACGTCCAGTAAGTTAAAGGTCATGTATGTCAGATTATATAAAACCAGAACTTACCATACAAAAGCTTTTCATGAAAAGCATACTGAGCCAACAGAGTAGACATAGGGGTAGGTCTAGAACAAAATAAAAAGTATGCTGTGAATATAATTGATTATTAAGGCGCATAGTTGTGATGTCAAGAATACATGGCACTTAATACCGTAAAGACTCGCAGATAAGCCGCACCTTTTTTACAAAAATTTGCAATCAAAATCGTAGGTGCGGCTTATCTGCGAGACCATTTGGGAAAGGTGTGGTGAATTTCGGTGTCCAGTCTTCCATCGTCCGATATTATGCTTGGTTACACAGCTTCGCACAGTGCATGCAAGAAAACAACAAATTTATGCGCAAAATTCTTTGGAAAAACTGCCTTGAATGGAGAAATACCTGTGAACAAATACCAGAATAATATCAATCATATGTCATAAGTGGTGGGCATGATGTTTATTCTACTAAAGAGCTAAAATTACGGGTTAGACTTAAAAGTATTTTTCGATCCATTGTTGGTGAGTTTGCCTTCGATGAAGACAGAACACTTCATGGTCTCGACTTTGGATTTCTTTCGATTTTTTTTCATGAAAAACTTTTTTTCCAAAATTTGAGTTGCTAAACTCGGGGTGCGGCTTATCTGCGGGTGCGGCTTATCTGCGAGTCTTTACGGTACTTTATAGTACATGTATAGGTTATCACATGATTAAAGTGCAATTTGGTATTATGTAAATACTGGAAAGCGCAAGTAATTTTTTCAGACTAACAAAATTACATGGGCCCATAGGGTGAGTGCAATTTGTAGTCTGATAATTATTTTACTACAAGAAATCATGTGATGACTGAATGGCTGATTTAGGCTAAGTGAAACTTGAGCCAATGCAGTCAGCGGAGGTTCGCGGCCGCCATGCACGGGGGTTCGTATTTACAGGGTTTGTTGCAGGGGCCTTTGTATTGCGTTTTCGTTCGCTGTTTTCCTGCCTTGCTTGCCAAAGTTGAGTGCCATTTGTGCTTTCCTATCGGAGTCATGACTTCACGCCAGACGAATACTAGTCAAGAAGCGGCTTTGTTTGGAATTCCCTTGTCTGTGGCTGCAAGGAACTACACTTCAACAAGCAATACGTAGTCTTCTGCGAGCCACGCACTGGTACCGAGCATGGCCACCTCAAGCAGACCATCTTCTGGACTAACTGTTCCTTTTTCACTGGTCCAGTCTCATTTTGCTGCTTCGCAGGCACAACCGGTGTGGTCTAGTGCCACTGTTTCAGTCCCCTCAGCTTCACTTGCCACTTCTGGGGCTGTTCCCACTGCCCTGAGCTGCTTGACAAGGTAGACCACTTCCTTTTGGAGTTCCATCTTTCGTTTCTACATTTGCTCCGCCTTTAATGTCAACGGCCTCGTCATCGGCCTCTCATCCCAAGGTGTTGCCTGTAGCACAAGCAATGCTGTGATTTTTCTTGCGGACCAACCGTTTGTAGTGGGCCCGGGCTTTTCGCCAGTTCCCGCAAAACTGGTGAACCACATTTTAGCAGGCAAGTACATTGACCTCTCTCAGTTGCTGGCTGCCAATCTTCCATGCAGGTGGTTCTTCACTCCAAGGCCGCCCATCTGATTCTATGGAACCGGCGACTTCCAGCTTGTCGCAGATCGCCTGCATGTCCTGAAACAAGGGTCTTTGGAGTGTCACCTGGAGAAACCCTCGAGGTCCGATGACAAGCAAAGATCGAGTTCACCATCTGCCATTAACAAGTCTCGTCGCCAGAAATTGCATGGGCGGATTTCGTTCCCAGCTGAAGTTGAAGAAGCTTGTTGTTCTAAAGTTGACATTGACTTTAGTTCGGTTACCATAGATTTTGATTGTCTGGTCGTTATGTTGTTACATATTCTTCTAGTAGATGTATATTGTGATTTTATTTGTGTATTTTTCTTATTATTGCCATTATTATGCCTAGTTATGGCTGTCACCTTGTTTCCTTGGTGTGCTTTTTTTTGCCCCAGGTTACGAATCCTCATTCCAATTTGCATCTTTTGCATTCCTCTTCCAGTGCCCGTTCCTTCTCCTCCAGTCTCTGTTGTCAGTCCATGTATTTGCCTGTGAGTTGGCCAGTCATCCTGACCAGTCTGCTGTCAGGTTTGTTTTGGATGGTCTCCTTAATGGCTTTGGGCTTGGTTTTAATCATTCTCGGAAGCTTAAGTCCACCAAAAAGAATAAGCCCTCAGCCAATCAGCATGCTGAGGTTATTGATCAGTACTTGCCCAGTGAAGTGTCTTTCCGATGGGTACTTGCCCCCTTTCCGTCCCCACCTTTACCCAACCTCCACATGAGTAGCTTTGGGGTGATTCCAAAATGGGGGAAACCAGGGAAATGGAGGCTCATTGTTGATTTGTCATCTCCGGGGGGCTAAGCATCAATGATGGCATCAACCCCAAAGATTTTTCCTTACAGTACATTCACCCTTGTCACACGGCGGCCATATTGTCCCAGGAGACCAAAAAAGCTTTGTTTTACCATGCCAAGCCTCACCCCCATGGTTTCCACTGCGAGGCTTGGCGTGGTAAAACAAAGCTTTTTTGGTCTGCCGGGACAATATGGCGTGTGACAAGGGCAAATTACGGTTGATCAGATTATCTCTATGGTCTCCAAGTTTGGTCGTGGGGCTCTGATGAAAAAATTTGACGTCAAGGCCGCTTATCGCAACATTGCACTGCATCCCTCTGATCGCTATCTTCAGGGCATGCGTTGGCGGAATCAGTTCTATGTAGACTTAGCCCTTTCCTTTGGTCTCCGCTCAGCCCCCCATATCTTCAATTCAGTGGCGGATATGGTAGAATGGACCCTCATCAATAGGCCAGTTTCATATTCTAATGGTTGGACTGGATCTAGCATGAAATGGAGGCTAATGCGGGCAAATTAATTTGCATTTGAAAAGATTTTCCCGCATTAGCCTCCATTTCATGCTAGATCCAGTCAAGCTGGGAGAATTCAAAAAAGGTCTATTCCCATGATGTCCCTGATTTGCTGCATTATTTAGATGACTTTATTACAGCCAGCCCTCCCAATTCTTACCAATGCGCTCATAATTTGAACACATTGGTTACTGTTAGCAAGTCTTTCTTCATCCCGATAAGTGTCTAGGGCCTTCGTCGGTTCTTGTGGTACTAGATATCAAACTTGATTCCAATGAACAGGTCGTGCACCTCCCTGCAGACAAGTTTTTGGCATTGCTTCTTGGCAGTCCAGTCGCTGGTGCACCAGGAATCAATTGGAATCCCTCATTGGTCATCTTCATCATGCTGCTAAGGTGGCCTGGCCTAGAGGTGACTTCTGATGCTTCAGGCTCCCTAGGTTTTGGTGCCCTTTTCCTTCATTCTTCTTCTTCTTCTTCTCCTTCTTCTTCTTCTTCTTCTTCTTCTTCTTTTTAATGGGTCTTGGGTTTCATCCCAAGTGTCCCAATCAATTGCTTATAAAGAATTGTTTCCTGTGATTTTAGCTGCTCGCATCTGGGGTCCTCAGTGGTCCAGGAGTCACATGTTGTTTCAAAGTGTCAACGAAGCTGTCGTTCACATCTTGAATTCCCGAACAGCAAAGATCCCTTGTTTGATGTGTTTGCTGCACCATCTTGCTTCAGCTGCAGGTTTTAATTTCTCCTTTGCATCATGTTTCGGGTGTCTCTAACTGTATTGCTGATGCCTTGTCCCACTTTCATTGGCAGGAGTTCAGGCAGCTTGCTCTGGAAGCTCAGCTGTTACCAGTGCCTGACCCACATCAGCTCTTGGAGGAATTGACTGTTCTGTCCTAGAACAGCAGTGCCAATATTTCCTGGTCCACAGCTTGGCTGCTTCTACCCACAAGTCCTATGCTGCTGACAAAAGAAGTTCATCAATTTTTTTACTCAGCTGGGAAAATTGCATTCCAGTGGTTATCCCTGCCCCGCTGACAAATGGACACTGTGTCTTTTTGTGACTTTTTTGGCTGGGTCTCTTCAGCACCCTTCCATAAAGGTCTGTCGGCTGTGCCCTCTCTACACATTGAAGAGGGTCTCCCAGATCCTCTCCTTAATTGCCTTCGGTTACAGCGAGTGGTTAGGGGAATTAAGCGCTCTCGGGGCTCCTCTTCATACTCACTCCTACCGATCACAGATGGGCTTATGATGGTTATCTTTAAGTTCCTAGACCTATCTGTTCCCGTCCACTGTACGTTCTGGGCAGCACGCAACCTTGGATACTAAATGGCTTCCTGCAATCGGCCAAGTTCACAGTTCCTAACCTCGCAACCTTTGGGTGTTCAGGATATACATTTAGCAGTGGACTCGCACACCAATCCTTCATGCTTACGCATTAGGATAAAAGCTCCCTAGACTGACCCTTTTCACAATGGTTGTTTTATTCATATCGGAAAGGGTCGTTGCCCCCTGTGCACTCTTCAAGCAGTTATGTTGTATTTGTCCATTAGGGAAAATTCAGGAGGCCCCTTATTCCTGCTCCAGGATGGCCGGCTCTTGTCTCGAGCCAGTTGGATTCGGCAAATTATGGTGGCGGCTGGCATTCCTGGCAACTTTTCCAGCCATAGCTTCTGCATTGGCGCAGCGACGGTCACAGCTCACAAAGGCATCCCCGACCATTTAATCCAGGCATGAGGACGTTGGACCAGCAACCCTGAGAGAGGCAACCACCCAAACCTAAATGGCCCCACAAAGGATAGTCCGACCTAAGTAGAGCAATCCTAGAGCAAGCATCTGCAGAGCGCCACATCCGAGAGGTACGAACAAGCAGGAGAATCTGCATGAGTGGCTAGGCCAAGACCTGCATGCACATGACAAATGTGCTAGGCCTGGCAGCACTGTCCGCAGATCCCCAAGGCGAGATCCAGGGAGCCCAGCGAAACCCCTCTACATCCTTGTGACAGCGTTCAAGAAATCAACTGACCCGAAAGGCACGCCAGGGCTGGTAGGCATTGCCATGGATACTTGCATGCTTGGCTTGCATCACGCACGGCTCCACCTCACCCAAGGCACCTTCCCAAAGCTCATCTATCGGCAATAAGTTTAATGTGGCTGAATTAAATTTAGGCGAACTTAAACTTGGAGGCACGGTTTGTGCGCCATGCACGGGTGTTCGTATTTAGAGGCTTTGTTGCAGGGGTCCTTGTAGTGGGTTCCAGCTATGTTGTCCTTCGCTGTCTGCCTGCCTTGCTAATGAATGAAGGGGTAGTTTCTAAAGAAACTGTGGTGCTGCGTCGGTGGGGAAGTAGTATACAAAAATTTGGTTTTATCAACGGAGTTGATAATGTAAATTGGCCACCGTACAGAGATTCTAAAAGCTGACGTTTCGAGCGTTAGCCCTTCGTCAGAGCGAATCGAGGGATTATGGGTTACGTGTAGTTTTTATAGTGGAGTAGGAGCTACGCTATTGGTGGTAACATGGCAACGTGAAAAATAGGAATATATTAGTTAAATGAAAAGCGTTCGTTAATACCGTGAGGATTAAGGGTGCCGATTTGAAAGATGAATTTTTGTTCCAGATTCTTGCGGCTTTCCGTCGTACCTAGATGTAGGGAAAGACCGCAGATAGCCATGTGTTTTTTGGAGTGGTTAGGCAGATTAAAATGGCGAGCGACTGGCTTGGATGCATCCTTGTCATTCTTCTCAACATCACGAAGGTGTTCGCGGAATCGGTCACCTAGTCGTCTACCTGTTTCACCAATGTATAATTTATTGCATAACGTGCAGGTTATGCAATAAATGACATTTGCGGAGGTACATGTGAAACGATCGGTGATCTTAACAGATCGCTTAGGTCCCGATATCTTGCTAGTGTTAACAATGAAAAGACAAGTTTTGCATCGTGAGCGCGCGCATTTGAAAGTGCCGGGTTGCTCGTAAGTTTTGAGCGCGCTTCTAACTAAAAAGTTGCCTACGTTTTTGTCGCGTTTGAATGAAATAAGTGGAGGTTGCGAAAAGATTCTACCAGTCTCGGGATCATTTTGGAGTAATTTAAAATTACTAAGAATGATGCTTTTGACTGCGTGATTATGAGGATGGAAAGTGAGGGTGAATGGAATTCTGTCATTCTTATCTTTTTGTGACGTTTGTAGTGATGACTGTCGATCAAATTGTTGGGCGCGATGATGGCCCGCTTTGACCACAGAGACAGGATAGCCACGTTTTTCGAAGAACTGGCACATCTCCTCTGATTTGCTGGAAAAATCGGAGTCATCACTACATAGACGTCGAAGTCTAAGAAATTGAGAATAAGGGATGGAGTTCTTGACATGTGATGGATGTGACGATGAATACAACAAATAACTGTGTGAATCAGTAGGTTTGTAGTGCACACTAGTACATAGCACGTTGCCTCTAATAGAAACGTTGATATCTAGAAAAGCCAATGAAGTTTCCGAAATTTCCCAGGTATATTTAAGAGCCGGATGAAAAGAGTTGACGGAGGTTATAAATTGATCGAGTTCTTCTCTGCTGGATGAAATAGCGCCGATGCAGTCGTCGATGTAACGGCCGTAGAGTTCAGGTTTGGGGCCGTTGTACTGACTAAAAAATTGGTGTTCAACATATCCTACAAAAAGATTGGCATAGCTAGGTCCCATTCTTGTGCCCATCGCTACACCATTGATTTGTTTGTAATAGTTGCCGGCGAATGAAAAACAATTAAGCGTTAAAACTAGTTCGGCAAGGCGGAGGAGCGTTTCCGAGCTAGGTTCTTTGACAGTGCGTTGATCGAAAAAGTGTTTAAGTGCTTGAAGACCTTCGCTATTAGGAATGACTGTGTATAGAGATGTAATGTCCATGGTGAAAATAAGTTTGTCTTGGCCGGAGAAATTGAAATCGCGGAAAATTTGTAGTGCGTGTGTACTGTCTTTAATGTATGATGGCAAAGATTTGACGATAGGCGTCATAATCCTGTCTAAGTAGCTAGAAATGAGTTCGGTGGGGCAACTACAGGCAGAAACGATAGGGCGACCTGGGTTGTTGGGTTTGTGAATTTTAGGCAAGAAGTAAATGCACGAAGTTCTAGGGGTGTTGATGATGAGATTAGTGGCAGTGTCCGGTAATTCTTGATTAACTATAAGATTTTGAATGGTGTCTTTGACAAGTTTTTGATTGTTGGAAGTGAGATCTTTAGGGATTTTGGCATAAAACGAGGTATCCGAAAGTTGCCGCAAAGCTTCTTTTGGTAAAGGTCGGACCGCCAAACAACTACCGCGCCGCCTTTGTCGGCCGATTTGACAACTATGTCGTTGCGTTTACTAAGATTTTTAAGCGCCGCCCACTCTTCCGAGGAAAGGTTGGAAAATTTAGTGTTGCGATTGAATTTAAGTTTGTGAATGTCGTGACGGCATTTTTTGGTGAAAAAATCTAAAGAGGCAAATTGTCCCTCTGGGGGAGTCCATTTGGATTTGCGAACTAGAAGTGTTTCAAAAATATCTTTATTAGAAGTGTCCGAATCATGCTCTTTGTCGTGAAAAAAGGCTTTTAACTGAACGCGGCGAAGGAATTTTTCGACATCTTGCTTAATAGAAAATTCGTTGGTGCGTTTGGTAATAGGGACAAAATTTAGGCCCTTACTGAGAACAGATTTCTCTGAGTCAGTAAGCGGAAGATTTTCTGGAATTGTAATTACGGTATTATGGCTATGCAATGTAGTGTCGTCGGTAATTTGCGGACCTATTAATTGTTGAAGTTTTAGAGTCTTGGTTTGGTGTAAATGGTCAAACAGTCCAGAATTAAGTTGTCGGATTTTAGCGCGAATCGATTGTACTAAAATTGCTGGACAGATTTTGGAAAGTTCGGAGCAACAATGAAGAATTTGTTTGTCAAGTGCGATTCGTTTTTGGCACATAGCTCTAATTGTAATCCTCATAATATTACGTGAAAAAGAATTTTGCGCACATCGAATTTGGTGAAGATACTGATTTGAGTGAGAGAATGTAGCCGGATGAAAGTTCGAGCGAAAACCTTTAGGAATGACTTTAGAATTGAGGCAACGGCCGATGAAGTTGATGTGACTACAAAACCTAGTTTTGGCGAAAATGAGAGTGGCTAAACGGAAAGCTAAGTTACTGCTAAGTGTGGGAAAAGGAAAAAGATAACTTACGATTTCCTGGCGTAGCTCCTTGGTGAGTTTCTTCAAGCTTGGCATCGTCGTCTTGGGTCTCCTGTTAGAAATCTGTGGATTAAAAAAATACTAGAACAACAAGGTTAGTGG
>NC_090888.1:53825113-53830113 GCF_036669925.1 Montipora capricornis
CTGAGCGACCTCTGGCTCGGTGAATATCAGTGATCAGTATAATTTTCAGCGGTGAATATAAAAATTCGTTGCTTTGAGCGAGTTTCAATCGAGTGTCGTAAGACTAAAACCAAAGTAATTACTTTGGCCAATCAAAAAGGACGGAGGCAATCCAGTAAACCAATCAAAAACTCGAAGTAATTACACTTAGCCGACAAAAAGCGCGGGAAAACGTGCACGTGCGAAACACGATTGGTTTTTGCTTTACTTCTGATTGGATGAAAAAGTGGCGCGAATTCTTCAATTCCGGTGTTTAGAAGTATGCAAAAAGGTAAGAAATGTTTTTGTGATAAGCCTGCGTCTGTCTGACCACAAGGTATTACACAACATCGCATCTTCATCAAGTTTTTTCGATTTCGCTCAGATTTTTTCGCTCGTATTTCGTACTTTCTAAACTTTTGGAGTTTAAGGAACTTAATAAAACAAAAATTATTCCATTCTCCCTTAGATATGAGACTGGTTATAGCCAACGAGTCTACGCGCCTCGTTGGCTATTTATCATCTCATATCCAACGCGCGCTGATGGAATAATTGTTAGGTATTTCAGGATAAATCATGAATGTAGTTTTCATACTTAATGTGGCACCACTCACTAATATGTCGACCCATTCTCCACTGGACAGAGCCTCATCTATGGATGCTTCCACTTGATCAACTAAGGATTGCCCAATGCAACAGGTTGGAAGAAACTTAACTTGCAGCTTGTGAAATCTCCTCTTCAGAAATTGCTGGCCATCAGTGATGCCAAGCCGCGAAAGAGCATCATATTCTGAGTTGTGGAAAGAAACATCAATTTCAGATATTGCTGTAACGTTACAATGTACTATACAAAATTCTGTACATGCTGGACCTGTCAGATAAGTTTTTTAAGCACTTAATTGGAATGCAGCCCTACCTGACATTCAAGCCCATTTTTTCCGTTAATTGTTTATTGGATACGAGAGAGTACAATAAGCTTGATGACCTTTGAACTTTAATTTTTAAATATACATAATGACCAGACAAAGTGATTATCACTGGAACATCTGTACGGACAAATTTAAACACAAGGTCCCTTGTATTGAAACAGGGACAATTACAGTGACCAGACAAACTTCTGAAAACTGTGAATAAAATTTGAAAGTAAAGTTCTCACCCTCTCCATCATCATTAGGAAAAATACTTTTTCTCTTTAAATTCGGAAAGAATTTTCAGTACACGCAAACTTCAATGCCAGGAATTGCTTAAAAGCCTGGCTGAAGTTATTCCCAAAATAAACCTTTGTTCATAGGCAAACAATAGTAATCCAGCAGGACGAGATTCAGTCTCATTTATACATGTAGATACACGAATTGGATAATCTCTCTTGGACAAACTTAAGGGCACAATCTTTAAACTTTGCTGGATAACGTTTCTTTGTGTAAAACTGAAAGAAAAAAGGGTGGATGGAACTATCATCATGTCTGTACATAGATCATCAATGCCAGAATCTATTTTTCAGCGTCCAGGTTTGTTCCAGATGAATTCCAAATCACTGTTGCTTAACTGACAGTCAACCAATAACATCACCAATCACATCAACAAGCATAGTATTTATACCATCTCCTGATGTTACACAAATCACTTGACTCTGAATATGACTTCCCTCAGGTTGTCAAAACCTCAGTCAATGTTATGGTTATACGTTTTAACAGTCCTTTCCAGTACTTATCTAACTTGGCAATCATACATCAATTATTGACAATAATGATCTACATCCCTTGGGTAAATTTAGCCACTATGAATGAATTTAACCCCCTTTTGTAAAGTTAATCTTTGCAGTGCTTTTCTTACCAATATATCCATTCTGTTTAAAGAAGTCATCAATCCAAGATGCCTGAGTTTTGGAATAAATATCGGAAACAAACACTGCTTTGTCCAGCCTCCCCTGAATACTGCCAGATATACGTCCTTCAAAACACAACTGATCAATGTTGGCTACAACAGAAAAAAATACAGTTTATTGCATTTTTCCCTGAATATGCAACCTTCTCCTTCAAGTTTACTTTCTAGTAGAGCAGTTTCCCATACAATACTGCAATAGTCAAAATATGGTGGCACTTGTAAAGACATTATACAGTAAGTACATATAATATATCAGCAAACAAAAGGAATATATCAGCTCCGCTCCAAAAGTTTTCTTCTTGTCCCCACTATTACAAAACATTGCTATGCACAAGTGCAAGATCTTTCCAACACGTCCAGTAAGTTAAAGGTCATGTATGTCAGATTATATAAAACCAGAAACTTACCATACAAAAGCTTTTCATGAAAAGCATACTGAGCCAATAGAGTAGACATAGGGGTAGGTCTAGAACAAAATCAAAAGTATGCTGTGAATATAATGCATTATTAAGGCGCATAGTTGTGATGTCAAGAATACATGGCACTTAATACTTTATAGTACATGTATAGGTTATCACATGATTAAAGTGCAATTTGGTATTATGTAAAAACTGGAAAGCGCAAGTAACTTTTTCAGACTAACAAAATTACATGGGCCCATAGGGTGAGTGCAATTTGTAGTCTGATAATTATTTTACTACAAGAAATCATGTGATTAATGTGGCTGAATGTAATTTAGGCTAAGTGAAACTTGAGCCAATGCAGTCAGCGGAGGTTCGCGGCCGCCATGCACGGGGGTTCGTATTTACAGGGTTTGTTGCAGGGGCCTTTGTATTGCGTTTTCGCTCAGCCCCCCATATCTTCAATTCAGTGGCGGATATGGTAGAATGGACCCTCATCAATAGGCCAGTTTCATATTCTAACGGTTGGACTGGATCTAGCATGAAATGGAGGCTAATGCAGGCAAATTAATTTGCATTTGAAAAGATTTGCCCGCATTAGCCTCCATTTCATGCTAGATCCAGTCCAGCTGTGAGAATTCAAAAAAGGTCTATTCCCATGATGTCCCTGATTTGCTGCATTATTTTGATGACTTTATTACAGCCAGCCCTCCCAATTCTTACCAATGCGCTCATAATTTGAACACATTGGTTACTGTTAGCAAGTCTTTCTTCATCCCGATAAGTGTCTAGGGCCTTCGTCGGCTCTTGTGGTACTAGATATCAAACTTGATTCCAATGAACAGGTCGTGCACCTCCCTGCAGACAAGTTTTTGGCATTGCTTCTTGGCAGTCGAGTCGCTGGTGCACCAGGAATCAATTGGAATCCCTGGCCTAGAGGTGACTTCTGATGCTTCAGGCTCCCTAGGTTTTGGTGCCCTTCTTCTTCTTCTTCTTCTTCTTCTTCTTCTTCTTCTTTTTAATGGGTCTTGGGTTTCATCCCAGGTGTCCCAATCAATTGCTTATAAAGAATTGTTTCCTGTGATTTTTGCTGCTCGCATCTGGGGTCCTCAGTGGTCCAGGAGTCACATGTCACATGGTGTCAACGAAGCTGTCGTTCACATCTTGAATTCCCGAACAGCAAAGATCCCTTGTTTGATGCGTTTGCTGCACCATCTTGCTTCAGCTTTTAATTTCTCCTTTGCATCATGTTTCGGGTGTCTCTAACTGTATTACTGATGCCTTGTCCCACTTTCATTGGCAGGAGTTCAGGCAGCTTGCTCTGGAAGCTCAGCTGTTACCAGTGCCTGACCCACATCAGCTCTTGGAGGAATTGACTGTTCTGTCCTAGAACAGCAGTGCCAACATTTCCTGGTCCACAGCTTGGCTGCCTCTACCCACAAGTCCTATGCTGCTGGACAAAAGAAGTTTATCAATTTTTTTACCCAGCTGGGAAAATTGCATTCCAGTGGTTATCCCTGCCTCGCTGACAAATGGACATTGTGTCTTTTCGTGACTTTTTTGGCTGGGTCTCTTCGGCACCCTTCCATAAAGGTCTGTCGGCTGTGCCCTCTCTACCTATTGAAGAGGGTTTCCCAGATCCTCTCCTTAATTGCCTTCAGTTACAGCGAGTGGTTACGGGAATTAAGCGCTCTCAGGGCTCCTCTTCATACTCACACCTACCGATCACAGTCCCTAGACCTATCTGTTCCTGTTCACTGTATGTTCTGGGCAGCACGCAAGCTTGGATACTAAATGGCTTCCTGGAATCGCCAAAGTTCACAGTTCCTAACCTCGCAACCTTTGGGTGTTCAGGATATATATGTAGCAGTGGACTCGCACACCAATCCTTCATGCTTGCGCATTAGGATCAAAGCTCCCTAGACTGACCCTTTTCACAACGGTTGTTTTATTCATATCGGAAAGGGTCGTTGCCCCCTGTGCGCTCTTCAAGCAGTTATATTGTATTTGTCCATTAGGGGAAATTCAGGAGGCCCCTTATTCCTGCTCCAGGATGGCCGGCTCTTGTCTCGAGCCAGTTGGATTCGGCAAATTATGGTGGCGGCTGGCATTCCTGGCAACTTTTCCAGCCATAGCTTCTGCATTGGCACAGCGATGGTCGCAGCTCACAAAGGCATCCCCGATCATTTAATCCAGGCATGAGGACGTTGGACCAGCAACCCTGAGAGAGGCAACCACCCAAACCTAAATGGCCCCAAAAGGATAGTCCGACCTAAGTAGAGTAATCCTAGAGCAAGCATCTGCAGAGAGCCACATCCAAGAGGTACAAACAAGCAGGAGAATCTGCATGAGTGGCTAGGCCAAGATCTGCATGCACATGACAAATGTGCTAGGCCTGGCAGCACTGTCCGCAGATCCCCAAGGCGAGACCCAGGGAGCCCAGCGAAACCCCTCTACATCCTTGTGACAGCGTTCAAGAAATCAACTGACCCGAAAGGCACGCCAGGGCTGGTAGGCATTGCCATGGATACTTGCATGCTTGGCTTGCATCACGCACGGCTCCACCTCATACAAGGCACCTTCCCAAAGCTCATCTATTGGCGATAAGTTTAATGTGGCTGAATTAAATTTAGGCGAAGTTAAACTTGGAGGCAGCGGTTTGTGCGCCATGCACGGGTGTTCGTATTTACAGGCTTT
>NC_090888.1:53835113-53840191 GCF_036669925.1 Montipora capricornis
TCTCTCGTTCAAGTTGTTGTGGTGTTAGATATTCCTTCCCGTCTGTTGTATAGATAACTTCCACAAGGCCCAGGCCGATAAGTTTCTGAACTATCTCAATACAATTTCTCTCGGAAAGCTTATGCGCTGTGCTACTCAGCTGAGCGCGTTGAAAATCTGCAGCTAAGCGTTTAATCTCTTCCCAGTCAGCCATGTTTTTGTCGTTTTTGGGAAATTCTTCAAACATTGAGTCTGCGATTAACCAGCAACACACGTTGGGTAGTTATGCGCGTTGTGTTTGCACATCGTAATTTTCAACATGGCGGCAGTTTCAAAGCAAGAATATCTGAAACGTTATTTGTCGAATTCTGTTCCCGAAAAGAAGAAAAAGAAAAAGAAAGGACCTAAAATGGCTTCCAAACGTCCGTCATCTTTTATTGTGGATGATGATATAACTCTCAAGGATGTTGCGGTGTCAAATGCCGAGCAAGCAAAAATCGAATTTGAAGATGATGCCGACGAAGCTCCCGCGGTCTACGAGGATGATGGTGTCACGAAAATCTCGATTGAGACTTTCAAAAAACGAGAAGAAGATAAAAAGAATAAGTGGGCGCCAATAAGTCGAAAACCGGCGTCATCGCCAGACAGAAGAGAAGGGCAAAACGTGGATTACGATAGCGACAATTCACCACCAAGGTCAACAGTCAGACGCCGACAGGATACTCCTGATCTGTCACCACGGCGTGATAGTTTGCGTCAAGGGCCTGGTCAATCACCAGTTAGGATAAAACAAGAGAGAAATTCACCATCACGACGAGAAAGATTGGATGACAGCCCTGACCTATCACCTCACAGGAGAAGACAAATGAGAAGTCCTTTTCGTAAAACTGCGAATGATTTGTCTTCAACTAATTCTGAGAGAAGAGAAACGTTGATACAGGCCGAAAAGAGTCCACCAAGATCTCACAGAAGAAGACATGACTCTGGTGACTCTATGCAAGAGCAAACACGCGACGGTAGGAGTTACTTATCTCCATCAAGGCAGCAAAACTATCACAGGGCAAGTCGATCTGCGGGAAGGAGGGCTCGGCATGACTCTCCTGATATTTCCCCTCAACGAAAAGGCATAAAAACAAACTCACACCTGTCGGCTGCTAGGAAAAGGACTAACCATGACTCTAATGAAATGCATCGAACAAAGCGAACCAATAGTGATTCAGATCAGTCCCCACCTAGGAAGCGAACCAATAGCGATTCAGATCAGTCCCCTCCTAGGAAGCGAACCAATAGCGATTCAGATCAGTCTCCTCCTAGGAAGCGAACCAATAGCGATTCAGATCAATCACCGCCGAGAAAAAGAAGCAATAGGGATTCAGACCAGTCACCCCCAAGAAAGCAGAAACAATTTGAAGTGAGAAGCACAACAAAATCAGGGTCTGAGAATCGAATGTCAAGTGGTAAGTGACCTAAGAAATCTTCAACATTTTTATTTTTTGCCGGGCTAGGCAAGGGTACAGTCATGTATTAGGGACCGGGATCAAGTTTTTGCCTCTTCTCTAAACCAAAACTATCTCGACAACTTGCTTCATAGTTAAATTTTGTAAAATTGATCTTCTTTTCTGTAACTCATGAGTTCATGCGAGATGTTTTCATCATATTGTACTTACAGGAAACATATATCTTTTCTATTTTATTAACCTCTCTTTTCTATTTTTTCATACATGTAGTTTATTTTTGACATACAGTACATGTAAACTGACTTTCTTTCCGTTTTAGTGTGTAGTGAGGTACATGTACAAGTAGCTTAATCGGCGACTTCATTAAAGGGGCTCGGTCATGCAATTTTAGTCAATTTCAGCACTGATCGAATGGTCATAGAATTAACTATAATATCAAAATAACTGTTCAAAACTATAGAAGAACTCTAACAAAACACAGGGAAGTTAAAAAGGGACATGGATGGACAAAACTGGAGAGGATTGAAATGGATTGAATTTGGGTAAATCTGAAAAATTTCGGCCCACCTTTTTATCAAATTTATATCAGTTTATATCAAAATGTCATTTACAAAGTTGGAAAATAATTCTCAGTTGTTATGTGGCCGTGATTTGGCGAATGAAAGACTCTTGGTCCGCCAATTTGACGTTTAGAGCTCATGTAATTAACAAAATTAAACAAAATTAGCTAAAATACTTGTGAAATGTTTGTAGACTAGCCACGAACATCTCACAAGTATTTGACAATAGTTTTGCTCTAGCTAAAGTAGCGTGACCTAACCCCTTTAAGGGCCATGCACTGGGCAAATTGACCAGCTGTGGACACTCTTTTGCTATGACTTTGCCCAGCTGTTTTCATCTTTACTACACTGTACTTACTTTATTATATTATCAAAGTTATTGAAAATGCCCTACTGCCAAACACTGGTGACCTTCTGAGCAAAATCTTAGGGAACTTTCCTTTTGTCAGAACTGGCCGGTCACACCTGTCATTTTGCCAAGAAAATGTTACAATTTGAAGAAGCAATGGCATGATAATCCCTCGCATTCTTCTGGAGGAGTATAATTATATTGTTGTGGAAGACCGTTAATTTGAAGGCGTTATAGAGTTAGTCCTTCCAAATGCCTGGTCTGGCAGGTCAGTTCTGTCAAATGGAAAGTGCCCTTAGAGAAACCCTTGATTAATTATTTCTAAATGAAATGAATCTAGAATAAAGTTGATTGTAATGTATTGATTACATGTACTGTATAACGTTAACCCAACTTGGCAGGAAGGAAAGCTGGTCTCTTAAGTGCCAGTGACTTGAAAAAAGAAAATGAAAGAAAACGAAAAGAGGAAGCAGACATGTATTCCAAAATGGATCCCTCTACCTCTGGAAAGGGATCAGAAACAGTGTACCGGGACAAAATGGGTAGAAAGAAGGACATCAAAATGGACCGAATTAAAAGACGAGAGGAGGAGCGCAAAGAACTGGAGGATAGTGAGAAATTCATGGAGTGGGGAAGAGGGTAGGAATTGTATTGAATCAACAGTTTGTTTTAGACTGAACTATTAATTTTATATAGACTGAAGATTTGCTTTAGTTCATTAAAGAAATTTGCAAACTGACAGATACACGTACGTAGAATAGAACGAGATGATTCAGTTGCAATTCTGATGCACATGTTATCATAATAAAACCACCAATACGAATAAAGATGTTGATTATGTTAATAATTATGTGCAGATCGTTGATTACATTCTTTTATTATACTCTGCAGTTGATATCGATGTAACATTAGGAGTAAAAAATTAGTATTGTAGGTCTCTGGTTCTCTTTCTATGACTGTCGTGGGATGTCCGCAATCCTGCGCAGTACTGAGTGAGCACTAATGGCCTCTTCAAAGGTACATGTACGTGTCAAACTAAGGTCTGCTATAACCAAGGTTCTCCTTCTCAAGTGCTGCCTGCATAGTCACCACTCTGTTGGTTGCACGAAAAGGGAACTAGAGGCCAAGGTAAGTACTTCATAACTATTTAAACAGTGGATTGCAAGATCAGAGGAAACGTTTGGATTGGAGTCTTGCAAAACTAATGAAAAACGAACGGGGACACATAAACGTACGGACACACATACAACGTAGACCTTAAGTTCTTTTACACTGTGATCCAGTTTTCTGCAAATCCTTAGAAGACTGCTGATAGTTGTAGCAATCGTAGTGTTCAACTTAGACAACCTTATGGCAAGGTTGCCATGAAGTTTATAGTACACAGAGTGTTTTGACATGGTGAATGTGAACAATCCCCAGGTTAAACTGTTTTATAAATATATAACTGTACATGTCTTTTATCGTTAGCGTTGTGCAAACTAAAGAAACACAAGATAAAGTCGCGGATTATTTACACGAGGTTGACAAGCCACTTGCTCGATATCGTGACGATAAGGATCTTGAAGAGATGCTGAAAGATCAAGAGAGAGAGGATCCAATGCTTGCTTACATGAAACAGAAAAAGAAAAAAACAAGACATCAAGGAAGGAAAGAAAGGTTCGTATATGTATTTACTTTGCTGCCAGCCTCAGCGATTGGTTTGCTAATATTTGAACTTGACATTAAAAGTGAAGTCTTTTTTTTTTTTAATGAGGGTAGCACGTACATGTGATAGCCATAGCCCAATGTACTTGTGGCCCTCAATTCGGCAGACCAGACCACAACACCAGGAACTCCGTGCCCTGCCATTTTCGATCAGTGTGTGGGATCTTTAACGTCCCACTGAGTCTTTGAGAACGAGGACTGTGAGACGGGCCCTACGGTTTATAGTCCTTATCCGAGAAGACTTGAAAGTCTAACCATTTGCGCTAAGAGATTTAAGGGACCCGGGGGAAAGCGATTGAGGAAAGTAATAATAATGATGACAGTGTTAAAGCGATTTTCAATTGAGTGTCAAAAGTAATTAGCGAATTGCTGTGGTTATGATTACTTCACTCAGTGACTGGTTCAAAGTTCTCGGGCCACTTTTTCAACCAATCAGAAGTGAGACCAAAACCAATCGTGGCTCTAGCGTGCACATATTCCCGCGTTTTGTGTCGGCTACGTGTAATTTCTTCGAGTTTTGATTGGTTTACCGAATTGCCTTCGTCCATTTTGATTGGCTGAAAGGAATTACTTTGGCAGGTGAGAATATCCTCTGGTAATAGGAGACACCTAAAAATAGAGCTATCTAAAATTAAAAAACTTAATGGAATATAGCAAATTACAATAGCGCTTTTCACGGTTAGTTTTGCTCATTTGCATTACAATGTAATCCAACTTGGATGCGTGGCAATTTCGGGTTAAACTGCAAAATAGCCCGAAATTTTCTCACATACATGGCAGATTATATTGTAATGCAAAGGAGAAAAACTAACCGTGAAAAGGGCTATTAGGCAACGTCACACTGGAACACACTGGAAAATACACTTACCTGACCCCAGATACTTACCTCCACGACAAAGTAACCTCGGGACGAGAAGGTTGGGGGTCAATGAATTCGCAACGATTCGCAGAATGAGCAAAGCTTGCACGGCCACTCACAAGCAAGCCCTGCTGGATCCCGGGCGCCCCCCCCCCCCAACCCCCCCCCCC
>NC_090888.1:53840291-53862791 GCF_036669925.1 Montipora capricornis
TTGCTTGATGCTGGCCGTTGTCAAACCGTGTTTTTTTTTTAGAAATTATTCATATTGATTTGTATTGTGCCTCTGGACTGTTTTGACTCGTCACCTCAAATAATTTAAAGTATTGTCGATATTTGATCGTCATTACGAGTCTTGTTTACAACTCCCACTGAGATTTAGGTTTTTTTTTTTTTACCTAAACAGTCGGGGACACACCCACATACACCCGACCAAAGCTAAGCTCCTACACATATGTGCACTACAAACTGCCACACAACGTACGTTAATGCAACGTGCGTATTATTGGATATAAAACTCTGAATTTCGAAGTCTCAAACGAAAGATTAATGGACGGTGCCTACTATTGTCAACGGTATTTTTTGCCGCCGATTTATGATCATGCAGGAAATGTAGATCTTAAACCAAGTGTTATTGCAATCCAAAAAGGAAACATTGGGGGTAACCACAGCATTGTTTCAAAGATAATTGGTGACTTAATATTTGTAAAGAAGCTTTAAAATACCAAAAGTAAGTATTGGGGGGGGGCGTTCTTCTCAAATTGAAGACTTAATTATTTCTCAAAAATGACTCGATGGTTACCCCCAATTTTCTCTTTGATACCATGAGTAATTACTAAGATCACTTTCTCCGCATAGTTTTAAACCACGCAAAAGTACCATTTGTACTTGGTAGGCTATCACTGATAGGAAACCCGAAGTAGTTCGTACAGATGCGCAGAACGTATGCGCAATAACACGAGCCCCTCAAAACCAACCACACAAAATACATAGCATAAGGCACCGTCACCCCTTCAATCGAACAATAAACGATTCGTAATCAACACGTAAAATTTCTGCATTCTCTGACTTCTTATGAATCAAGGGAAGGTGCAGTGAGGGTCTATTGAAAAGAAAGGTACTACGGTGAGTCACGTGCTAGGAACACCACAAAGGTGCACGTGATCACCTTGTGTTCGTGGTTCTTGCTTACAGTGAATGAACTACAAGGGAAGGAATGTTAGATTCCCGCTTATTAGAGTCAAAAAAACAAGTAACTTTTTAGGCCAAAGAAACTTCCGTCTTTGGTTTTTGTGGGAAGTGCACTACAAAAAAAACACTATGTCACCGGTTTGTAAAGAGTGCAAGAGTGTAAGTCCTTGGTGACAATATTGCCCGCAGCGTCGCTGCATAACTGCCGAACATAAAACAGGTTTGTGGAAGCGTGCTTGGGTTTCAAAAAAATTGAGCGCCAAAACGGCAAGAATTTGTGACGCTGTGTATGAAGTAATAAGCCAGATCTGCTATTTACACAACCCAAAAACGATGGAATTACCTACGGTGCATAAATAACCTCGTTCTAGGAGAGTAAATTATTTGACTTTGCAGAAACAGTGGTCAACCTCAAGAGTTAGGAGATTTGTGATCTTTATGCTGAATTCGCACCATTTCTTGTCAAACTTTTATAACCCTTGAAAGATTTCAATAAAAGACCAAACTAATAAAAACAAACCGGTGTCCTTGCCATCATTTTTGGACACCAGATGTATCCTATGTTTCGCGATGTGAACACCGTAAGGAAACTTAAAACTCGACGACACTTTTGATTTAAACCGTACAGCAGTTTCAACTGATCACATCAATTTACCGTGTAGCTATGTTTGTAAATCTCCACAGGCTCTACATTGTATTGAGCACTCTAAACTGGCTCGAATCGCGAACACCCCCCTGGCACCCCATCCTTGTTGATTATAATATATATACTTCAGAGTAAATCTTGAACGTCTGTTAGGAAGCATTCTGTGCTCTTTAGCCTAAATAAGGACCTAGAGCGTTGAATATGATGACACTTCCCACATGACGTTTAGGTTTCACGAGTAATCATCGCTGTGTAATTGCTACCAGCAACTGTTTCGTTGGGTACCAGTACCACACGTATCAGAACAATCCTGTAAACGAGAGAACTGTTGAACATTGGAAAGCTGGCAGCTTAACATACGGCAAACATGATTGGACAACACACCTGGTCTGCGTCATAGTAAATGCGTTACTTTTAAGGCGGGCTGCTCAGGTAACAAAACATGATATAGGCGGCGTTATATGTCCGGTATTTTAAATTTACGGTACTCTAAAGTTCCGGAGTACATATCGGTTTCTGTGGAGGCAGGAACTTGCTAATTCGTTTCTTCTGTTAAGGCTACACAGTTTTTTCTTACCTATGATTATGGACTTTTCATTCAGACAAAGACTTACATTTCTTGCTAAAAAATGTTGCGTGTAGGGTCTGATAAACATTTTTTAAAGATTTTCCATTAATTTGAAACGGTTTTCTTTGCGTCTTGTAACTTGAATTTTAACAGTTGTTAGCGCAAACGGAGTTATGTTCGGGGTTAAACACCTGCTAGCGCGGCAATTCTTGGGAAAAATTTGTTTGCGTGCCTACAGTCAAGTTACCAGTTCATTAACGCTTGTCTGAAGGTAGCGGCTAGTTCAGTTTAGCACGACCGTGGCTACAAACGTTTTGGCGAACGTTCCTTAGATCCTTGACGAAAGAGTTCCCCGGAAAGAGTCCCGTATTACACAAAATCTTCACCGCAACACAGTCAAACATCAGCTACAGTTGCATGCCCAAACCGCAATGCAGAAGATCGACAGGTAACAATACCTGACCCCTACAGAAAACAACTTACACCACCAGTTTTGAAAAAGCATGGAAGCTGCCCGAATATCAGCAGACGGCCCTATGGCCGGGGCATTGCCTTATATCAGTGGTGTTTTAATAAGCAAACAGTGACAACTGAACTAACTGGCCAGCCCAAACTTATGTTGGACTCCATGATAACTTCTGGTTAAAACAAGATTGCCAATCACAAATCCTTCTTTTAACAACCCCAAGAAGAGACTTCAGTGACAGAGCTCAGTAAGCATGTTTAGTGTTAGAAGGAAGCAAGGTTGAAATTCAAGATGCACCTGGAAAATTTTGAAACCTCTCCTTAACAAACCCTGTCCGAACCGATGTAATTTGTGCCTGGTGGGAGAAATATCTTATCATTTGTAGACCTTAACTAGCGACCTTAGACAAGCGAAATGAACTGGTAACTTCCTGTAGGTACGGCCAAACAAATTTTCTCCTAAAGAACTTTAAGCCCGCAATTGCCGCGCGCTACGCAGGTGTTTAACCCGAACTCCGCGCGCTAACAACTGTTAGAAATTCAAATTCCGCAAATATCTAAGGAGTGCCGCACTTCTTGTGCGGTATGAAACTAGTTAGTAAATAAAAGTTCCAAGTTCCTATCTTTTGTTGATCGACATCACCTGGATGATTATCAACGCTCTGGTCTATACTATTGAGAACTCTATCAGCAGACGGTGCAAATGAAATGGTATATAATATAATATATATATATACAAGTTATTTCACGAGCACACTCAATTACGTGCAGATGTAAGGGTGAATGAACGAAACCGTTTCGTGAATGGAATGGTGAACGAACAAAAACGGTTTTATTCTTCATTCACCCTCTGAAAGAAGACCGACAAGTCGGTCGAAATATACGTGTTTCTTCCACCAAATTGTTTAAACTAAAGGACGCAACAACACCAGGACAAACTATTATGCATCTTCCTCGATCCGTTTAACACAGGCTTGTAACTTTACTCTATAACCACGACCCGGCATAACCATGTCACAGGTGTCCAACCATTTGCATGAGGTTTTGCTCAACTAACGGCTTCGTAATAACCGTTTCGTTTCTTATCTACTATTCAATAAAGTCCATAAGCCTTCGATGTTCGGTGAAACAACAGAGTTTAATTGAAAACTGTTTCCAAAGACGATAAAACAATCGCTCAATAAAACCGTTGAGCCATTCAAGTGAATAAGTTTTTCCGATTACATTAAATGTCGGCACATTTTTTAAAATAGCAAATGTTACTCAGTAGCTGGTTCCTTGTTTTCTTCAAGACCAAGGAAATTGAAAAAAAACATTTAAATCAAACCATGCTTGAAACTGTCTCAAGAAAAGTCGTGTCTAGATAAATGATGACCCTTGTATTAGTGGACTAACATACAAACCTCCCGCGAGCAGCTGTGAGCCTTTGGTGCGCAAGGAATAGACGAGAATGATGAAATAGCTTTTTAACGATAGTTGCCTTATACATAGCCTAAAGTGTCCACCCTCGTAATTGTGCCGATTCCATCAGGAAACCAGGAAATAACAGTTATCCTACTGAAAGCCAAGAGGAAAAATACCTCTGAAACTGCGCATCACTCGATCAGCATGTGACAAGGGGAACCTACCGTTGTTTGATTATTCGAAAAAATTATAGATAACTTAGAAAAAGTTCTGAACTTAAGTTGTCATGTGAGTACCGTCTCATATATAGTGGCTCAAGGAGTACAGTGTATAAAGTGTGCTTCAATCGAAATCATCAACCTCGCGATAAAACAAAAAGTAAATAAAGAAACTTAATAGTCCTGATTTCTTTTATAAGACAAGTATCTTGTTCACTCCCTTTTCCTCGACTGCTTATCTAATTAACAATTTATTCCTCGATCGCGTGCCGGATACATTAACAGTTTCATATCGAACTAGCGCGGAATGGAATAACTGTTTTATTAACTTTTCATTAAAATTGACAACACCTGGACAACTCGGAAATGAAAGCCAAATTTAATTTTTTCAGCGGTGGCAATCCTCTGACTCAAGTAGGTTTTTCATATTAAATTTATACGGTAGATAAGCTGATAATCGAGAACGCAATACCCGGGGTCTGATTAATTTGAATAATTATCAGTTATCCACGAGGCGCACGTAGGATATGAGATGACAGATTAGCCAACGCGGCAACGTAGCACCGAGTTGGCTGAGAAGAATCACCTCATATCCAAAACGTGATGCGTCTACAGTTACTGATATTTGTAGGACATGGTTGTAAATTTCAACAATTATTCCATGAACGCGCCGTTTGGATATGAGATGGTAAATAGCCAACGAGTCGCGTATCGCCGAGTTATGCAATAACCAGTCTCATCATATTCAAACAAGAGCGAACGGGAATAATTGTTTTATTAAGATGTCCCTTAAACATCCAAAAAAATTGGAAGTACACGAAATAACGGAGCGAAAAAAAAGCGAGAAACCGAAGGCTACAATCGCAAAAAAATCTTGAGCAGATGCAATCATGTGTTAATACCTTAAGGTCAATAATACGTAGGCTCATCACACAAAAATTTCTTTGCCTTTTCGGGTTCTTCTACACGTCGGAATTGATCAAAACTCTCCCCCCAAAAAGTTTTTTTTTCTTTTTTTAGCTTTCATTCAGAGAGAAATTTCGCTTTCCGGGGGGAAAAAAAAAACGCTTAGCTGCAATCAATTTACCATATAAAGGTCAAACTAAGGTATGTGAGCTGGATACCGAGATTGAGTGAACCAATCAGAGCACGCGAAATGGATTATCCGAGTTTGAGAATTGAATAATAACAAGTAGTATATCCTCCACTCAGTGATCCTTGGTATTTGAAGCAATCTGATTGGTACGCTATCTCGTACGGACTAATTGAGCCATTATTCATTCCCTACGGAGTGAATATATACAAGACTTATGGAGAAAAATATATCACTTATTGTGGGAACAAATATACTAACTTACTACCAACTATAACAACTTGTTGGGCAAATAAACACCTCTGCTGTAAAAAGTTTATACGACTTACAATGAAAAACGTACCGAGATTCGGAAATATACAAATTGTGTTGTAAAAATAATACCTTCGACCGCGGTTGTTTTGGTCAGCTGACTGTCGCAAAAGCCAGAAGGCCTGTCCCACATGATCTGTCCACATATAATTCCGCCAGTTGTTCAATATGGACGGAGCGCATATCCATTCCTCGGATACCCAGGGGCAGATCGCGGAGGCCAAGGGGAAGTCTAAACGTGGTCCAAAGAAAATGGCGACAAAGAAAAGCATAGCAGGGAGGAAGAGCCACTGGGGACAAGTATCTTACCAGGCCAGTTTTTTTCCCAAACAGCAGGGGTAATTCTCAATTCTGATTGGTGCCAGAAATTCTTTGTGTTTTTCTGCCCAATCAGAAGTCAGCAGGCCGTGAAGTCGTTTTTCGTGTCTTCTTACACGGAGATAACTTATAACTTGATTGCCATGTTCGCCTGGTTCGTTTGGCAAGGTTTTGCTCGAGGAGAAAAGTCTCAATCACAGCACAAAATGTAGCAGGAAAGTCGTTCGGAGTCTCGGTGGAGAAATACGCTCGGACCTTTCGGGGGGGCGGTATCGTTACAGTAGCGTATTTCAAGTGTGCGAGGTTTATTGTAAAGATGTCCTCCCCGATTCACCTAAAATAGCAGTGATTAAATTTTGATCTAACGAACAATTGAATTATTTTTATTCTTGCCCCCCTTTTCCTAGTCGAGGTTATTTCTAGATTTCTTACATGAAATTGCTGTGGCAGAACTTTGGCTAATAGCGAGCAACTCTTGATGTGGCACGGGCCAGAACTGGTATGTCGAGCACACAGCATGCAGCACGACTTTATTGTAATGCTCTGCCAAATTCATCGCTTATCGAGCTCGTGTTCTCTTCACGATATTGTTCACGATGGAGCCACCCGAAAGAAACAGTTGACGACTGTTCTCGAGGGCGTGCTTACGTTTTTGTTAACAAAAAAAGAGGAAAGCGCAACCTTTATGGTGAATTTTTTGAGAATACTGAGGAGGCATTGTGGGCCCAAGTGATTATAGGGCGCTTGCCTTGAGATCCGGAGATCACGGGGTCAAGACCCGCTCTGACCACTCGCTGAAGTTGGAATGTGGTTCATGGGTAGTTCCCTGGTTAAACTTCCCAGCTGCACCTTGTAAATATCCAACTGGTTTTGCCTCCGGCCAGTTTGGAATTTCTTAACAGTTGTTTGTTGTTAGTGTTCTGGTGTATTCGTTGATTGGCATTGGCCCTGACAAGCCCCTATGGGGAGCGGGCAATTAAAAGCATGGTATGTATGTATGTATGTATGTATGTATGTATGTATGGTATGTATGTATGTACTTGAAGAAGTTTTCCATCAAACTTAAAATCCAGGCACATGAGGTATGAACATTTCCAATAATTATGTATACATACACACTGTATGTCGACTGTAGGGAAACACATGTTTTAAATTATACTGACAGTGTACTAAGAAAATAAAATTTGCCAGCGTTGTTAATGGCATATCCTTAAGTTTCAAGTTTAATTGTGAATTACTTCGTTTAACTTATTACAACCAAGATGCACACATTCCTTATTCTTCAGGAGGGCTTAGGAAAACAGGTGTTCAATCCGAGCGCTCATCAGCTTAATGCCACAAGCCACCTGAGCCACTCCAAAGGATAATGAATCAAGATTATACAACCGAAAATAGAGTTTGTTAGATTTTTTCAGGTTTATATCAAAAGTTCGTCCAGTGTCCTTCCCTGATTTGTTTTGGAAACAATGTGAGAAGCGTTATTTTGCATTCTTAAGGGGAATTTTCAAAAATTATGCAGTGGAGGTTTTTCATCTTTCAGCTTTTTCATAAGTATTTTGAACTCTACTTCAGTTTAGTTCTTTCTCACATCATGTACTGCTCACTGAATTGGTTTTCAAGATACTTTTCAAAAACCAAGTTTTAGAGGGTTTTGAGTAGCACTAGTACTGTACCATTACCATACCAACAGTTGGTAACCAGCAAACACCCTTTAAACATTGCCTCACAATAGTATTACACAGGTATGATAATGAAGCTGTTGCCCTTTTGTAAGGATTGGAGTAATCTTTTCCCATGGGACACACGACTATTAAGAGTAGAAAATCCTTTCAATCTTCCTTAACCTGAGAAAATAATTTATCTTTTCATCTGTGACCACATTTCTGTCATCCTGTAGAGTGCTCTTTTACCTCTTCAAAGATTTGTCTATCTACATTATGTAGCAGTGACATTTTGCAATTTGCCTGAGTATGATATTTATGCTGGTACTTTTACTATAGAAAGAGTATGCTGTTTCCTTTTTTCCTTTTTTTGCAGTTCTATTTTGTTTCCCTCAACTGAAATATTGTGCTATTATTAAAAGTTGTCACATTTTTAGGATCTTTGCGGTAAGAGAAATATCAAGGTTACGATTTTATATTTGCAGAAGTACAACTGAATATTATGTACTACCTGGATCCAAACTCATGTTATTATGGAGACGATTTCTTTCAGCATTGTTTTAGAAACCTCATGACTCTGTTTTTGTTATTACTGTCTAGATAACACCAGCACACTTTTGCATGAAATATGAAATAGCAAACAATATTTCGTTAGAGCATAATTACTGTTGCTTTAAAACAACATTAATGACAACCCAACTTACGGTGCTACATAAAAACATATTGTCACAGTCTCTTTCCTATGTTTCTTTGCAACTGTCTTTAATTCAGATTATTGTCCATTCATCCAAGTAAAATTATCTCAAAGGAATTGCAAGCACATTTGCACAGCCTGGGTATTGCCCTTTGCAAGGCTATTAAAGAACACACCAGCTGTTACTTTGGCAGCATTCAGAAGCAAACGTTTGCTCTCGAGATTAGCAAAGTTTCAGCAACAGAAATTGATGCTAGAAATCTACAATAGAAAATACCCTCGACTAGGAAAAGGGACAGAATAAAAATAATTCAACTGTCAGAATCTCAATTAATCACAGTCAGCTATTTTAGGTGAATCGGGGAGGACATCTTTTACAAAACCCCTCGCCACCACTTGACAATACGCTACTGTAACTGATACCTGCGAAAGGTCCAGCGATGTTCTCCGCCGATACTCCGAACGATTTCCTGTACATTTTGTGCTGTTGATGAGACTTTCTCCATCGAGCAAAACCAGGCGAACATGGCGATTAAGTTTTATCTCCGTGTACGAAGACACGAAACGACTTCACGGCCTGCTGATTTCTGATTGGGCAGAAAAAACACAAAGGGAATTTCCTCCGGCACTCAATCAGAAATTGAGAATTACCCCTGCTGCTGTGGAACTGGCCTGTCGAGTAAGAGAACTTGTCCCCAGGGGCTCTTTCTCGCCCTGCTATGCTTTTCTTTGTCCGCCATTTTCGTTTGCCCGTTTTAAGACTTGTAATCTCGCTTAATGAATCCAGCAGTGTAGGCTAGTAATAGCTCCAAAGATGATCAAGCTAATAAACCGAAAACAAAAACAGAAGCTAGAGGAAGCCGCTTTACAGGCAATTATTTCGGAAAGTCATCCGCGGGCAATCTTCAAGCCACTCTGCGGCGTCTGCGTCAGTATCCGCGAGTCGGGCCACGTAATGGTGTATTCAATCCAAGTGCAAAAACTGGGTTCCAGGGAAAGGGAAAAAGCGTGGAAAAAAAGAAGGGGACATCGGCCCATTTGTGGATCCAGTAGTGTATCTAAAGCTGTTTTAAAGGATGTATTCTAACTTCTAACTGCCATCTCCGAAGGTTGATGAAGTCCCACGTGGACAGTTCAGAGAGACGCGCTATATATCAAGAACTTTGCTGCTAGTGCGGTGGAATTTCCTGATTGAAATGCCAAGAAAGAAGGAAAGAATTAGATGTAAGTGCAATGAACTCTTTGACCTGAAATTAATGATGCTTCTCAGAGCCAAAGTTTTTATTTTGTCAGATGCCGTTGGCAATAAAAATAGTCGGAAGAAACTCTGGTCCTTTCACCGGAAAGGTGGCGAACACCGGTGTCCAAGCAAGGTCCGTTGTATATCAGAGTCACTACAGAAGTGCAATGAATGAGAGCTTGAAAACGTTGGCTATGGCAGTTGTCACAGGTGATGAAGGAAGGTAGATGATCCATTGGAAAGTGAGGATGATGAGAGTTTTACTGATTCTCCCTTTGCTTTAAAATCAACGCATGAATCAAGAGGTTACTGGGGCCGCCAAAGAAGAAAATACATCAAATGACTGCGAGTGCTGGTGAGAATAAGCAAGTACAAGCCCTTCGTGGGTGGGGTATTGCCTGCCTCTCACAACCCAGCTGCAGTACGCAGAGCAAACGCTGTAAGAGGAATCACAACCTTATGGTGTGGATGACGAACACTGGTATGTTAACATGTTTTCCAGATGAGAGTCAATGTAGCTCGATAAGAATTGTGAGGAAGATGTTAGATTTACATTGCCTGCCATTCAAGCAAGCCTGGAAGATCAAAGACAGAGAGGTTCCCTGTTCCACCATGAATGATGGCAACAAGCATCTGATGTACCTCCCAGAGTTTTGTGGATGATAACTTGGACAATCCAAGTGTAACTTCGCATGTCAACGTTGTAATAAGCAGAAAGACCGTTCTGTCAAGTGCTCTTAGAGCCTTAGAAAGAGGCAAATTTGTCATTTGTTCGCCCAGTCCACATCATGTTCTCAGGTGAAGAATGGAGTAGACTTCTGGTGGGCCAAGGAGAGAATTTTTCAAACTTCTTATGATGTCACTTAAGAATCTTGGCATTTCTCATGGTACATGGTTTTTCCCCTCATGACCTGGAGCTGACTCCATGTGAGAATAATAATGAGTTAGCTGGAAAGTTGTGTGGCAATGGTGTGTTCTCCAGGGTGGTCCTGGGCCCAAATGTCTTTCTCTAGAAAGCATTTTCCGTCATGAAAGATCTATCCATTTAACACAAGTCAGGGCACTCGACGGCTGGTTGTGATGAAGAATCAAGGAGGTCCTTAAAGGGTTACAAGGTATGTGTTCAGTGAGGGAGAAGTCATGACATACAAAAAGTAGTCAGGTGGTGGATTTAATTGCTAAAACCATGGCTACTCAAGGGGTCTTCACAGCTGATTTTAGCAAGAAAAGTGAGATCCAGCATTGCCGTCTTAACAGGTACCAGTGGGCATCAATTTGGTAAGGAACCGTGTTGGTACCAGACACTCTTTATTAAGTCCCCCACCCTGCCATTATCCAATTGTACAGGTCATTTCCATTAGATGTATATTTATTTATACCTTTATTAAACTAGGTTGGGTTCATAAGGTAAACTTTACCTTAGGCTTATATTCAATTTTTGTTTGACAATGTAACTGTTGTAAAATTTATTGTGTTACAACTGTTACAAAATTAGTGGTCACAAGGGCCTTTGCATTACGTAGAACACATTGGCTTGGATAACACCTAGACAACAGTGTGGTAGATGGCCAGCCATTCAGCAGTTGTTCCACTGAACAAAGTTTTGACTGTGGATAACACGTTTCTGTTATACACAATTATTTTTCAAATAGCATAAACATTTATTGTGTTTTTTTGTATACAGGAATTATTCTTTTCTGTCCATGCAGAAATCCAACAATTCCATAAAGGCCTTAACTCTATTAGTGGGTTTGGAGATCTGGTGACGAAACAAACCCTGGCATTTTAAAGATTGTTTTGGGTGTGGGGAATCAAAAGATCAGTGCGCCACAAGCTTCAAGAAATTGTAACTCTATTATGTACTCAGACAAGGGTTTCAATGATAGGGACAAGGAAGACAAAGACAATATATTGCTTGGACCTGTACCTGCAAGACCTAGAAGAGACGAAGTGAACGGTCTTTGTGGACCCTGGAAGACTTGTTGTTTTCACCACAGGGGCAGACACTGTACCGTGCCAACTAGTACTGGGCTTTGATGGTCCCATAACTTATTGAGTTTTTATGAAACAGAAGAGACTGTGAAGAGGTATCCATTGTCTTCAACTTGCTCCTTAACTCTGTTTTTGCAAAGGGGAATTGCAAGACCCCAAACGAGTTCAATAGTCTTCTAACACATGCCTTAGAAAATGAAGTTGGCTTTGGCAATGCTAAAGAACATTTAATTTATTGTTACGGCATCATATTTTACGTAAGTACAGTACTTTATGTTGTTGTTTTAAAGTTTTCATTTTTTTATCATATCACAAACAGTGGAACACATTGCAATTAAGCTAAGACTAAGTTGTGTAATTTCAAATTTGAGAGTAAACATTTTGTACTCGGTATATACAGTATTCTCTACTCTCTCAAACCCCATAATACACCTCTTTTACCCCAAAAACTTTGCATAATCAATGTTTGCAATTTATCCTGGGACACAAAGATATCCCAAGAGAAATCGTAAACAATGCATATCCAAGTTTTTGCGGGAAAAAGAGAGTATTATGGGATTTGAGAAAGTATAGAATGTAGTTTGTAAAATGCAGCATGTATTGTAATCACAGATTCCTATCAACTGACACATTCACAGTTCCCTTGTTATTGATTAGCTAGCCATTGATGCTAATTATTTATGTATTACATGTTTAATATTCCATTAAAGATATCTTGCTAATCTCATACAAGGAGATGCCATGCTCGCCATCATGAGACAGTGGGTTCACATCATTTAGTAGAGTAGACAATTCCCTCTCTGTTAATTGGATGTAGACCTGGGTACTTCAATGTGATTCTCTGTCTGAAGTTCAGGCAGGGGTGCATTATCATCAATTCCATAATGGTGATCAACTCTTCTTGGATCCAACAATTCCCTGACAGTCATGTAATCAGATTGTGCATACTGATAAAATCCTCCTGTCCACTTTTGAAGAGGAGAGTGTCCTCCTTCCCTTGACAGTGGGTGGTTATTCCACTGCATAACAAATTGATCAATAGTGTTGTTTAATGTAGGAATATAGATATAGTGCAATTCATATAAATCTATTTCTCATTAGGATCCAAACCCTCTCTCTCTTCTAAAAAGTAAAAGATGTTCTTATAGTAAGAGACTACATACTTGTGAACATCACGCCACAATCTCTCGATACGCTGATTGTGAACTGATTGTCCAGTTAACACTGGTTTGGAATCCACACCATATCGAGTTAGATAAGTATGGCAACATCCACATTTTCAGTCCCATAATCAGTGCGTATCCTTCTAGGATAATGGTAAATATTGGTAGCTGCGACAAACAGGTCCAGAACTGTTGATGCTTCATTATTTGTGATGCTTTGAGGAACACAACAGTGCGGGAAAATCCATCTATGCACCAGGGCCTTCTGATATTACGCGATGGTGCGATTTCGCACAATCGGCCTCAAATCGCATCCGATCGCACAATTCACGAAAATCGCATACTTTACAAAAGGACGCACAAAATTCATAAATGAAACATAAATCAACACGTTTCTTAGAAGTCCTGCATAAATACGCCATTTTTACGATGATTTATCTTGGAAAAAGGCTAAAAAACCTTTGTCACCTTCGATGTCGTAAACATTCGAGGTTCAAGGCTTTATTTTTCATGTCGGGGACCTGGTACGAGTCTCCTTCTATTGGTGCAACACAAACATGCCCTTATATACACACCACTGAAATGACACAGTTGCCTTCTCTTAGAGAAGAAATTGTGAGAAATAAGCGAAGTTGTAAGTTTTTCGGCAAAATGTAGTTTCTTTAGTTGAAAACTGATAAAAACTTATTCATGCATAAGTTCGTTGTGAAAAACGCTCGCTTTTCTTCGACGAAGAAGGAAGTTCCCACCTTCCGCCCAATCTCACAGCTCACGATCAAGCAAGAAACGCTCCACGTGGACGATGGACTGATGTTTTTCTGGTCGTGCAATATTAGGGCCTTTTATACGAGAGAAAATAAGCCGCGGTTTACTCTAGCCACGGTGTACAAAATACGCAAAAGGAACTATTTATACGAATATATATTCCCAGGTCAATATAAGCCGCGGCTTGAAAAAGACGTGAACGTAGATTTTGTACCATTTATACGGTACGGGGTGAACATTCGAGTCTTCTGTAAGCCGCGGCCAGAGAAACCCGCGGCTTATTTTCTCTCGTATAAATGGGGGTATGGCCCTATTGTGATTGACCATCTTCGGAAGTTCGTGGTTGACAAGCACCTTGATCATTCATTTGGCATTTTAGCTGTGTCCTTTCAACTTTTACGTGGTGCACCGGTAGTGCAGAAGACCTCATTTTTTTTATTTATCCCAACTAATGCCGATCGAGATACGTAATTACTGTTCCTTTGTGTTCAAAATGTCTTTAGGGCAGCAAAAAAGTGGTTTTCTTAACCTGAAACCTTATAAAACAAGCTTAAAATTGCTGAGAAAAAAATCGCATAATTTACATTATTATCGCATAATTGGCCTTTTAATCGCACAATCTGCCCTGAAAAAATCGCATAATTTGCATTTTTTAATCGCACCCTATCAGAAGGCCTGCACCATGGATGACGATGCACCACCTTATTAATTTGTGGTGACCATCAAGATAACCTGCGATCAGGCCCATTTTTAGCTTCGCCCATATGTTCTCTTATGTCGTCGCTCGCTAAAATTGGGCCTGACCAAAAGTCTCTCAAGAATTCCGGACGGTCGGCCAAATTTTGGCCGACCAAACTCGTGATCTGATTGGCTGTTGAAACGCCGGAAGTGAAAATGCCATCGTGATTGCGCGGAGCTCTCGTGAAGTCCTCGAGACTAATCCGCCATAAGTGTACGAAGAAATTTGCTCCCTTTTGTTCTTACAATGCTGTGGACGGTGCAACTTGATTTTTTTTGTATAAATGGAGATATGCCATCTGAAATATCTCATAACTTGTCCAGAATCGGGTTTGAATCTCTGGAACGAGTGAAATGAGAGATTCCGTTGTCGAGCTCTGTGTCCATGGGGTTGAAAGAACTTTGGCACGAAGTTCCCTGATGTTTTGAAAGCCGCTAAATAGCTGGTTCTTTCAAATGGCAATGAAAGCCGATGCATATTGGTTTCCTGGATGAGACAAGGGACATATATATCAACAGGAGGAGATGCTGATAAAATCGCAAGTTACACGAATGCATGTTTTGAATATCTGTGTATCAAACGGCTTTATTTATTTACTGTACATCACTGATGACACGGTTTTTTTGCACACTTCATAATATTTCCAGTTGATTTAACTTAAAACTCACACTCCAGAAACTAAAATGCAATGTTCCAGAGAGATCAATTGTACAACAATAAAAGAAACTTTGCGAGTCCATCTTACTGTTCGTACTCCATCAAAAAATTAACAGCCAAACGTATCATGATTTTACTGCGCGCAATTCTAGAAATACACTGCACTGAAGTATTACCCGAAAAAATCACCAAAGAAACCTTCATGGGAAACACGTTAAAGGAATAATGTATTTCTCTTTTTTTCTTTAAAAATCTATTGCCAAACCGTCCAACGACAAAATGCTAGGTTATCTCAATTACAAATTAAGATGTCAAGCTTAAAATATTGCATATTCAGTGAAGTTCGGAGGGAGAATTACACCGGCCTTTGCCGCAATATAGTCGTCGAAAACATTCCCCATGCTTTAAATGTGTTTTTCTCAAATTAAAGCCAACGGTAACTTTCGAATTCGTTTATAATATTCCTCCCACGGTAATTAACTTTGGTCAAACAAAATAGCGTGAATCTGCCGTCCACGCGTGTATTGGTGTAATGGAAGTAAATTTGATTGGCCGACGAAGGACATGTCAATCAATCAAAAAAGGTGGGCGGAAGGAATTTCGAAGAGGAATTTGGTCAGGCTCTATTTTTCGTTTCGCCAACTCCACATTACGTAGCACGCGAAACTAAAATAGAACCTGATCGCAGGTTACCATCAAGATGCCTAAAAAACAACCACATGATTACAATTGTGACTTTAGGATCAAGGAAAAAATTGCAATTCAGAACAATGCTATCTTTAATGTATGATCAAAATTGCACAATTTAGACCATTTCAGTCAACTTTTGAAGTTTTTTGAAAGCCTGAGGAATTAAGATAATTGACTTTGCTTTACAAAACTGATTAATTTAATAAATGAAGAGTGAAAGTGGCCTAATTTTGCTTTAAGCATTGGCTTTTCATTACATTGCAGCAGGCAATAAACACATGCAACCCTTTGTAACATGTTTCAGTTGTAACTGACATTCATTTTCTTGCATAACATTGCCAGTGAATGTGTGCATGCAAATGTTGGCAGGATTAACTTTAATGAGCTCAAACACAAAAATCAATTTTGTGGGCATAATATAAGCTTAAGTAGTATTTTATGCCTGTAGTTAATTTCTTACCGCAAAGAATTTGGAGTTGGCACACAGTAAACTCGTCTCTTAGTTACAGTTCTTTGCCTGAGTTCTCTGCCGACTGGGTCCACCGCATTATTGACTGTCTAAGTCTCCACCTTTGGACACGGATTCCTCTTCATCTAAACCAGCCCATGATCATCTTTTCACCAGAATTTGGTGATGTTTGTAGGACATGTTCAACTAGATTATCAACCTCGTTATCACTTATTTCAGAGAAAAGTTCCCTATAAGAAGCCATACTGTAACTTTCTCTTCTGCGCCTTATAGTTTTTTCTGATACACCCAACATTTTAGCTATACCAGACCATGAAAACCCAAGTGATCTTAACCCATCCAGACCAGTTGTTCTTCTGGAATTACCAGGGTTGGTCGCCCTCTTCTCTTTGATGACATGGTTGGACATGAATAATGGACTTCTCTTTTATCAATTAAGCTAAGTCGTTCTTCTAGGCGTTGAATAAGTGATTGGAATTCGATAACTGCTAGAAGGATCCATAACATTTTGCTGAGATTCCAGTGGTCTTGAGACAACGAGAAGGGAGATAACGAATTCTAGGCAACGGTCTCGGAGTCTTTCAATTGTTAGGCTATCAGCTACAAAAAATTCCCTTTCAAATTCGTGATATGTGTCTTCTCCTACGTGTAACACATCCAGAAAAGCTGTACGCTCCGCACACGACAAGACAGACGACATATTTCTTGCGGCCATCTTGCCTAGGGTACAAGGCTTTTGCGACAGTCAGCTGACCAAAACACCGCGGGCGAAGTATTATTTTTACAACACAAGTTGTACGTTTCCGAATTTCGGTACATTTTTCATGTAAGTCGTACTTTTTACACAGAGGTGTTTATTTGCCCAACAAGTTGTATATTTTGGTAGTAAGTAGTATATTTTTCACAATAAGTGATATATTTATCTCCAGAAGTTGTATATTTCCCAAGATAAGTTGTATGTATTTGCTAGATGTATTAGATATTCTAGAACAAGTATTTTGTCCGAAACGGCACGCCATAATAGCGCACTGAACCATTTTTCAAGTTTCCCCGCGTGAACAATGACGTCACGCTTCGCGTCCAAGCCTGCTATAGTACAGGCAAAATGGCGGACTTCCATCGAGTGATCAATACGGATCTTTCTGTCCTCATAAAGACGTCAAAATGTAAGGAACCCCTCAAATATCGGAATATTTGCTTTAACTAAGTCAGGCACTACAAATTTGGGGGAGGAAAATATATTCCATTTTCATCTTCAGTTCTCCTTTAAAGGCCTACCTTCAACCGACAGGCAATGCGTGCCGTGGAACAATTTTCATATACGAAAATCCCGTCGAAGCAGAAATTCATCCAACCAGATCGCTACGATAATCGATGCGCATTTCCATAACAAAAAGCTTGTCGGTTGAAGGTGGGCCTTTAAATACTTTAAATTGCCAAGTTGAAGTCGATGTTTCGGTAGGGTAGAGGTTAAGTGCATTTGCTCTAAAGCCATTGAACCGAGTGCGACATCGTTCGATCAACTTTTTCTAATTTGTTTTCTAATTTTTTCTAAGGTTTTTTCTCAGTTTTTCCAAATTCTAAGTGACATACGCTGCTAATCTAGTCCTATATTAAGTATTTTTCCTCATTTGCAAACGACAAACTTAACAGTGAAAATTGTTCTCAGCTTCGTCCAAATGGCATCACTTGTTTACGAAAGGGAAAATTCATCCTCGGAGACCCAGGGGGTTCGCCCGATTTTTTTCCTCGCCCGTTTAGACTTTTTCCCGCCCCACTAACTGCCCCTGGGTCTCCGAGGATGGGGAAAATTGCGTCCTAAAAAACAGCTCAGATAACGTCACGCAACTCGGAGAAATGATCGGGTTCCTCAAATTTCAAGGTAAGCTGTTATTTTCGGACTTTTGTAGTCGAATGATCTCATTTTGTCAACGATTATGTCCAGCTTGAGGAGTTAATTTCTTGTGTTTGAATTCCCACGTGTTGCATAGCGAGAAATAGAATTTTTCTGTTCCCCGGATCCCCCAACATATATGTTGCAGTATGCTTCGTTCTTAAAGCAACCATCCTCGACTGTGGGATTGCAGGACTGCGGGAGCACTAGTTCTACTCTCATATTGACATGGTGCTGTAGAAACATTTGACAAATTTTGTTTTTACCAAAATTCAACACTCAATTAGTACACAGCAATTTTTTATTTATTAAACATCGCAAACGAACCGAAACCGATTGTACATAATTTCACTTAACATGCTATGAATTATCTTTCCTTCTTTTCCTTTAAGGGTCAAGCTAAGGTTTTTTGTCTGACTTGCACTAATTAATTCCTATATAAGACATTGGTTCTGGGTCATTTCAAAGTTGTAGGCATTCGATTACTGGAAAGCCATGCCACATAAATACTAACTATGATTGACAAAGTCAAAAGCCAACTCACTAAAATCTAACTCAGGCTACCCACCCCCAACCCCCCAGACTAACTTTGGTTTGCTCTTATAAATGCAACCTCACAACTACGCATCTCTTGTCTCGCCCCCTCCCCCCCCCCCCCCGCCTTCTGGGTCTTAGACCGCCCAATGCCTTGAAAACAGTGTTTCCAAGCGGAAATCTAACCAGCCACCGCTCAGCGTCATTTTTAATCACTAGCCATCGGACTTAGTTTGTTTTTAGTTTTTATTTTGACCTTCGTTATCGTCTCAATCAACACCCATTTAGCTGCCTATTATGGATTTATACTTTATAGTCTTTTTTTAACATGTTTTTTACCTTTACCTTTGTTTTACGATAATTATCTATCATATGTATTTACATAATTTTTCCATTGTTTGTTACATGTAAAAGTCCAGACTAGTTTTACGAATTTTTATTCCAAGTATGCATTATCTTGTACAGTGTTGCTGAAGAAGCCCGAACGGGCGAAACGTACGATAAAGGGACATTCAATTACATGAGAAAAGTTCGCTCCATCCTCTGTTCGATATATTCATGCAAGTTACAATTTTTTAGGAGGTAGCGTTGCGTATCCGGCTGGATCCTTTTCTCAAGTTGGCTATCCAACAGCGTTCACACACACACACATACACACATACACATATATACACACCGTCATATATAGTAGATGGAAAGTTTTTCTTATTGACATCATGGGCTACGCTTTGCGTCCCATGATGTTGTTTTCCCGTAAGTCTGTCTAGGAAATAAGCCCACAAGCGCAGGAAACAAATACTCTGGAATCTTTGTTAGTTCCGTATTTGGCTTTCACCAAAGCGTCCTTGATTTAAATTTTAAAGTGAAACTATGGATCATACTATTGTCTTAATTTCTGTGCACTCAACTGATTCTAGACTCTTGCTTTATTTAAAACAAATAAAAAAGCTTTAGTTTAGCTTATGATCGATCCTCGATCCCCGATCCTTGATTCTCGATTCTCGATCCTCGATCCCCGATCCTACTTTTCCAGAAAACCTGCCGGAGTCTGATAATTCGTGGATGACCAGCTTTGATATTTCCTTCACTTGCACATGAACTATTGCATAGCATTCCTTTCATCTTCTCCCGGAATCTTTGGTTTATCAGAGCATAGGCAAACGGGTTGACAGCTGAATTGAAAGCAATCATGGTGTGAGCTATGGGAATTGCAACATCGCTGATTGTGCAGAGGCCAAACTCCTTCAAAACGTGAATTACGGCCTCTGAAATAATGCAAACTTCGAAGAGTGTAGTAACAGACAAAATCATCAAGGTCACTCGTTTCCGTACTTTCAGCACACCCTGTGTAAGAAAAAAGATGGTTCGATTAGATGCTGGATAAAGGATGGTGCTGACCTTTTGAGACCTCATTTGAAATTAGTGTCAAAGAGAATATAAAGAAAATAATTCAACGTAGGGCATTGGGTCACCTTCCAGCCGGGGATGAATTCATTCCCACGGGTAACGAAAATATGACTCAACCGATTCTCTTTATCTGGGATGAAGGTTCATTGCAGAACGTTTAATGATGGCATGTTTTGCTGGCTTTCTGTCGCGTGATCAGCATGATCAATTTAAAACAAAAGAAAACGTTTGCGTGAGAATAGATCTTAATTTACATGAAAGATCTTGGACACTTCCTGACAACTGTGACACGACACAATAGCAGCACTTGGCAGTGTATAGGTCGAAGAACCGATGGAACGTTCGGTTTTAGCTGTTGTGATAACTATCTCTATGAAATCACCCAGCTCAGAAACATTGTTTTGTTGATTGCTGTGATGACGGATGTTACATCGTGTAATTGAAAGGACATGTCCAAGGTGGAATTCTGAGAAGCAACAACATGTCTCTTTCTTTCGGGGAAAAAACATTACCCCCGAGATGTTTTTTTTGAAATTCGAGAATACAAATGGCATATCATACCTTGACGCTTAACTGTTAAATCAGTAAGTTCCAGATCGTATGGGTCATGAAAGGGAATTGCGAGAAGAAGTTTTTGAGCCAAAGATGGAAACCGAAAGTGAACATTTCGTATGAAAGGAAAGTGGTCTCAGCTCCCAGATCGTCTCTAACAGAGAAAAGACACTCAGCAATATAAATGTGGTAATGTTGACCAAGACAAGTTAGAACCGAAAACAGTTCACTTCCGAAGAGTAAGAATCTGGTATCAGGTTTGTCCCCATCGGCGTCAGATAATTGATTATTTTGATACCCATTTTGCGGGGAAAAAAACAATAGACCACATGCTGACCCAATTCAAATCTCCCAGAGTTAAGATTCTTTGCGTATTGTATTTGTTTAATAAATGATATTGAAATGCTTAGAGATAAACGTTTTATTCCCAAAGGGTTTGAATTGCGTAAAACATTGAGGTAGCCGATTTGGTTCATTGTTTATTTTCCCGCAAACCTGGTTTAAAAACATACTCTTCTGACCCTGCCGGGGGCTGGGCCAATTTGGCTAAATTTACTCTTGGGTGACAGACTCTTGGCTTCTTATAATGATAATGTGGGCCTTGACAATAATGCATAAATGTCGAGAAGTGCCGAGACTTTTTTCTCTTCATCAGAGTGTCTCACATGGACTCTCACATGCACTGGTAATATTTTCATTCATACCTGCCGCTGAAATGATCTCTCCTCTTGATCGTCACGTTTGAACCACAAAGTGTACACAACGATGGAGTAATAGCCAATCATCAACAGGGATAAAATGGCAGCAAAGATCGCGAAAACGAGCCAAAAAGCCTTTTTCAATTCTTTATCATGCCAAAATTGATCACAAGACCTTACAGCGATCTCCCTTCCAAAGCTCTGTACGACGAATACCCAGGTATTTAACAGAACTGCAAGGATCCAAGTACCTGGGATAATTACCTATAGGATGGGATGCATGGAACGAGTAACAGTTTGTAAGGAAATTTAAGGAGAACGAGTTACAGGAATACGAAATTAAAACTATTATACTATTTGAATGGGAAAGGTTGGAAAGGTATCCAAAGTATTTTCCAAACTTGATTGACGACAGGTTAGTATTTACTAATTAAAGTCAGCTTTCCTGGCCTAAGAAATGCAATGAGAAAGGGCTAAATACTGACATCAGAAGTTTGAAGTTAAAGTTCATTTCATTTGATGAGGGACCCAGGGGATTAATTTGCCTTAATAAGCCAACGTTTTTAAGGTATTTCTACTGTTTCATTCAAATTTGATTATACTTCCCACGTCAAGTCTCCCAAAGGCTTTTTAAAAGCAAGATTCGAAGAAAAAGTGAAGAAAATCAATTGTTGATCGAATACTTAACAGGTTTTTGAGAAGCAACAGTCCCTTTTGTTGCTCGTTACTGAGTATAGAGTGTTTTTATTTGCGTGATCAGTCTCTTTTTTAACAAAAATTGAAATTAATTTCTCCGAGTAATCTTAAGACACTAGTATCGGTGGCAAGGAAATTACAATGACATTGGCAAAAAGGAATCTTCCTACGCAAATGACCACTAATCAGTTTTGCAGGTATATACTGTGTACGCTCTGCAGGATAATCATCGCACCTTCAATTTTCGCCAAGTGAGTTTTCGCTGAATTGAATGTGGATGAACTACAGCCCAGTAGCGTTCCGTTGCAAGGGCAATCAGGGTGAATAGGGAACAATAACCTCCGATCCACGCCAACGTGCTCAACGACAGGCAAATTGCATTCCCAGGAATTGCATCAGGGTTATTAAGAGAGTGATGGTAGACGAAAGAAGTAAAGAGGAAGGTAGGACAAACGATGTCCGCCACAGCGAGGTTCAAAAGGAGATAGTTGAAAGGAGTCCTAAGACATAAAAAAATAAATTAATAGAACGCAACCGATTCAATCAATATCTCTGGAGGATATATAATCAGTAAATTAAAAAGCCTCCGGACCGTCTTGTATCTCAGAGATGTTACGTTTCCCAGCAAAGATTTTTGGGATTGTGGTT
>NC_090888.1:53890291-53895291 GCF_036669925.1 Montipora capricornis
TTTCGCCGTTACGGGGCGGACCCCTATCCTAGTACTAACCCCATTCGAAGGAGCTTAACTTTAGCTGATACTTGGACTAGCATCAACGATTGTGATCTTTGTTTTCACTTCACACATATCTTGCCGAATTTTATAACATTTCAGAGGGAGGCGCGGGGACATTGTGTTGTGTTCTTGGGCAAGACACTTTACTCTCACGGTGCCTCTCTCTATCCAGGTGTTTAAATGGGTACCGGCGAAGTTAATGCTGGGGGTAACCCTGCGATGGACTTGCATCCCATCCAGGGGGGAGTAGAAATACTCCTAGTCGCTTCATACTACAGAAACTGGAGATAAGCGCCGGCCTGATGGGCCTTCTAGGTTCGTAGCAGACTTTACCTTACCTTACCTTACCTCAGAGAAAAAAAGCAAACTAACAAAAGCCAAGTGAAGCTATGATCCTCGCATAGCTTCACTTGATTTCATATCCGCAGTTCATATATGATCTATTTCATATATCATTTCATCGTTAACAAAAACCCGGTGTCTTGCCGTCATTTTGTCACAAATGCATCTTTGTTTCGTCAGTTGTCAGTATTAAACACGGAAGGCAACTTGATCACAGGCGGCAGCTAAAATCGATGTCACTATGATTTTGCTATATATTACTTGTACAACCAAAAGTATGATTAAAAGATTGAACGTAACAAAAATCTCCCAAAATGGTTAACTTGTTATATTCGTGGCACAAAATTTATGTTTTCATCTCGCAAATTTTGTTGCTGATGGCAAATTGTTTTATTCTCGATCGACACTTTCTAAAAGGTTCCTTCTGCTCTTCTTAAAAACTATTTATCAATATTTATTTAACATTTGTTTGCATTTGCAAATTTAGTAACATTAATAATGAGTGTTTTTACAACAAACAACTTCAAGTTAAATTACTGATTTATCTTTCTGGTAATCTCTCGCCTTTTTCCGAAGTTTACCTGTAGTTGAAGTTCACTGTAACTGGACAATTTGTGGTAACTGTTTGTGCATCCCACGGATACGCCCTTATAGGTGTCTTGTTAGATATCGACTTTAATGGAATCTTAACTCTTAATTTCTTTAAACTTCTAGGAACACAGGGTCAAGCCAATAATTCAACAGGTGCTGGAAACATATTTGGCGGACCAAAAATACGATCCCAACTATTGCAAGAAGATCTCAGTCCAGATGAGCGAAGAGATCAAGGAGCAAGTCAAAAAGCTTTGTTATCACCGATACAAAATCGTTTGTCAAGTCATCGTAGGAGATTTCCATCAACAAGACGTCAAAATTGTGAGCCGGTGCGCCGGTGCGAGTTTAGAAATTACCATTTATATGCAGTTGGGATTGTTTTCGGAATTTACTGTGAATAGTGTGCAGATTCACTTTTAATTCTCTCCTGCTACATTGAAATTGATTCAAACCAGATTAGCAGAAGGAGCCCGTGACCTAGGCTCGATTTCCAGCCATTTTGGGAGCCCAAATTCCTTGCCCCGTTGGGAGGAGGATAATACCGAACTCCCAAAACGTTAACGGCTGAAAATCGAGCCTACCCATGACCAGGAGCGAACAACTTCCATATTAGGCCTATGTCACGGCATTTTTACAAACCGATCTATTTTTAGACTACCTTTTCCCGCAAAAAAACACAAAGGCAATTCCATTTTGGTGACTCTTTGACTTCAACTTAGTTTCTTGTCATTGGTCACTGGGCTCCTGTGGGAGTCTCATTCGTGGGGAATTTAATCTACATGAATCAAAGGCCCCTTCGAGCCAACTCATTATGAGCAACCAACTTGAGTCCTGTTAATTATCAATGTTGCAGTTGAAGCTGAGAGACGCAAATGTGGAGAAACTTACAGAACATCACTTATGTCCAACATGCAAAACTATTTCAGTCCCCTATCAGACATAATTTTAAGATTGGCCATCTACGGCATCCGTTTATTGTTTGCGTGACGTACGGTTAAATTGTGGACTTCTTTTGATACTGGACGTAGAATAACAAGTGTCTACTGACAAAATAATTCGTACATCACATTCTTAGTGGTTACAACCAAAGGGTTAACAGACTGAGTTTCTTGTTATTCGAAAGACCCTATTTTTAGTTTCCGTGCCGATAAGTAAGCCTTTTTTTTTTATGTCACACAACACTCAAAGCATGTCATGGCGTTGTGTCTGTGTAAGGGCCAAAATATCTGACTATCGGTACCGTTTTCTCGACTTTCTTTCCCGTAATTTCCACTGTTTACAAGCGGTCTTAGGTCTTAATTTTCGTCAAATTTCCAATTGCTCTTTTACGTGAAGACTGTGTGGAGTTGAGTACAAATTGGCCTGGGCTTGGGCTTCGAAGGCATTAGGGCGAAGATTCGTAAAGTCCATGGTTCTACGGTCCACACAAAATGACCACTCCACAATAAGTCATTCATTGCGCTTGCGCTCACGAATGAGTTAAAAATCGGTTTGTAGAATCGCCGTCACAGTAATATATATATAGGGCTGTTATTCGCTCCCAGTCATGGGCTGCTGGTAGCAGCAAACGTTTTCTGATTGTCAACCTAAATGATGTCTTAAAATCTTGCAAATTGACGAAAAGGGAGGCGGCGTGGTCCAGTGGTTAGGGTGTTGGGTTTGCATGCGGTTGCTCAACTTTCAAATCCCGTTTAATTTCTGGTTTGGTTTTGTTTCCGGTTGTCCCGGATTCAACTCTGTCACGTTTTGTGAATAGCCAACTGGTTGCCTCCTGCCATTTGGGGTTCTCAACCATGTTTCCTAGGTTATTAAAAGTGGGATGCCTGTGAACTAGCTTGTTAGCGAAGTGCACTTGCACGATAAACAACGCATTTACTTACATATTTTTAAACCGAATGTTGTTTAAATTTTAAAAACGACCAGTGTATTCAGTTTCCACATAAGGCCATACGGTATATTTAGTAAATAAGCCTCTTCAAGCGGCTGAAAGATTGTCCGAAAAATGAATATTTGGCCGAGAAGCGAGGCTTCTGTGACGACCATCTCTACGTATACGCCAAGGACATTATTAGCCACACGCCAGCAAGCCATGAAGGCGTTTATTTATTTTGTAACCGTTTCATTAGTTTTCATATCCCGCAAAAACGTCTCGTAAGGTCAGTGTTGATCTGATGGCGCCCAAAATTCAACTCATTCAATTTCTCGTGATTGATCTATCACTTTGAGGCTTTGCCCCAGCACATTCACAGATACACTTTGCACGCGAAACAAACAAAGGGTCTCCAATTTTAATCAATCATAAGAAGCCAAGTCACGCGTGACTGCTACTGCCATGTTGTTTTCAGGGACATGACAACTGATTTTTGCGGGAACTGGTATTCTAAAAATAGACTCATTTGTGACTGTGCTGGGAAGCCCACCCATGCCATAACAACACTCTTATCTAATTCACTCTTGTGGAAATCAATTAGCATTGGAAAGCGCACGAAAAGTTTGGGGAGAGGAAAAAATAGTACGAGGATTACTATCAAAGATTGAAACTCCATAACAAGTGTAATATGCACAATGGTATATTCTGGTTATGTAATGTCAGTGAACATATCAGATACAACAAAGACAACAATGATTGTCGACAGAAGGGATTGGCAATTATGTACATGCTATGTGAAAAGAACTTTAAACTTACAACCATCGCTCTTTGTATTAACTTCGACTGGACTCTAACAAATATGAGTACTTGAACTCGATTTGTTCACAAGATGTTTGTGAAATATGAGAGACAACCGCTAATATGCTCCAGTCAAAACACGCTCCAATTGACATAGGCATTGTAATAGCTAAAGTAGAAAAAACTTCAGCTGCGATGTTTGCACTCTTAATTTTTCAGACAAATAATGAGGTTTTGTAGCACTCCAAAGCCAATGCATACGTTCTTGTCACGTGTTTTTTTCAATCACAGGGCTCTTCTCAGACACGTTATGAAAGAGGGGCAGTGATGCCGTTTACGTAAACCCTGATATGAATCATCGATCACTGACATTTCTTGTAGGAAAGAGGAAAAAATGTCACAAATATAAATTGAGAGGCAAAAGTAGTAATCACGTTCTATGGCTCATTTTTTGTTAAACTTTTGTGGTCGCTGGCATTTGAACGAAAACAAAGCTCTCGTCTGGAACGAGTGACTAGTAATGCTGGAGTCTGATGATTTGTGGATGTTCAGCTTTGATATTTCTTTCAGTTGCACGTGAACTATTGCATAGCATTCCTTTCATCCTCTCCCTGAATCGTTGGTTTATCAGAGCATAGGCAAACGGGTTGACAGCTGAATTGAAAGCAAGCAAGGAGTGAGCTATGGGAACTGCAACATCGCTGACTTTGCAGAGGCCAAAATCTTTCAAAACGTGAATTACGTTGTCTGAAATCCAGGTAATTTCAAAGAGTGTAGTAACAGACAAAACCATTAAGGTCACTCGTTTCCGTACTTTCAACACACCCTGTGTAAGAAAAAGGATGATACGATCATTTGAGCCTCATTTGAAATTAGTGTCAAGAGAATATAAAGAAAATACTTTAATCGTAGGGACACCGGGTCACCTTCCAGACGGGGATGAACTCATTTCCACGGGTAACGAAAATATGACTCAACTGTTTCTTTTTATCTGGAATGACGTTTCATTGCAGAACGTTTAATGATAACATAAATTTTGTTTTGCTGGCTTTCTGTAGCGTGGTCAGCGTGATCAATACAAAACCAAAGAAAACGTTTGCTTGAGAATAGATCTTAATTCACATGAAAGATCTTGCGGGCACCTCTTGGACACGACACAATCGCAGCATTTGGTAGTGTTTAGGTCGAAGCACCGATCGAACGTTCGCTTTTAGGTGTTGTGATAACTTCTTGTATTAAATCAACAATTTTGGTGATTGTTAATGATGACGGATGTTACAGGGTGTAATTGAAAGGACGTGTCCAAGGTGGAATGCTAAGAAGCAACAACTTGTTTCATTGTTTCGGGGAA
>NC_090888.1:53902791-53905291 GCF_036669925.1 Montipora capricornis
TCTATGCATCTGTTGTAGGTCAAAATGAAATTCATGTTCAAATGACACTACTTTGTCTCCTAACCCTAATTATTCATGGATCATGACAAAGGAAATAGAGAATCGAAGTAGGGTAAAGAATTTCATTTTGACCTTCCCCCAATAAATTTCATTTCTTTCTTATAATGGCCTTGTATGTATTGCTTTGCCAATTTTAACACTGCAGTGAAAATAAAGATTAAGAACCCATGTAACTGTTCTTGTTTCTACCTAAATTGAAACAAAGGAAGCCAAGACATTGCATGTTTAGTACAACACTAATCATTTTATTAATAAATACTGTGGCCTTGTAATAACTACAACATAGAACAGAGTATGACAGTTACAATACACAGCCTATTTCAAAGAAATCCAGGGGGAGGGAAAGTAATTGAGCAGCTTGTGTGATATTTCTTAACTGTAGTGTTTCTTTTTTCATAGGTTAGCACTTTCATTGCATAATTTGCTGGTTGTTAAATTGCAGTGACTGCTGTCTTTTGTGGCTAATATATTTATATTATTATTATTATTATTATTATTATTATTATTATTACTATTATCATTGTTATTATTGTTATTTTATTATTACGTGACGTGATTATTATTGTTATTTTATTATTAGTATTGTTATTATTATTATTATTATTATTATTATTATTATTATTATAAAAAAAACAAATACATGTACACTGTCTAAGATTCATCATCCTTGAAGCCATGGTATTGTCCATTTTCACTTGGAAATGCTGTCATGATTGCTTTTTACGTGCAACAAGGTAAAGGATAATGCTCTTAAGTGGCCAGAAAAGTCCCAAAGGAGTCTAGAAAAATGGCTGCAAGACACAGATTGAGGAAATCTGTCCAAAAAAAATTGGAATATATTTGTTTACTTGGCTTATTTTCAGGATGCCTGCAAATGTTTGTAATCCTTACATTTTGCAACAAAGTTGCTATTCATTTATGAGGGGAGCATAAGCTTAACTATAACAATGTGCCATTTGTCACTGATTTGTTTGTGTGCGACTGTGTTAACTTGGCGGAGAATTCGAAGAAAGTGGCAATAAATTGACAGCAGCAAAAAAGCGACGCATAACTTACAAAGTAAAAAAAAGAAATCAAATAACTTACTCTGATTCGCTCTTAAGACCTTGACTGAAAATGGTCCGGTAACTGTTCCCAGCCTTGGTCTCGTCTACACGGCCAATTTCTTTACAGCAAATGCATTCTTCTGCTTTGGTTGCTAGAGTGACTGAACAATTCAAACAAGTACACCTATGAAAAATATCAGCAGGTTGTATTCAAGTTTTCTAACTTCAGCCAGTGTCATAATCACAGGCATTTGCTGCGAACGAAATCAAACCCAGAAAACAAGGAGTTCAGAGCGAAGAGACGAAACGAAACGAAAAATGAAGCAACAATTTAAGATATACCTACCGTGTTCCGACGTCAACTTCGCCCGTAAAGCGCCTTTGGAACTCGAGTTCCCGCTCTGCTTCAGAGCCATGTTTGCCTCGTAGGCGGCAGCTTCTTCTTGAGTTGCAAGCGGCTCTAAATCTTCGTCATAGGGTACGAAGCTAGCCTCACTGTCCCCTAAAATCACACTACTACTGTCTGAATTCAACTCCGAACCGTCCTCCGACGAAAAAGACGAAAAACTTGAAGAACACAACAGTTCCTACCACTCTGTTTACTAAAAACATACGGCGGAAGACTTCGCTAGATGATAAGATGACGTCATGGAGGGAACGCCGCTTGACAAAAATTGTGGGCTCGAGTACCTCGTTTGAGTAATGGCGGACAAAATTTGCACACTTTCGGGCAGCCTTTACAGATGTAAATCATCGTCAGATTAGCCATGGACACATTTTTTTGTCAACTTCAGGGTATAGTCTTCAACTTAGAATAAAAAAATCGAGAAAAAAAACACACTGATTTTCGTCTCAGTAGCACTTTAATAAGCCAACGTTTTTAGGTATTTCTACTGGTAAGAATAAAAAGCAGCGATATAAAAGAATGGCGTTTGGACGGCTCCATCATGGCCATCATTCTTAGGCCCGTTTTAAACGTCGCATTTTACATGTGCCGAATGTAATGCAACATTATGTGAGTTCATATTACAGTGAAAGTACGTGTGAAGGTTTCGATGGCATGGAGCCGTCGAAACGGCATTTTTTTATATCGCTGCTTATTCTTAATTGCTTATCGAAAACCTTAGTTTCTACTGTTTGATTCAAGTTTGATTATACTTCCCATGTCAAGTCTCCCAAAGGCCTTTTGAAAGCAAGATTAGAAAAACAGTGAAGAAAATCAGTTGTTGAATACTTAACAGCAACAGTCTCTTTTGTTGCTCGTTACTGAGTATAGAGTGTTTTTATTTGCGTGATCAGCCTCTCATCTTTTTAAATAAAAATCAGAAGAAATTGTTCACATTAGAATTGAATTGAATTTCTGGGAGTATTCTTAAAACACTAGTATGGGTGGG
>NC_090888.1:53912791-53922791 GCF_036669925.1 Montipora capricornis
GGTCGTTTTCGACAGTATTTGTAAGGTACATTGGTTGAGGTCATAACTCTGATGTCATCAATGAGCAAATTGAAAATTAGGCATTAATTTTAGCAGTTCTTTTTGATAAATTTAGATGCCTGGGATGATGGTAAGGAAATAGTAGGAAATAAGGATTTAATATACTTAAATTAATTTATTTATGGGTCAAAGAGGAATGATTTCAGGTCTTCAATTAATTATTAACAGCCAGTTAACTGACAACTGCCAAATGGCCCAAAATGTAAATGACAACTGACAAATGGAGTAGATTTGCAGCCCCCCATCAAAAACCTCTTTGAATGGTGCTGATGCCAACTGTGTACTTCATATCACGACGCGTTACGACGGCACATACGAGTAAGTTTCCAGCGATGCTTGTAATGGCAATCAAACAATTGACTGTTGCTATGGTGAAATAAATCGAGTCAAACATGATTACTGAGTACTTTGAACCAATCTGTGAGTTATCCAGTCACCTAAAAGAGAAAAAACGAATATTTGCTCTACTGGCATTTAATTGTTTTTCATTTTATTTAAATATATGTACCTTACATATACAATGTAAAAACAAACTAATTAATTAATTATTTGAATTAGTGAATAACTGAATGAATGAACAAATGAACGAACTAACTAACGAATAAATAAAATGAATGAATCCATGAACGAATCGTAAACGAATAAATTAGTTGATGAGTAAATGACGGAACGATAAATGAATGAAGCCTCTTTAACATATTGTGTTTTTACTGGAGTGGTTTCACCGACAGATCAAAGGAGTGGGGCTGGGACTGGGACTGGTATTGAAACATTATGGGATGGGGGAATACAGTAATAACGGCCGTGTCTTTAATGATGGATTTCAAATAGTAGTTACTTTATCCAGTAGAGAATTAACACCAGCTGAAACGTCTTTATTATCTAAGGGTCTATCCTTTTGCCCTGCATCTAAAGAAATTGATACTTTTTGCCTTAGAAAAGACGTTTCCGATTTTGTTAGACATTTACGTTGAAAGGAGTATTTCTTTCACGATTAGGATGTTTGTGGCTATTTTTCGAGTTATCTTGTTTTCCGAAATAAGTCAACATGGTGTCCAGAAAGAACTAGACTCTCTGTGAGCGTAAACTGTGTGTGTGTGGTACGCGTTACACAAAAACAGAAGGCACTGAGTTGGGTGGTATTGAACTGCAGCGTTCCAGTTAATTTTTTCAAGTGGGGGCGCATGTAGACCATTTGAGGGGTCACCCAGACGTCGTGCCAGCAGTGGCTCTTTGGCTCACACGTTCACACGTTGAATTATTTTGTAACGTCCTGTCCCGTGAGGTCTTTTTTTTTTTGCTTAAACACGCATGATGACTTGATAACAGGCGGCCGCTAAAATTGATGTCACTTTTGATTTTGCGATTCTTTGTGCAGCCAAAAGTTCAATAGAAAAATTGAAAGTAGGAAAATCTCCCAAAATTTGTTTTCGCTGATGGTAACTTTTTATATTCGCGGCACGAAATTTATGTTGTTTTCATGTCGCATTTTTTATTTTCGATCAACACTTCTTAAAAACTTCGTTCTGCGCTTCCTGAAAACTGTGTATCAATATTTATTTAACTTTTCATCAATATTGCATAAAGCAGGCTAGCAAAATCTGTACTTTGCTTAGTTCGAATTTTGAGCGTTAAAATAGTATTTTAGTTCTGACATTAAGTCGTATATTTTAAGGTCTACCGGCCAGACATTACCCTCGCTAGACAGAAAACTTTTGTCGAGAAAAGCTGTCAGACGCGCCGAGAAAACGCTTAAACTTACTCTGAAAACGAAGTTGAAGCAAACTTCATGTCTGTCTGGAAGCCAATATTTCTCGATTCCTCTTCTATTTTCTTCAATCTTTCTCAATAGATCATATTCAATACATTAAAAGTCAGCTTGGCAGCTAGGCCTAGAGGACACAAACAAAGGAAACTGAATGAACATGTTCATTGACCGAATGCAAGAATGGCCGCCAACAAATTATTCTTTTGTTTTTGTGTTAATTAGCTTAACTAGCCAAGTTAACACGTGTAAAATTGAAAGAATTTGGGCTGTAAAACGAAGCTAGTTAAGCTAATTAACACAAAGACAAAAGAATATTTTGTTGGCGGCTATTTTTGCATTTGGTCAATTCATTTCTTTTGTTTGTGTCCTCTAAGCCTCACTATCAAGCTGAATTTTAAGTATTGAAAGTGGTCTATCCTTTGATAGCATTTAACGTCACGGCGGCCATTTTGGTGGAAAAAACAACAGCAGAAAGTCTTTTGAGAATTTGACTCTCTTATTATGCAAAACTTAAGCTATATTTCTCTATTGTTTTGGCACCAACATGGCCGTCTTATCACGTGAGTGCAATCAAGAATCTTGGTTTGGTATTTTACCAGTAACTGCACGTCTTCTCAGGGGGCTATTTCTATTAAGACATCTACCATAGCACTATAATGATTTACGATACCAAAACAATATTGTGTACTATTAGAGCTACATATTACGCAAAGACAACTTGAATCTCCTGGAAAACAAGACGCACCTTCGTTGACAGTCATGAAATAAAGCACTGTGTGAAGCATGAGGAGCTTAAGCCAACTCAGGAATTCTCGGCTGGACGTCTCCTAACGGTGTAGATATCCGTCAACAAAGGCTAAAAAGATAACACAAAAGGTGTTTTGTATTCAGAAAAGTGTTAAAGCATTAATCAGGATCGATCAGATTGTACTGTGAACTTACGTTAAGCAGAAAAAAGTAGTTACTTTTTTTATTGAATGACCATATTTAGGGGCAAGATGAATTTGTGGGGAACACAAATCTATTTCAGTTCGTTTGCACGCATCGACAGTGGCGGTTAGTGCTGGGACACGGAACCATTTTTCGTTCTATAGGATTCATGGATTAACTCTCTCACCCGGGGAAAAATGGTACAGCCTGGCTTTCAAATAAACTGGTTGACCGAAATGTTAGCCAATTTGTCGAAGGAAAGTTTTTTCAGCTCTTTCGAAGCGAGATTTGTCGCCTTCAAGTCGGTAATTTTTTGCAGGAAAATTGTTATCACGTTCCGAAATTCTGCGGGTCTAATCTTACGGAATAACTTTGGTTGGCCTCTGTGGGGGGATTAATTGAGCAGCCGTCGTCTGAATGTCATGCATTTCTGTATTCAGATGTTTTTAAGCGAGTTATGGAGGCAGTATACAATGATTATGTCGGGGAATTCGGTGCTGGAAGCCTTCCCGGTATACAGGCTCACGCTCAAACGTTGAGGTAAAATAAGTGCTGTTAGGTTCAATTTCATGATATCAGGATATCATGAGAGCAGGAAAACGATAAGTATGTGATTAGTATAGGTAATCACATGAGGCCCAGTATTAGTAAGGATTAATTGCACGAGTGTTTTGGAAATTTTTCAAAATTGCCAAAACACAAGTGCAATTAATCCTTAATAGTACGAGGACTCATGCGATTACTTGTTTATCAATAAAGGACAAAATTTATACGAAGGAAAAGCAGGTGCGCAGTCTATTTTTATCTGGGAAGCCTGTTTAGCGCTACGGCAAATCATCAATCAAATTGAACTGACCAATCGTTTTGTGTTTTTGTTTTCAAAAGTTCAACTAATTCCTCGTCCGCTTCAATAAAACGACAAGCCATTGTTGCAACAAAAACTTGGCAACAAATTCCAAGATAACGAACGGTTGCTATGCAACGGATTAACCAATCATTGACAGGTAATCAAGCCCTCCCTTGATTACAAAAATGCCCTCGATTAAGAAAAAATGCCCACTGTCTCAGCCAATCAGCGCTCAGCAATTTTGCCTGCTTGTGACATGCTGGGAAATCGATTAGCCCGGAATGAAATTTTACGCAGCTACAATTGGGCATTCTAAATTTCCCAGTTCCTCAGTTATCGAGTTCCATTAGTATAAAACTTAAAAATGGTTTGCTTTAACATCAGAAAAGAACCAATTCACCGTTGCTGTTGAGAAAAGTGTATGCCAGGCAAAACAAGTTGCATCTCGGTAGCCTGAAAGTTAAGAAATAATTTGCCTGTGTTTAAATTAACAAGTACACCAATACATCCCTAACGTTTCATGTTTAACCGGAGAATTAGGGAAGCAGATGTTCGAAGGAGTAATAGCTGTTGAGTTTTATTCTTCAGTTATCGGCTTCCACAAGTATAAAACTTAAAAATGGTTTGCTTTAAAATCAGAAAAGAAACAATTCAGCGTTGCTGTTGAGAAAAGGGGAAGCCAGGCAAAACAAGTTGCATCTCGGTAGCTTGAAAGATAGGATATAATTTGCCTGTGTTTAAATTAACAAGTACACCAATACATCACTAACGTTTGATGTTTAACCGGAGAATTAGGGAAGCAGATGTTCGAAGGAGTAATAGCTGTTGAGTTTTATTCTTCAGTTATCGGCTTCCACAAGTATAAAACTTAAAAATGGTTTGCTTTAAAATCAGAAAAGAAACAATTCAGCGTTGCTGTTGAGAAAAGGGGAAGCCAGACAAAACAAGTTGCATCTCGGTAGCTTGAAAGTTAAGATATAATTTGCCTGTGTTTAAATTAACAAGTACACCAATACATCACTAACGTTTCATGTTTAACCGGAGAATTAGCTATATGCAAGCAGATGTTCGAAGGTGTAATAGCTGTTGAGTTTTATTCCTCATGCAGTTATCGAGTTCCATAAGTATAAAACTTAAAATGGTTTGCTTTAACATCAGAAAAGAACTAATTCACAGTTGCTGTTAAGAAAAGTGTATGCCAGGCAAAACAAGTTGCATCTCGGTAGTATGAAAGTTAACTGAGAAATAATTTGCCTGTGTTTAAATTAACAAATGCACCAATACATCGCTAACGTTTCATGTTTAACTGGGGATGTTCGAAGGTGTAATAGATGTTGAGTTTCATTCCTCAGTTATCGAGTTCCATAAGTATAAAACTTAAAAATGGTTTGATTTAAAATCAGAAAAGAACCAATTCACCGTTGCTGTTGAGAAACGTGTATGCCCGGCAAAACCGTGACAAGTTGCATCTCGGTAGCCTGAAAGTTAAGATATAATTTCCCTGTGTTTAAATTAATTTGAAATAAAGAGAATAAAGAAAAAAAACCATTTTTTTAATTGCTTGATGCTGGCCGTTGTAAACCGTGTTTTAGAAATTATTTCAAATTGATTTATTGTGCCTCTGGACTGTTTTGACTCGTCACTCAAAGGGTTTTCAGCTGAGCGCGCGCGCGTAAGCCACACACGCAATTCTAAAAGCTGCTCGCGTCAGCTCACGATTCAAAGTGGGTCACCAGAAATAAACAAATACCGCTAGTTTCGCTCACCTTTCTTCTAATTCCTATACATATGGAATATATATAGACATGTCCTATTAATGCAAACAACGAAAATTGTACACAAACGGTTTCATCGTCGCTTAAATCCGTTTGTGTTGGCCTGTATATTCACTCGCGCGTGCACTCGAATGAGTGGTTGACGCATGCGTAAATGCCGATCTTGTAACCCCCTCATTTTTCCTGATTTTTCAACTTTACTCGCTTATATCTCTGCTTCCGGACGGTGATTTTTTTTTCATTTTTCGCATGTTAGCTTAGATTAATTTAAAACGTTTGTCTTTCAAATTAAAATAAAAAATTCTGTAGGTGAAAAAAGAAATTAGCGACACATTTCCAAAAAACTTATTTTTCTGAAAAACTGACCTACAGATTTTGTTGAATTTTAAATATTTTAGAGATTATTTCTAACATTATCTGGTAACGCTGAATGGGAAGATTTCACCGTCCCGTTTTTTCAAAAAAGACAACATATTTTGATTTTAAGGCTCAAGGAAATGCCTTATATCGTTGCCATGGTAACGATATTTTGGAGGACAATGTGATGTGACAAATCTATGATGGGTACTTAATACCCTGGCCAAATTTTGTCTTGATATGATTACCCTAACTGTATCTAAAAACAAAATATGTTTATTTGTTTGAAAAAAGGAGGAACTATTTCGAGCCTCCTTAAAGTAATTTGAGATATTTGTCGTCATTAAAAACTTTATGACGAAGTCGGCCCAACAAATGTGTCGAGACCTCTCGCTCTGCCTTATAGTGTTACAACTCCCACTGAGATTTAGGTAATTTTTTTTTTTTACCTAAACAGCGGGGACCCACACTCCTGACCAAAGTTAAGCTCCTCATTGACTACACTGCCACACGTACGTAATGCGTGCGTATTTTTATATAAAACTCTGAATTTCGAATTCTCAACGAAAGATTAAGGACGGTGCCTACTAATTCAAAGGTATTTTTGCCCCGATTTATGATTATGCAGGAAATGTAGATCTTAACAAGTGTTATTGAAATCCAAAAAGAAAATTGGGGGTAACCACGCATTTTTCAAAGATAATTGGTGAATAATATTTGTAAAGAGCTTTAAAATACAAAGTAATGTATGGCGTTCTTCTCAAATTGAAGCTTAACTATTTCTCAAAAATGCATGGTTACCCCCAATTTTCTCTTTGGATACCATGAGTACTTACTAAGATCTACTTTCTCCGGATAGTTTCAAACCACGCAAAAATATCATTGTATTGGTAGGCATCACCGATAGGAAACCCGAGTATTTCGAGAAGCGCAGAACGTATGCGCAACAACAATAGTAGGTACCGTCCTTAATGACAATCGATCGTAAAAACACTAAAATTTCTGAAGTCTCTGACTTCTGTGAATCAAGGGGAAGGTCATGATGTTCTATGAAAAGAAAGTAATTGATCACGTGCTAGGCAACCACAAAGGTGCACGTGATCACCTTGTGTCGTGGTTCTTGCTTACATTGAATGAACTAAAGGGAAGAATGTTAATCGCTTTTAGAGTCAAAACAACGTACTTTTTAGCCAAGAAACTTCCGTCTTTCGTTTTTGTGGTAGTGCACTACACACTATGTCACCGGGTTGTAAGAGAGCAAGAGTGTAAGTCCTTGGTGACAATAGGCCCGCAGCGCGTGCATAACTGACGAACATAAACAGGTTTGTTGGAAGCGTGCTTGGGTTTCCAAAAAATTAGCGCCAAAATCGGCAAGAACTTGTGACGCTGATGAATAATAAAGCAGCTGATATTTCCAAAACGATGGAATTAACTGGTGATAAATAACCTCGTCTAGGAGAGTAAATTTTTGACTTTGCAGAAACAGTGGTCAACCTCAAGAGATAGGAGATTGTGATCTTTATGCTGAATTCGCACATTTCTTGTCAAACTTTATAACACTTGAAAGATAAAAAAGACCAAACTAATAAAAACAAAAATCCGGTGTCTTGCCATCATTTTGACGCAGATGTATCCTATGTTTCGCGAGTGAACACGCAAGGTAACTTAACTCGACGACACTTTCGATTTAAACCGTACAGCAGTTCAACTGATCACATCAATTACCGTCTAGCTATGTTTTAATTCTCACAGGCTCTACCTTGTATTGAGCACTCTAACTGGCTCGATCGCCACCTCTTTTTGATTATATATATATACTTCATAGTAATCTTGAACGTCTGTAGGAAGAGTGCTCGATAGCAAAAAGACTAGAGCGTGAATATATGACTTCACAGACGTTTAGGTTTCACGAGTAATCATCGTTTTAATGCTACAGAACTGTTTCGTATGGTACAAGTACCACACTTATCAGGCAATATTAACGTCTGAACTGTTGAAATTGGAAAGCTGGCAGTTAAATACGGAAATTTGAATGGTTGCTATAGTAAATGCGTTACATTTAAGGAGCTGCTAGGTAACAAAACATGATATAAGGGGATTATATGTCGGTATTTTAAATTTACGTTACTCTTAAGTTCCGGAGTACATATCGGTTTTTGTGGAGGCAGGAACTTGCTATTTCTTTTCTTCTGTTAAGGCTACACAGTTTTTTCTTACATATGATTATGAACTTTTCATTCAGACAAAGACTACATTTCTTGCTAATGTTGCTGTAGGGTCTACATTTTTTAAGAATTTTCCATTTAATTTGAAACGGTTTCTTTGCGTCTTGTAACTTTCAAGACGCACAAAAAACCGTGAAAAAAATGTAGACAGTACGTCTCGGTAAATTTTCACTAATGTTCACGTCGCCTTCGGCGAATAATTGTTAAATATATAATCCAGGTGATGTCATCAACAAACGGTATGACTTGGAATTTTATTACTAACTAGTTTCATACCGCACAAGAAGTGCGGCACTCCTCAGATAAAATAGCCAAATGATAAATTCGTTACAACGCTCGCTGATGATAGACGCACTTGCGCTCGCAGAATTTGAATTTTAACAGTTGTTAGCGCAACGGAGTTATGTTCGGGTTAAACACCTGCTAGCGCGGCAATTCTTTGGGAAAAATTTGTTTGCGTGCCTACAGTAAGTTACCAGTTCATTACGCTTGTTGAAGGTCGCTAGTTCAGTTTAGCAAGAACGTGGCTACAAACGTTTGGCGAACGTTCCTTAAGATCCTCGACGAAGAGTTCCCGGAAAGTCATGTATTACACAAAATGTTCAACCGCAACACAGTCAAGATCAGCTACTGTTGCATGCCCAACCGCAAGCAGAAGATCGATGGTAACAATAACTGAACCCTACAGAAAACAACTACACCACCAGTTTTGAAAGCATGGAACTGCCGAATACCAGAAGACTGCCCTATGGCCGGGCATTGCCTTATATCATTTGTGGTTTACCAAGCAACAGTGACAACTGAACTAACTGGCCAGCCCAAACTTATGTTGGACTCACTGATAACTCTTTTAAACAAGATTTGCCAATCACAAATCTTCTTTTAACAACCTCAAGAAGAGACTCAATACAGAGCTCAGTAAGCATGTTTAGTGTTTGAAGGAAGCAAGGTTGAAATTCAAGATCACCTGGAAAATTTTGAAACCTCTCCTTACAACGCTGTCTCGAACCGATGTAATTTGTGCCTGTGGGAGAAATATCTTATCATTTGTAGACCTTAACTAGCGACCTTAGACAAGCGAAATGAACTGGTAACTTTCTTTAGGTACGCAAGCAAATTTCTCCTAAAGAACTTTAAGCCCACAATTGCCGCGCGCTAGCACGTGTTTAACCCGAACTCCGCGCGCTAACAACTGTTAAAATTCAAATTCCGCAAATATCTGAGGAGTGCCGCACTTTTTGTGCGGTATGAAACTAGTTAGTAATAAAATTCCAAGTCATATCTTTTGTTGATCACATCACCTGGATGATATCAACGCTCTGGTTATACTATTGAGAACTCTATCAGCAGACGTGCAAATGAAATGGTCTTCCTCAGGGTGAATGAAGAAAACCGTTCGTGAATGAATGTGAATGAACAAAAACGGTTTTTCTTCATTCACCCTGAAGAAGACCGACAAGTCGGTCGAAATATTGGTGTTCTGCCACTAGTGTTTAAGTTAAATGACGCAACACCCAGGAAACTATTATCATCTTCCTCGATCCTTTTAACAGGCCTTAACTTTACTCTATACCACACCCGGCATAACCATGCACAGTGTCAACCATTTGCATCAGGTTTGCTCAACTACGGCTTCGTAATAAACCGTTTCTTATCTACTATTCAATAAAGTCCTAAAGCCTTCGGTGGTCGGGGAAAACACGGAGTTTAATTGAAAACTGTTTTCAAAGACTATAAACAATCCCTATACCGTTGAGCAATTCAAGTGATAAGTTTTCCGATAACATTAAACGTCGGCACATATAGCAAATGTTATTCAGTAGCTGTTCCTTGTCAAGACCAAGGAAACTGAAAAAAACATTTAAATCAAACCATGCTTGAAACTTCTCAGAAAAGTCGTGTCTAGATACATGATGACCTTGTATTAGTGACTAACATACAAACCTCCTGCGAGCAGCTGTGAGCCTTTTGGTGCGAAGAGAATAGACGAGAATGATGAAATAGCTTTTAAGATATGCCTTATATATAGCTAAAGTGT
>NC_090888.1:53935291-53937791 GCF_036669925.1 Montipora capricornis
GTGATCTTAACCCATCCAGTCCAGTTGTTCTTCTGGAATTACCAGGGTTGGTCGCCCTCTTCTCTTCCATGACATGGTTGGACATGAATAATGGACTTCTCTTTTATCAATTAAGCTAAGTCGTTCTTCTAGGCGTTGAATAAGTGATTGGAATTCGATAACTGCTAGAAGGATGTCATCCATAACATTTTGCTGAGATTCCAGTGGTCTTGAGACAACGAGAAGGGAGATAACGAATTCTAGGCAACGGTCTCGGAGTCTTTCAATTGTTAGGCTATCAGCTACAAAAAATTCCCTTTGAAATTCGTGATATATGTCTTCTCCTACGTGTAACACATCCAGAAAAGCTGTACGCTCCGCACACGACAAGACAGACGACATATTTCTTGCGGCCATCTTGCCTAGGGTGCAAGGCTTTTGCGACAGTCAGCTGACCAAAACACCGCGGGCGAAGTATTATTTTTACAACACAAGTTGTATATTTCCGAATTTCGGTACATTTTTCATGTAAGTCGTACTTTTTACAAAGAGGTGTTTATTTGCCCAACAAGTTGTATATTTTGGTAGTAAGTAGTATATTTTTCACAACAACTGATATATTTTTCTCCATAAGTTGTATATTTCCCAAGATAAGTTGTATGTATTTGCTAGATGTATTAGATATTCTACAACAAGTATTTTTGTCCGAAACGGCGCGCCATAATAGCGCACTGAACCATTTTTCAAGTTTCCCCGCGTGAAGAATGACGTCACGCTTAGCGCCCAAGCCTGCTATAGTACAGGCAAAATGGCGGACGTCCATCGAGTGATCAATACGGATCTTTCTGGCCTCATAAAGACGTCAAAATGTAAGGAACCCCTCAAATATGGGAATATTTGCTTTAACTAAGTCAGGCACTACAAATTTTAGCGGAGGAAAATATATTCCATTTTTATCTTCAGTTCTCCTTTAAAGGCCCACCTTAAACCGACAGGCATTGCGTGCCGTGGAAAAATTTTCATATACGAAAATCCCGTCGAAGCAGAAATTCATCCAACCAGATCGCTACGATAAGCGATGCGCATTTCCATAACAAAAAGCTTGTCGGTTGAAGGTGGGCCTTTAGATACTTTAAATTGCCAAGTTGAAGTCGATGTTTCGGTAGGGTAGAGGTTAAGTGCATTTGCTCTAAAGCCATTGAACCGAGTGCGACATCGTTCGATCAACTTTTTCTAATTTGTTTTCTAATTTTTTTCTAAGGTTTTTTCTCAGTTTTTCCAAATTCTAAGTGACATACGCTGCTAATCTAGTCCTATATTAAGTGTTTTTCCTCATTTGCAAACGACAAACTTAACAGAGAAAATTGTTCTCAGTTTCGTCCAAATGGCATCGCTTGTTTACGAAAGGGAAAATTCATCCTCGGAGACCCAGGGGGTTCACCCGATTTTTTTCCTCGCCCGTTTAGACTTTTTCCCGCCCCCCACTAACTGCTCCTGGGTCTCCGAGGATGGGGAAAATTGCGTCCTAAAAAACAGCTCAGATAACGTCACGCAACTCGAAAAAATGATCGGGTTCCTCAAATTTCAAGGTAAGCTGTTATTTTCGGACTTTTGTAGTCGAATGATTTCATTTTGTCAACGATTATGTCCAGCTTGAGGAGTTCATTTCTTGTGTTTGAATTCCCACGTGTTGCATAGCGAGAAATATAATTTTTCTGTTCCCCGGGTCCCCCAACATATATGTTGCAGTATGCTTCGTTCTTAAAGCAACCATCCTCGACTGTGGGATTGCAGGACTGCGGGAGCACTAGTTCTACTCTCATATTGACATGGTGCTGTAGAAACATTTGACAAATTTTGTTTTTACCAAAATTCAACACTCAATTAGTACACAGCAATTTTTTATTTATTAAACATCGCAAACGAACCGAAACCGATTGTACATAACTTCACTTAACATGCTACGCATTATCTTTCCTTCTTTTCCTTTAAGGGTCAAGCTAAGATATTTTCTAACTTGCACTAATTAATTCCTATATAAGACATTGGTTCTGGGTCATTTCAAAGTTGTAGGCATTCGATTACTGGAAAGCCATGCCACATAAATACTAACTATGATTGACAAAGTCAAAAGCCAACTCACTAAAATCTAACTCAGGCTACCCACCCCCAACCCCCTAGACTAACTTTGGTTTGCTCTTATAAGTGCAAGCTCACAACTACGCATCTCTTGTCTCGCCCCCTCCCCCCCTTCTGGGTCTTAGACCGCCCAATGGCTTGAAAACAGTGTTTCCAAGCGGAAATCTAAGCAGCCACCGCTCAGCGTCATTTTTAATCACTAGCCATCGGACTTAGTTTGTTTTTAGTTTTTATTTTGACCTTCGTTATCGTCTCAATCAACACCCATTTAGCTGCCTATTATGGATTTATACTTTATAGTCTTTTTTTAACATGTTTTTTACCTTGAGCTTTGTTTTACGATAATTATCTATCATATGTATTTACATAATTTTTCCATTGT
>NC_090888.1:53950291-53952791 GCF_036669925.1 Montipora capricornis
CCTCAAACTCTACACCTTCCCCACCCCACTTTCCCGCACCCCTCGGGTATTTCATTTTCCTTGCCCTTGGGTTCCCTTGGATGAACATTTGGACCAAACAATTTGAAGAGGGTCTGGATGGGGTTAACTGACAACTGACAAATAGCCGAAATTTTTAACCGACAGCTGAGATTTATAACCGGTTTCACTGAGAACTGACAAAAGATCTTTTGCCTTTGATAATCGTTTGAAATTCATTTTTGATAGCCTTTTCGGTTAATTAAAGTATATTATAACGTAGACTTTTTTCGTTCAGCGGTCATGTGTGTTAGACTGCAACCGTCATGCTGAATTTTCTAATACGTCTGTTAAAAATTAATCATTAAAAATTTGACTCCAACTGCGTTAAGATAATTAAATGCAAGGTGACACACGCTAACACCAACTCGGTGTGGCCAACACATCACACACGCGCACAACCATTTAACCTGGACAATTAGCAGCCATGGACAGCTTTTTCGGCTTTTTGGGCCTCATCAGCATGACGTTGCTGTCACACCAGGCTGGTGAGTTAAGCACAAGGAAAGGTTCGTTTATACAAACGTTGGCCGTGTAGCACTTATATTTTAAACAGAGTTAACTGGAGAGAGTATATTGTAACGTAAAGTGCTAAATTTCTATCCCATACAAACCATGTGAGCGTTAGCGCTACTGATGGAACTGGGCCCACACAAGGACAGAGAAAAACTCTGACCAGGGTGGGAATTGAACCCACGACCTTCGGATTTGATCTCCGCCGCTCTACCGACTGAGCTGCAAGGTCAAACGGGAGCAGGCCGAGGGAACTGAAGAGGTTAAAGTCACGGCAATTAACATGTACAAGTACAAAGAAAGGTTCGTATATACAAACGTCTGACCTTGTAGCTCAGTCGGTAGAGCGGCGGAGATCTAAGCCGAAGGTCGTGGGTTCAATTCCCACCCTGGTCAGAGTTTTTCTCTGTCCTTGTATGGGCCCAGTTCCATCAGTAGGGCTAACGCTCACATGGTTCATATCGGATAAAAATTTGGCACTTTGCGTTACACTACACTCTCTCCAGTTAACTCTGTTTAAAATAGTGCTACACGGCCAACGTTTGTATAAACGAACCTTTCCTTGTACTCGTACATGTTAATTGCCGTGACTTTAACATCTTCAGTTCCCACGGTCTGCTCCCGTCTAACCTTGTAGCTCAGTCGGTAAAGCGGCGAAGATCTAATCCGAAGGTCGTGGGTTCAACTCCCACCCTGGTCAGAGTTTTTCTCTGTCCTTGTGTGGGCCCAGTTCCATCGGCAGGGCTAACGCTCACACGGTTCATATGGGATAGAAATTTAGCACTTTACGTTACACTATACTCTCTGGTGAGTTAAGCACCCGGTTAACTGGCAGCTTCACATGCCAAAGATGTGGTGAGATGGGTTGGGAACAGCAAAACTGTTTTCCCACGGCAAGCATGTGGCAAGGTGGAGAGTCACATTAAGAGATCGGTGTATCACGTAATTTAAAAACAACAAGAAAAGCAAGGTAACACCAACCCGGTGTGGCCAACACATCACGCATGGGCACACCCATTTCACCCGGTCAATAGGCCAGTTTCGTATTCTAACGGTTGGACTGGATCGAATGCGGACAAATTAAATTGCATTTGAAAAGATTTGCCCGCATTAGCCTCCATTTCATGCTAGATCAAGTCCAGCCGTGAGAATTCGAAAATGGTCTATTAGCAGCCATGGACAGCTGTGTTAGCATGTGTCACCTTGCTTTTATTGTTGTTTTTAATTTACGTGTCACACCGATCTCTTAATGTAACCCACCTTCCCACACGCTTGGTGTTGGCCACACCAACACCAGCGTGTGTCACCTTGCTTTTATTGTTGTGTAAATAAAAGCTTGTTTATGAATCGAGAGTTTCGGTTTTACGCGTGCGCACTCAAGATTTTTCTGTCTCGTCTCGGGTGGTCGAGGCAAACTGTTTACATGCGAAAAAGTTGTTTCACCTGCCAGGGTTACCCTACCTGCCGAGGAGAGACAACTCGCCTGCCCGAGTTGTCTCGCCCACCCGAGCTGTCACGCCCACCTCATGTAAACGGTTGAGTGTATTTTTTAAACAAATGAGTGGAAAAATATCTCGCCAAGGGTAACTCGGGGAAAGGGTTGTCTTGGTTACCCGAGACCATATACACAGGCCCTTAGAGTTACCTTTTAGTGTTTGGTTTTTAAATTGAAGAAAGTCCTCGAATGAGCACCGCATTGGGACCGCGGTGGGGAAGGGGAGAGAGGGGGGGGGGGGGGCGCTTATTTGCTTTTTTTGCACTTGTTCAGGGATGGCGCTTATTCGAGTAAATACAGTATCCACTTTAGTAAGTCTTCGAACACGCACTAAACTGGATAGTTCGTTTTCTCAGGGTGCTCCGATAGGACCCTGTTATTGAGGATGGGACCCTTTCCCCAGCGGTTTACCCTGAATAACCCTTGGGCTGAAGA
>NC_090888.1:53962791-53970291 GCF_036669925.1 Montipora capricornis
AACTGGACGGTCAGACCTGTCATTTTGCAAAGAAAATGTTACAATTTGAAGAAACAATGGCATGTTAATCCCTCGCATTCTTCTAGAGGAGTATAATTGTATTGTTGTGGAAGACCGTTAATTTGAAGGCGTTATAGATTTAGTCCTTCCAAATGCCTGGTCTGGCAGGTCAGTTCTGTCAAATGGAAAGTGCCCTTAGAGAAACCCTTGATTAATTATTGCTAAATGCATTGAAGCTTGAATAAAGTTGATTGTAAGGTATTGATTACATGTACTGTATAACGTTAACCCAACTTGGCAGGAAGGAAAGCTGGTCTCTTAAGTGCCAGTGACTTGAAAAAAGAAAACGAAAGAAAACGAAAAGAGAAATCGATCGAAGCAGACATGTATTCCAAAATGGATCCCTCTACCTCTGGAAAGGGATCAGAAACAGTGTACCGGGACAAAATGGGTAAAAAGAAGGACGTCAAAATGGACCGAATTAAAAGACGAGAGGAGGAGCGCAAAGAAATGGAGGATAGTGAGAAATTCATGGAGTGGGGAAGAGGGTAGGAATTGTATTGAATCAACAGTTTGTTTTAGACTGAACTATTTATATAGACTGAAGATTTGCTTTAGTTCATAAAAGAAATTTGCAAACTGACAGATACATGTACACAGAATAGAACGAGATGATTCAGTTGCAATTTTGATGCACATGTTATGATAATAAAACCACCAATACAAAGAAAGATGTTGATTACGATATTAATTATGTGCAGATCGTTGATTACATTCTTTTACTATACTCTGCAGTTGATATCGATGTAACATTAGGAGTAAAAAAATTAGTATTGTAGGTCTCTGGTTCTCTTTCTATTGCTGTAGTGGGATGTCCGCAATCCTGCGCAGCACTGAGTGAGCACTCATGGCCTCTTCAAAGGTACATGTACGTGTCAAACTAAGGTCTCGTATAACCAAGTTTCTCTATCTCAAGTGCTGCCTGCATGGTCGCCACTCTGTTGGTTGCACTAAAAGGGAACTAGAGGCCAAGGTAGGTAGTTCTTAACTATTTAAACAGTGGATTGCAAGATCAGAGGAAAACGTTTGGATTGGAGTCTTGCAAAACTAATGACAAACAAACGGGGACGCATAAACGTACAGACACACATACAATGTAGACCTTAAGTTCTTTAACACTGTGATCCAGTTTTCTGCAAATCCTTAGACTGCTGATAGTTGTAGCAATCGTAGTGTTCAACTTAGACAACCTTATGGCAAGGTTGCCATGAAGTTTATAGTACACAGAGTGTTTTGACATGGTGAATGTGAACAATCCCCAGGTTAAACTGTTTTATAAATATATAACTGTACATGTCTTTTATCGTTAGCGTTGTGCAAACTAAAGAAACACAAGATAAAGTCGCGGATTATTTACACGAAGTTGACGAGCCACTTGCTCGATATCGTGACGATAAGGATCTTGAAAAGATGCTGAAAGATCAAGAGAGAGAGAGGAAGATCCAATGCTGGCTTACATGAAACAGAAAAAGAAAAAAACAAGACATCCAGGAAGGAAAGAAAGGTTCGTATATGTATTTACTTTGCTGCCAGCCTCAGCGATTGGTTTGCTAATATTTGAACTTGACATTAAAAGTGAAGTCTTTTTTTTTTTTTAATGAGGGTAGCACGTACACGTGGTAGCCATAGCCCAATGTACTTGTGGCCCTCAATTCGACAGACCAGACCATTTTCGATCAGTGTGTGGGATCTTTAACGTCCCACTGAGTCTTTGAGAACGAGGAGTGTGAGACGGGCCCTACGGTTTATAGTCCTTATCCGAGAAGACTTTGAAGTCTAACCATTTGCGCTGAGATTTAAGGGAGCCGGGAGAAAGCGATTGAGGAAAGTAATAATAATGATGACTGTGTTAAAGCGGTTTTCAATTGAGTGTCGAAAGTAATTAGCGAATTGCTTTGGTTTATGATTACTTCACTCAGTGATTGGTTCAAAGTTCTCGCGCCACTTTTTCAACCAATCAGAAGTGAGACCAAAACCAATCGTGGCTCTAGCGTGCACATTTTCCCGCGTTTTGTGTCGGCTACGTGTAATTTCTTCGAGTTTTGATTGGTTTACCGAATTGCCTTCGTCCATTTTGATTGGCTGAAAGGAATTACTTTGGCAGGGGAGAATATCCTCTGGTAATAGGAGACACCTAAAAATAGAGCTATCTAAAATTAAAAAACTTAATGGAATATAGCAAATTACAATAGCCCATTTCACGGTTAGTTTTGCTCATTTGCATTACAATGTAATCCAACTTGGATGCGTGGCAATTTCGGGTTAAATTGCAAAATAGCCCGAAATTGCCTCACATACATGCCAGATTATATTGTAATGCAAAGGAGAAAAACTAACCGTGAAAAGGGCTATTAGGCAACGTCACACTGGAACACAGTCCAGTGGAAAATACACTTACCTGACCCCAGATACAGCTGTACTTACCTTCACGACAAAGTAACCTGGGGACGGGAAGGTTGGGGGTCAATGAATTCGCAACGATTCGCAGAATGAGCAAAGCTTGCACGGCCACTCACAAGCAAGCCCTGCTGGATCCCGGGCGCCCCCCCCCCCCCCTCCCCTCCAAAAAACAAATAATCTGGCGTGGAAAGGCTACATGCCGCATTGGCTTGAGATTAACCTTTCCTAAATTACATTTAGCCTCATTTGGGATCTTGCGACCAAAAACTACCAGGCACTGACTCGTTTACACTTAATTTGTCATAAGAAAACCATACAGACATGCGATAGATGAAAATTAAGGCGCTAAGAACGCCCTTTTGTTCGTCCTATTGGTCTTGAAGAAGGCGTACGCTGACCAACGTCTCGAATAATCAGCATAGTTTCGTTTAGCTCGCTTTTAGACCAATAAAACGTTGCATGTAACTAAACTTGATGTTTAGTGGCTTCAATTGGCATTGGAACCACGTGACCCAAAGGACTCTTCCTTCTTTTGATTTCATCACGTGTACGTTTACCCTTTGGATTTAATGCTGGTACATTTTAAGGTTTCTTTCGGAGAATATCGTTTTTCCCAGTCATGCATCGTCGATCAGTGGCTGGGGAAAATGAAGCTTTATAGTTACACGTCCCTTGTGCCGGAAACAATAAGACTGCGGAGCAATAATAGTATAGACCTTAAACAAAGTATCCATTTCACAGTAATAGTAATAACAGTAATAGAACTTCATTTTCGCACGGTAATGTTTTGAAGCTGGATAGCTTGTAGGGTCATGCACAAATGAAATCAAATCAAATTAATACATATCAAATCATATTCGGGTTTTTGAGGAGTGGGGAAATCAGAAGTACCCAGAGAAAAACTTCTCGGAGCAGAGAAGAGAACCAACAAACTCAACCCACGTATGACAACGAGTCTAGGAATCGAACCTGGTCACGTTAGTGAGAGGCGAGTGCTCTCACCAGTGCCCCGTGCCTGCTCCCCTCAGCAAAACAGCTCCGACCATTATTTTGTCGCGTCTTGTTCCGTTCATTATCGCTTAGTCTTTCTTGGCTCCTCGTTTTCTTTTTCAGAAAAGCCTGTGTACAAAGGCCCCGAACCTCCCCCGAACAGGTTTAATATCAGACCGGGTTACCGCTGGGATGGTGTGGATCGCTCCAATGGATTTGAAAGAAAACGATTTTAAATGCTGGCCAACAAAATGGCGACACAAACACAGGCCTACAAGTGGAGCTCTGAAGATATGTGAGAAAACGTCTCTTGGTATAGTAGTGGATTGTTGGAAAAAATGATGCGAAGGTGAAGATAAGACAAAGATTGAAAATTGAACTAATCAAATGAATCTTAGATCCCAACGAAATATGCCTCAGCAAGAGATACATACTTGCATGTACAGTATTTGTCGATAGAATATATTAAATAAAATTGTCTCCCGGGTTGTCATGGGCGATTTAAATTTGTTTTTAGCCTTTCGTATTCTGTGTCACTAACCTCTAAAGGACAAGTAAAGCTTTACTTTAAGAACTTTTTATAAAATATTCATTTCCAACTAACAAAGACGATGGATGCAATATGATAAAGAGATATGTATATGTGTATTTATAACGACGAGCAGTTTAGCTCAAACTGTAAATTTTCAGTCGTACTTAAAGGAGGAAAGATTTGTTATGCTGTTCAAAAGATCAGTGACACAAATGGAATCCAAAATAAATGAAAATAAGTAGTGCTAAAGATTTTCCCATATCCTGCTCAAATTCTGCTCTCAAATGCCCACCGAATGCTTGCCTCCAAAATAGGTTATTCTACTAGAAATTCTGCGAGCATAATTTATCCTAGCAGGGGCGTACGGTCCTTTACGTAAATACGCACGTGCGTACTTGAGAAATTGGTAAGATTTTTTTAGAGAGATTTTCTGTTATACTTAAAAGCAATCCGAGGCCTCTAGACAGTGCCAGTCTCCGGCATCACCAGTCCCCAGTTCCCGGGATACGATGATCATGCTATAACAGAGTTTGCGACGTCTTGCCCTTTGCGTGTAAACCCCCTCGGCTGTTTCTGTTGTAGCTTGCTGAAAACTCAACAGATGGGTAGCATTTTCCTTCGCATTTATTTATTGAAATGTCCTTCGGAAATAGTCGGAAATGGAAAACATTTCTGGGGAACCATGTCCCCAGGCCACCCCTAGTTTGGAGAGCCCGGAACATTCTTCCTGTGCGTGCACCTTCAAAATCTCACGCTACGCCCCTGCCTAGCCCTAATTATTAGAGCCACAAAAGCAACCGAAATCTTCTAACTGTAATAAAGTACCATAAAGGCGATAAACGAAATAAGTTAACGCGTAGAAATGCTTGATTGATTCGAAAGCTGTTTAATATTGTTCATGTTGTTTTGCTCAATTTTAGGTTCTTGTTCACTACCGTGAGCAGCGGAAAGGTTTTATGTCACACGACAAATTTCCATCAGATGTTAAATGTGAATCTAATGAAAAAAGAAATTACTCCAGGGCAGGGTTGTGGTAATCAGAAGGTGCTCAGGGGTGGGGGATTTGACGGTCTTTAGGTGCTCGGAGGTGGGGAATTTGGCGCTAGCTTCCATGAAAATGTCAAATTCCCCTTGATAGGTGCATAAGTGTTTTGTCTCTCGCTCTATTTCTTTCAGCTTTACGGTGTTCTTCACTGAAATTTTCTGTTCTTCTTTTTCCTTTGCTTCTCTCGAGGCTTTCTTCGCTTAAATTTATCAAATTTTGTCGCCTCTTCTCTTGTGCTCTTTCCTGCTCTTTCGTTGCTTGTCACTAATAGCAAAAACTCTTTTTCAAAAAGTGACGAAGGTCAGTGGGATAAACGCGGGCTGCACGAAAGGTTCCCGCCAAGAAAATAACCCTTATGCGTCTGACAAGCTAATTTCACCACCAAGCCTCGAATTCGAAAATCAAACTTGAAAATTTTAGCATGAGCTAAATCTTAAAGGAGCAAATTTTTGAAAAGAAAAGCCACGTACGAACAGTATTGCATGTCCAAGTGATGTGAATAATTTTGTGCAAACTTGGCTTGGTGGTGAAATTAGCTAGTCAGACGTCATCACGCATAAGGCCCATCCGCGCCTCAAAGATGCATTCGCGCGACTCCCCTCCCTTCCCTTTCCTACTCTCCCATCCCCCTCTCCCTCCCCCAGAGTCTGTACGGACGGACGGGCGTACGATCGGTCAATCACGTGACAACCAAACGAAAAAAAGGTTAACCATATGGGGCTCTGGCCTGGAGCCCCGCTAAAGAAAGACAGCTGCTTTCAACCTGTGTAGCTGATTATCGCTCTATTATCCCCTCGTGTAGTTGACTTACCGGAAGTGTTTCCATTACTAATAAATAATGATGCCAACAACCTGAATTACAATTTTAACGCACATTGTCTCGGACGTTTTACTGGTTTTGTTTGTCGAAAGTTGGTAAAACTTAGTAGGCCCTGTCCACACGTATCCGGTGAATTTGCTGGCGAATCCGGAACCTTTAGAATACGCTCTAGAGTGGATATTTTTGAATCCGATTTGAATCCGGAACCGTGTGGATGCTAAATCCGGATTTTTTTACTCTGGATGACGTAACAAGATCGAACCCAGTTCCTTACCGTGAAATCAATTCTCAATTGGGATGGCTGCCGATGGAAATATTTAGGGAGCTTAAAACTGGTTACACACAAGCAAGTTTGACAAGTTCTGACTTATTTGTTGGCATGCTAGCTTTTGAACAAGTGCACTTGTCAAGGAAAAAATTGACACAATTCCAGAACTTACTCGTCTGTACGGGTCGTCAAGGAAAACTTGTCAAGAAAATTGAGGAATTGCGAGCGCACAGCGGTCTTGTTCCTGCATGCGCCATGATCAAAAAAACGAAAATGGCGCCCCGTGGTTTGTCTCTTTGTCGTCCGCTGTGGAATTGTATTGTTGGCTACAGTGAAAACTTGTCAAAGAAAACTTGTTAATTCGTTCACACCAGCAAATAAGGCTTGTAAAGGCAAAACTCTTCAAAGAAAACTTGGTTTTTACCACAATTGCTTGTAATCTCGCAATCTGATTGACTAATTTTCCGTTGTCTATAAGAGTCTAGACAACGCTGTACGTGTTATGCTCGCGCCATTTTGTCACGCAATGTAATAGCCAATCAGGAACGCCCATTTTGGGAAATACACCAATCATATTGCGAGAACGTTATAGACAAACGCTTGCTCTTTCTTTGAGTCATGCTTTTGGTCACAACAAATTTTGACCACTGTGATGACGAATGTCGTTGTTGATAAGAGTACAGACAACGCTGAACCACTTTCGATTTGTTAAGTTCATACACATGAGCATATGAACAATGTCAATGACACTTGTCAAGGAAAAATTGCTCGTGTGTAACCAGCTTAAGATTTTGAGACGCGGACGGCAACCTGAAGTGAGCTGTTTCGCCTTTTAACTTGTTTTCACACAACCAAATTTACATTGCTAAGTATCTTCTCTCCATTAGAGATGATTAGTATAAAAATTGGGGATACATTACTGTCCTGTCCGCGTCTCAAAAACGCACGAGCTTAAGCTATCTATCAGCAAAATTCGCGCGCTTCATGGCGCATGCTCTGTTACCACTGTTTCCTTGAGGAGTCCTGAGTACCGGAGTGAATCCGGATACATTTCGACGGACGGGCAGATTCGATTTGAATACGCTACGTGGTGATGGGAATGTCTTTTTATACGGAAAGAAAAAGTTGTGGATTCAAAAATATCCAGATACGTGTGGACGGGGCCTTAAGTTGATATTGCTTCTCACATGCACGTGGCATACCAAATAAACTTGAGAAGTATGAGCTATCAGCGTTTCCAAATTTAAATCGGCTAATTGAATCCATTTTCTTCTCCCGATCTTTAGCTATAGGAGACAAAAAAACTGTTTCAATGAGGATTTCTGTAAACATAATAAGTTAAGAGAATTATTTTTCCGTCTCAGTCGATATGAAAGACATTTTAG
>NC_090888.1:53975291-53977791 GCF_036669925.1 Montipora capricornis
TCATGGACACTATTTTTGCTTGAAGCAGTTATCCACTTCCAGGAACATCCACTGTATTTTGTACGTGGGATGCCTAGAGCGGCCCACGTTATAAAATGGTGGCCGTTTGTTTTTCCTCGTATCCACAAATTGTAACGTTAGTCATCATTGGTTAATTTTTGTAAGGTCTGGAAAGTGTAACTTTGTCGAAAATAAAACGACATATTTTATTGGCCACTGTTTTTCACTTTGACCAATAGAAGCGCACCATGTTGACTCTACGTTGTTCTTTTCGTTTGCATGCCTGGACGTATCTGTTGTATTCACTCTCCCGTTTGAAAGCACGAAGAACTTTCACAGCCCATTGAAAGAAATTCTTAAAATATTCGCGCATCGGTCGATTTATCTGAAATTTTAAAGTGCTCATAACCCCAAAACATTTTTTTCGCTAAAATGAATCTTTGCACCTGTTCGAGACGCATTGCCGCCATTTTTTCCTTTTTCTAACAAATACTGCCATTTTATAGGCTTCGAAAGTTGCGAAAATCCAAGCATCTTTTGTTCACGACCGAGTCAGAAGGGGAGTGGGTCTATTCCTGTTTTTACGTCACAATCTACTTTGCATGCATTTTTACAAAGAGTTAATGCAATGTAAATCAGTTTGAAAGTAGTCTATGAGGCAGGCACAGTACAGTTTCGGCTGTGTGCCTGTTCTCTCGAGAAGCGATCACTAGGGGTTTTTGGTTTCGTTTTTGATAGCGGTTTGTGTAGCTGGAGTGTATAATCATGCCGCACTTTTGTAGTTTCTGAGAACTATTTACTAGTTGTATCTTTTGTTTAGTTTTGAATCGATGATTGAGAGAGTTTTGGAGATTTGAATCCGGACTGGACTACTGGATTTAAGCTTTTTTGTAAAGGAGATTTCAAGTTATTGTGGAACGTTTGGTACCAAGTTACTCCAACACTGAAATCAAGATTAAGGAATTGTAAAGGAAAGACTTTGGACTGGACTGGACTGGACTGAGGAACAGGAAACTACTGGATTTTAGATTTTTTAGCATTGAGAGAAATGGAGTCCAGATGTAGTCTTTTTGTCTTTGCCACGGCATATTTGAACAGTTTTCAAGGAAAAAGTGTCTTTTTGTCGTCGCCACGGCAGATTTAAACTATTACAGTTTGCAAGGAACTAAATTTTGTTACTAGTTCTTTTTACTAGTGTACAAGTGTAACTAGTTCTTGTTACTAGTGTAAAATAAGGAAAATATCGTGTTATGTGTAATGGTAAGTTGCAGTCCATCAAACCATGTAACCTCTTTGTGATTTGTATTCTTTTATGTAACGAGGGGGCCCAGGTCCTATAAGCCCCATGGTTTCTCCTGGGCTCCCTTGCCATGTGATAATTTCTTTTTTTATACTAAACGTGGTAATGTATTGTGGCTAAATAAACTGAACTGAACTGAACTGAACTGAAACCAGGATTACGGAACCGGACTTCGAATACACAAATATAAGTTGTTGAACTGTGATTGTAATAAGTTTTTCTGGATGATTTAGAACTGATCTTGTAATTTTTGGATGAACGGAATTGAGGAAGCAAATAAAACTGTGGGATTTGAGTCAAGTCTCTTTCAAAAAATAGAAATGATAAAAAATCACGTATCCTGATAACCCCTAATAGGGCTTCGTTGTTTGCAAATTTAGTAACATTAATAATGAGTGTTTTTACAACAGACAACTTCAAGTTAAATTACTGATTTATCTTTCTGGTAATCTCTGGCCATTTTCCGAAGTTTAACTGTAAAAGTAAAGTAAAGAAAAGTAAAGTAAAGCAACCATATTTAATGTCGATAACTCGTAACAGTAATTCAACTGACAAACCTGAGGTCGACGGTGCGCTCATTTTACTCCCCCCTCTCCATCAGTGCTCCGTTTTACGGGTATTTAAAGCTTCTTAGCTACATTGAGGGGAAAGAAGTCGAAACAAGGATGCAAGATCCGGGAATCGAACTCAGGACCTCTTGCACCGAGGCCGCGCACTAACCGACTGTGCCATCCCTGCTCCTTCATGTAGTTGAAGTTCACTGTAACTGGACAATTTGTGTTAACTGTTTATGCATCCCACTGGTACGCCCTTATAGGCGTCTTGTTAAATATCGACTTCAATGGAATCTTAACTTTTAATTTCTTTCGACTTCTAGGAACACAGGGTCAAGCCAATAATTCAACAGTTGCTGGAAACTTATTTGGCGGACCAAAAATACGATCCCAACTATTGCAAGAAGATCTCAGTGCAGATGAGCGAAGAGATCAAGGAGCAAGTCAAAAAGCTTTGTTATCACCGATACAAAATCGTTTGTCAAGTCATCATCGGAGATTTCTATCAACAAGACGTCAAAATTGTGAGCCGGTGCGCTTGGGACTCAGCGGTTGATCGCTTTGCGCAGTACGAGTTTAGAAATTACCATTTATATGCAGTTGGGATTGTTTTCGGAATTTACTGTGAATAGTGTGCAGATTCACT
>NC_090888.1:53985291-53990291 GCF_036669925.1 Montipora capricornis
TTTAAAATTACAACCATCGCTCTTTGTATTAACTTCGACTGGACTCTAACAAATACGAGTACTTGAACTCGATTTGTTCACAAGATGTTTGTGAAATATGAGAGACAACCGCTAATATGCTCCAGTCAAAACATGCTCCAATTGACATAGGCATTGTAATAGCTAATGTAGAAAAAACTTCAGCTGCGATGTTTGCACTTTTAATTTTTCATACAAATATGTTTTGTAGCACTCCAAAGCCAATGCATACGTTCTTGTCACGTGTTTTTTTCAATCACAGGGCTCTTCTCAGACACGTTATGAAAGAGGGGCAGTGATGCCGTTTACGTAAACCCTGATATGAATCATTGATCACTGACATTTCTTGTAGGAAAGAGGAAAAAATGTCACAAATACAAATTGAGAGCCAAAAGTAGTAATCACGTTCTATAGCTCATTTTTTGTAAACCTTTTGTGGTCGGTGGCATTTGAACGAAAACAAAGCTCTCCTCTGGAACGAGTGACTAGTAATGCTGGAGTCTGATGATTTGTGGATGTTCAGCTTTGATATTTCTTTCGGTTGCACGTGAACTATTGCATAGCATTCCTTTCATCCTCTCCCTGAATCTTTGGTTTATCAGAGCATAGGCAAACGGGTTGACAGCTGAATTGAAAGCAAGCAAGGAGTAAGCGATGGAAACTGCAACATCGCTGACTGTGCAGAGGCCAAAAACTTTCAAAACGTGAATTACGTAGTTTGAAATCCATGTAATTTCAAAGAGTGTAGTAACAGACAAAACCATTAAGGTCACTCGTTTCCGTACTTTCAACACACCCTGTGTAAGAAAAAGGATGATACGATCATTTGAGCCTCATTTGAAATTAATGTCAAGAGAATATATAGAAAATACTTTAATCGTAGGGACACCGGGTCACCTTCCAGACGGGGATGAACTCATTTCCACGGGTAACGAAAATATGACTCAACTGTTTCTTTTTATCTGGAATGACGTTTCATTACAGAACGTTCAATGATAACATAAATTTTGTTTTGCTGGCTTTCTGTAGCGTGGTCAGCGTGATCAATACAAAACCAAAGAAAACGCTTGCTTGAGAATAGATCTTAATTCACATGAAAGATCTTGCGGGCACCTCTTGGACACGACACAATCGCAGCATTTGGTAGTGTTTAGGTCGAAGCACCGATCGAACGTTCGCTTGTAGGTGTTGTGATAACTTCCTGTTTTAAATCAACAATTTTGGTGATTGTTGATGATGACGGATGTTACAGGGTGTAATTGAAAGGACGTGTCCAAGGTGGAATGCTAAGAAGCAACAACTTGTTTCTTTGTTTCGGGGAACAAACATTACTCCTGAGATGTTATTCGAAAGTCGAGAATACGCATGGCATTTTATAAGCTTGACGCTTAAATGTTAAATTAATTGATTGTATACGTCATGATAGGGAGCAGCGCTGGACGTGTTTGAGCCAAAGATGGAAACCGAAAGTGAACATTTCGTATAAAAGGAAAGTGGTCTCAGCTCCCAGACCATCTCTAACAGCGGCAAGATACTTACCAATATAAATGTGGTAATGTTGACCAAGACAAGCTGGAACCGAAAACATTTTACTTTCGTCTCTTGCTTAAGCTCTCTCAACAGTCCATTACCCAAGAGTAAGAATCTGGTATCAGGTTTGTCCCCATCAGCGTCAGGAAAGTGTCAGTTTTGAAACCAATTTTTTTATTTGCGGGAGTTAAGATTCTTTAGATGTTGTGTTTGCATTTGCATTATAATGTAGCCTTCAAAGTTAAATGATATTGAAATACCTGGAGCAAAACGTTTTATTACCAAACGGTTTGTATTGCGTTAAACATTGAGGTAGCCGACTTGGTTTGTTTTTTTTTTTTTCCCACAAAACGTGGTTGAAAAACAGACAATCTTCTGACGCTGATGGGGACTTGGCCAATTTGGGTAAATCTTACTCTTGGATGATAGACTCTTGGCTCCCCATCATAATAATGTGGACCTTGACATTAATGCATAGATGTCAAGAAGTGTCGTGGCTTTTTCTTCATCAGAGTGTCCGCTTGGAAAGTCTTAACAGCCTCACATGCACTGGTAATAATTGCATTCCTACCTGCCGCTGATATGGTCTCTCCTCTTGATCGTCACATTTGAACCACAATGTGTACACAACGATGGAGTAATAGCCATTCAACAACAGGGATGAAATGCCAACAAAGGTCGTGTAAATAAGGTAGTAAGCCTTTTGCAATTTTTTATCATCCCAAAAGAGATTACAAGACCTTACAGCGATCTCCCTTCCAAAGCTCTGTATGACGAATCCCGAGGAATTTAACACAACTGCAAGGATCCAAGTACCTGGAATAATTACCTATAGGATGGGATGCATGGAACGAGTTATAGGGATACGAAATTAATTATTAGTCTTTTAAAGGGAAAGGTTGGAAAGGTAACCAAAGTATTTTCTAAACTTGATTGACGACAGGTTAGTATTTACTAATTAAAGTCAGCTTTCCAGGCCTTAAATATGCAATGAGAAAGGGATAAATACTGAGAGCAGATAGAAGTTTGAAGCTTAAATTTCATTTCATTTGAGGCACCCAGCGGATTAATTTGCCTTAATAAGCCAACGTTTTTAAGGTATTTCTACTGGTAAGAATAAAAACCAGCGATATAAAAGAATGGCGTTTCTACGGCTCCATCATGGCCATCATTCTTAAATTTAACTCAAAACATTATGTGAGTTCATATTACAGTGAAAGTACGTGTGAAGGTTTCGATGGCATGGAGCCGTCGAAACGGCATTTTTTTATATCGCTGCTTTTTATTCTTAATTGCTTATCGAAAACCTTAGTTTCTACTGTTTGATTCAAGTTTGATTATACTTCCCATGTCAAGTCTCCCAAAGGCCTTTTGAAAGCAAGATTAGAAAAACAGTGAAGAAAATCAGTTGTTGAATACTTAACAGCAACAGTCCCTTTTGTTGCTCGTTACTGAGTATAGAGTGTTTTTATTTGCGTGATCAGCCTCTCATCTTTTTAAACAAAAATCAGAAGAAATTGTTCACATTAGAATTGAATCGAATTTCTGGGAGTATTCTTAAAACACTAGTATGGGTGGGAATAAAACTGTAATGAAATTGGTGAAAAAGAATCTTCCTACGCAAATGACCACTAATCAGTTTTGCAGGTATATACTGTGTACGCTCTGCAGGATAATCAGCGCACCTTCAATTGTCGCCAAGTGAGTTTTCGCTGAATTGAAAGTGGACGAACAACAGCCCAGTAGCGTTCCCTTGCAATGGCAATCAGAGTGAATACGGAACAAATAGCTCCAGTACCCGCCAACGTCCCCAACGACAGGCAAATTGCATTCCCAGGCATTGCATCAGGATTATTAAGAGAGTAATGGTAGACGAAGCAAGTAAAGAGGAAGGTAGGATAAACGATGTCCACCACGGCGAGGTTCAAAAGAAGATAGTTGAAAGGAGTCCTACGACATAAAAAATATAGTTTAATTTCGTAAATGTTTGATTTAACTGGATATTTGCACTAACAGACGTCAACCCTTAAACTCTACACCCTCCCTACCCCACTTTGCCACACCCCTCGGTATTTCATTGCTTGCCTTTTTAACCGACAGCTGAGATTTATAGTCGGTTTCACTGAGAACCGCCAAAAAATCTTTTGCCTTAGATAATCGTTTGAAATTTATTTTTGATAACCTTTTGTAACCTTTCCGGTTAAAATATATAATAACGTAGAATATTTTCCGTTCAGCGGTCAGGTGTGTTAGCACTGAACCGTCATGGTGAGTTTTTTAACTCTGATGTCATCAATGAGCAAATTGAAAATTAGGCATTAATTTTAGCAGTTCTTTTTGATAAATTTAGATGCCTGGGATGATGGTGAAGAAATAGTAGGAAATAAGGATTTTGCATTTAATATATTTAAATTAATTTATTTATTGGTCAAAGAGGAATGATTTTAGGTCTTCAGTTAATTATTAACAGCCAGTTAACTGACAACTGCCAAATGGCCCAAAATGTAAATGACAACTGACAAATGGAGTAGATTTGCAGCCCCCAAATCAAAAACCTCTTTGAATGGTGTTGATGCCAAATGTGTACCTCATATCACGCCGCGTTTCGACGGCACACACGAGTAAGTTTCCAGCGATGCTTGTAATGGCAATCAAACACTGGACTGTTGCTATGGTGATAGAAATCGAGTCAAACATGATTACTGAGTATTTTGACCCAATCTGTGAGTTATCCAGTCACCTAAAAATGGAAAAAGAATATTTGCTGTACTGGTATTTAATTGTTTTTTCATTTTATTTAAATATATGTACCTTGCATATACAACATAAAAACAAACAAATTAATTAATAATTGAATTAGTGAATAAATGAATGAAAGAACAAATGAACGAACTAACTAACGAATAAATAAAATGAATGAATCCATGAACAAATCATAAACGAATAAATTAGTTGATGAGTAAATGACGGAACGATAAATGAATGAAGCCTCTTTAACATATTATGTTTTTATTGGAGTGGCTTCACCGACAGATCAAAGGAGTGGAGCTGGGACTGGGACTGGTATTGAAACATTATAAGATGGGGGAATACAGTAATAACGGCCGTGTCTTTAGTGATGGATTTCAAATAGTAGTTAATTTATCCAGTAGAGAATTAACACCAGCTGAGACGTCTTTATTATGTAAGGGTCTATCTTTTTGCCTTGCATCTAAAGAAATTGATACTTTTTCCCTTAGGAAAGACGTTTCCGATTTTGTTAGACGTTTACGTTGAAAGGAGTATTTCTTTAACGATTAGGATGTTTGTGGCTATTTTTCGAGTTATCCTGTTTTGAGAAAAAAGTCAACATGGTGTCCAGAAAGAACTACACTCTCTGTGAGCGTAAACTGGGCTGTCTGTGGTACGTATTACACAAAAACAGAAGGCACTGAGTTGGGTGGTATTGAACT
>NC_090888.1:54000291-54002791 GCF_036669925.1 Montipora capricornis
TATTATTATTATTATTATTATTATTATTATTATTAGTAGTAGTAGTAGTAGTAGTAGCAGTAGTGGTAGTAGTAGTAGTAGTAGTACATTATACCCGTGTAATTCTCTGTCTTTTGGGAAGCGTTAAAGGGCATAGAGCTTTAGTGCTACCAATTTTCGAACCAGCACTACAGAAATTAAGCATTTGAGAAAAACGACACAACGTTTGAATTTTGAAGACACGTTTGTGATATTTCAAAGTCAGTTCATGGATGTTCAATGTTTGGGACTACATAAAGGTTTAAGATAACAAATGAATGATAATCACGATTGCAAGAATAATAGAAGATAGAAAGGGGGAAATAACGTAATACCTGGGGAAAATTACGAATACAAAATGCAGTAAATAAGAAACAAAGAGATACTACGTATTGCGGGAATTGAAACAACAATACAGTAGTAACAGTAATGCAAGGGAAAATAAAATTGTGAAATTAACATGTTTGAATTGTTTGTTAATTGCGGGTCGCTCCCTTTCGATATGGAGAGCTTCAGCCCTTGATCTTTGGCTGGAAAGAAGTATGAGCCGAGTCTAAAATGACAAAGCAGCTACCTGAACATAAGTTCTTACACGACTCGAAATTTTGTAGATGTTGGTACATACGTAAATTACGACCCGAAAGCAAATGTTCGCGAACTCTGGTACCACAATGTCTGGTGATTTCGTCGACATAGCAGGTGTTACAATCTGCGCGTGTAAATTTGAATACAACCTGGGAAAGCAACGCATTTGGGATCGGGTCCTTCGCACTACAAATGCTTGTTAACTTATAGGAGGTAAAGGTTAACCCATTGACGACATCCTTACAATACTTCTTGGCAGTTCTTTACTCGAGTCACCGCGAGAGGATCACTGGAAAGAAACGACCAAGCATTTTTTAAATTATCGTTTCTTGGCCCCCTCTCCCTTTAGCACGACGCAAAATTAAAATCTTTGCCAAGACGTATTGTAAGGATGTAGACATTAGGTTAGCCTTTACCTCCTATAAGTTAAGAAAGATGTTTAGTGTGAAGAACTCGATCCCAAATGGGTTGCGCTGTTTCCAGGTTGTATGACATGTCTTCAAAATTCAAACATTGTGTCGTTTTTTTTTAATGTTAAGTGGCTTGAAAACCGATTAAAGCTAACTTGAAAACAATTCTTTGACAGGAAGTTGTTTCATGTCACCTGTTTTTTCTATAAAACCGCATGATGTAAACGATTTATCACACCACTTGAAGACTTCAATGAAATACTGTACTGTTAGTAATCAACTTATCCTTGTTTCCTACACCACTTTTTTGTCATCCCTTTTCCCGTCACATGGCTGGGCGCTTGATTTTTACGAAAATCTTCGAGTTTCTGCGGTCATCAGATCCTGGCTCTTTAATCAGCTCACATAAACGCTCAACTCATAAGTGTCGCTATAAAGAAAATGCAAACCATTCTGGAAAAGGTGTATGTGGGAAGGTCTTGGCTTCCCCTAAGTGTGTAAAAATACTGAACATCGCTTAGAATTGACTTCCAAATCAACATTATTTGTTTTTAAAAGCAGGCGTTTTTTGTATCCCTCTTCCTGGCCTTGGCTTGAGTTATGTTATCGACTTAACTATATTTTTAAGCTTCTTCTATTCTTGAACGTGCTATTTTAATGAGATGAGTCTTTTTGAAAGATGAGAAGGGAAATGTATCCTTAAATGGGGAGAAGTGAAAAGGAACAAAACAACTCAGTTGTGACTCTTTCTAAATTTAAGTAGCATATTAATTCAAGCCACTGCATGACAGACATTAACTGAAACTAACTGTACACTCCATTTTCAGCTGGCATGCACTTGCTCGTCATTTTAATATGATGATTTAGAAGTTTTCACAACTTTGTAGCATATCTTCATCGCATGTGGTTAAAAGGTGTCGTCATGGTTACTAACAAGATTGGCCAATAAAAGGCGAGCTTCCCCTACAGACGCAGGGACATCCGCAGTTGAATTTAATTTTTATGGCTCAATTTTACATTTAATGTAAAATTGAGCCAATAATTTATCATAATTATCTCAAATTTTATGTTACACAACATACTATTTGCTTTAACTGATGGTAACCAGTTTTCGCCAATTCGAAAAGGAATAAAACAAGTTGTTTTTAACTTAGACATTTCATCGGTATCTATATAATAAACATAACATTACATGGCCACTTGGGGAAATAAATTTTGTCTGGTGTTGATGTTAAATCTCACTCGAAAACGAAATTCGTATCCTGGCGCGGCCATCATTGTAATATCCTCTGTATAAAGGAGAAGTATTATATACCTCTTTTTTCGACCATTGTGATATATAGAATTGTATTTTGGTATCGGTTAAAAAAAGGTTTCATTGTCTTTCAAGGTCCCTCCTTCTTCGTCTTTTTCCTAAGTCCTTCTATTATGTGGACCTACAAGTACTATATTTGTGAATCCATCTTTTTGAAGAATGGTCACGTTGT
>NC_090888.1:54010291-54020291 GCF_036669925.1 Montipora capricornis
TTTCCAAAATCTATGCAATATACATGTAGGTGCATGCCTTGAATAGACAAGGCAGCCAGTTTTTTTCATCATGTTTTATTTTGTCCTGTACTGCTGCATGCCTCCAATTACTTGAAGTAATACCTGAATGTCTATAAAATGTATCCACACAAGCAAGAGCAAGGTAAAAAGACACTTGTAGTCCTTCTTGCTTTTGAGTTATTTATCTATTTCACCAAGTTGTTACAATTACAAAATAATTACAGTTATAAAGCTAAAGCGAAGGGCTTAAAGGCTTATGTGATATGGTCAGCTAGATTTTACAAGTTGTCCGACTAAGAGCGGAGTTTCGCGAGCGCCGAAAGCGCGCCCGCGCGGAGCACCATACTTTAGAAAATGTGGTACCGTCACTTGCAACTACCTGTCCACACGCGTGACAAAAACATGTTCTGCCGGCCAATCAAAATTCAACGTTTTGACACTAAAACGTCAAAGTTTACCCGCCCTCTTGGGAACGTTTTGGCGCCAGTTACGCAAATGATCGTAGCTGATCTATTTGCCGTTTGGCAAGACATGGCGTTTACAATAAATAAGCAAGGTAGGAATTTCAAGCAAGGTGTTCAAAAATGCCCGTATGCGTTGCTGACTTTGCTTCCGGTGAAGTGTTTGTGGAGTGGCGCCAAAACGTTCCAAAGTGGGCGGGTAACCTTTGAAGTCTGATTGTCAATACTTTGAATTTTGACTGGCCGGCAGAATATGTTTTGTCAAGCGTATGGACAGGTAGTTGCAAGCGACGGTAACCCATCGATGCGATGCGGTTCTATAGCTATGACGTCATCGACCGTCCGTACATCCGTACTTCCGTACGTCCACCCATCCATGTACGCCAATGTGACCAGTATCACGCTACTTTACAGCATACATCTTTGATATGGGACATCCATGTTATGGTCAATTGACATCTGTCAAAACAAGGTATCCACTGACCGGTACTACGTGACCATATTGTGGGCTCAAGTTTAGAGCTCATCGAGGTTAGCTGTTTTTTTGAAGTTCACTGTTGACCAGGCACTGGTTTTTCATTGGATCGCACGCTCAACCCAGTTTAACTCACCTAAACATAAACGAGGCTTCATTTTTCACGCTCTTTCTGTGGCTCGATACGGCTACACGGCGATACTACGCCAACCAAAGGTCTTAGAAGTCAACGCTTTTCGTGTTCAGGTGGAAAACAGTTTGGAAAATATTTTCTTTCTGCATTTTTCGCTGGTTTTAATCCAGTTTGACATAATATCATGATAGCTGTCGTCCACAGTGGAGGTTACGCAGCTATTCAAGTCAAGCATTGGAGGGATATAAACTTAAAGCTGAGTGTTTATTTTTAATTTGTTTAGAGCTGCTTTTTTCTCTGTGTTGCAATTTATGACATGTCTTTAGAACCTCTGATAAGGTTGTATGATGCCTGGAGGACCTATGAGTAGAACAGAAACGAAAGAAAAGAGAAAGAGAAGGAGTACGACAAAACAGAATACTAACTTTCTCGGTCAAGTCCAGAGAAATCTCTTCCAGTCCTTACAGATCAAAGGAATCTTTTGAAGCATTTAGAGCATGTCCTTTACATCCACAAAGTTTCCTAGCAGCTGGGATGTCTTATGCTGCCAATAAAATGGCACCTCTGTATAAGAGAGGTACTGAAAGTTGAATACAGACGTATACCTTCCCAAACTACTTGCAATTCATCTACCAGAGGTTTTAAGAAAGGGTTTATATTTTTTGGCATTGTTAGATTAACGTTTTCCCATTTAGAGCGTTCTTCCCTTGTCAAGTTCAACAGTAACATGTCATTTTCAGCGAAAAAATAGGGATGAGAAAAAAGGGAAACGAGAAAATAATAATGTTGATTCTGTGCAAGAAGCAACAGATCATCCTGCTCCTACTATTTATGCCGTGTTAGCCTAGTCCACTTACTAGCCTCACATGCGCTGGTAATAATTTCATTCATATCTGCCGCTGAAATGATCTCTCCTCTTGATCGTCACGTTTGAACCACAAAGTGTACACAACTATGGAGTAATGGCCATTCATCAACAGGAATGAAATGGCAAACAAAGGTCACGTAAATGAGCCAGTAAGCCTTTTGCAATACTTTGTCATGCCAAAATTGATCACAAGACCTTACAGCGATTTCCCTTTCAAAGCTCTGTATGACGAATGCCCGGGAATTTAACAGAGCTGCAAGGATCCAAGTACCTGGGATGATTACCTATAGGATCATGGGATGCATGGAACTCTTAAAAGTTCATAAGGAAATGTAAGGAGAACGAATTACAGGAATACGAAATTTGACTATTAGTCTTCGAATCGAAAGGGAAACGAAAGTATTTTCCAATCTTGATTGACGACAGGTTAGTATTTACTGATTAAAGTCAGCTTTCCTGGCTTAAAAATGCAATGAGACAGGGACAAATACTTCAGATGAGAGCACAAGTTTGAGGGACCCAGCGGATTAATTTGCCTCAATAAGCCAACGTTTTTATGGTGTTTATACCGTTTGATTCCAATTTGATTATACATCCCCTATCAAGTCTCCCAAAGGCCTTTTGAAAGCAACATTAAAAAAAAAGTAAAAAAATCAATCGTTGAATACTTAACAGCTTTTTGAGAAGCAACAATCCCTTTTGGTGCTTGTTACTGAGTATAATTAGAGAGTTTTTATTTGCGTGATCAGCCTCCTTTTTAACAAAAATCAGGAGAAATTGTTCGCATTAGAATTGAATTCAATTTCTGGGAATAATCTTAAGACATTGGTATGAGTGGAAATAAAGTTATATTGAAATTGGTGAAAACGAATATTCCTATGTAAATGACAACTAATCTTTTGCATGTATATACCGTATACGCTCTGCAGGATAATCAGCGCACCTTCAATTTTCGCCAAGTGAGTTTTCGCTGAATTGAATGTGGATAAACTACAGCCCAGCGTTCCCTTGCAATGGCAATCAGAGTAAATAAGGAACAATGAGCTCCGATCCACGCCAACGCCGTGCTCAACGTCAGGCAAATTGCATTCCCAGGCATTGCATCAGGGTTATTAAGAGAGTGACGGTAGATGAAAGAAGTAAAGAGGAAGGTAGGATAAACGATGTCCGTCACAGCGAGGTTCTAAAGAAGATAGTTGAAAGGAGTCCTACGACATAGAAAATAGATTAGTAGAACGCAGCTGATTCAATCAATAGCTCTGAAAGATATTGCCTCAGTAAATTCAAAGCCTCAGGACCATCTCATATCTCAGTGATGTTACGTTTCCCAGCAAAGGGTTTTGGGATTGTGGGTTATTATGTGCTCGGTAAGCTCCGTCATGTTGATTTAATTAAAGTTTAATTTAACTGGATATTTACACTCACAGACTTCAACCCTCAAACTCTAAACCCTCGCTACCCCACTTTGCCACAACCTTCGGTATTTCATTGTTTGCCTTTCCCTTGCGTTCCCTTCTCGGATGAAGATTTGGACCAAACTGTTTCAAGAGGGTCTGCATGGGGTTAACTGACAACCGACAAATAGCCGAAATTTTCAACCGACAGCTGAGATTTATAGCCGGTTTCACCGGCTACTAACAAAAAATCTTTTGCTTTTGATAATCGTTTGAAAATTCATTTTTGATCGACTTTTCGATTAAAATGTATTATAACGTAGGCTTTTTTTCGTTCAGCGGTCATATGTGTTGGACCGCAACCTTCACGCTGAGTTTTCTAAAAAAGCCTGTTAAAAATTAATCATTATCAATAACTTAATTATTTGTCTAGTTTTTAATGTTTTAATGTCTTTGTCTTGTGTTGTGTCAGGGCTCCATTTAAACTAGCTTTGCTAAATTGGATGCCCCTGGATAAATATTGAGTTTTAAAAAACAAAAAGCAGAAATAAAAACTCCAACATATATGAAGGCCACCCGTTTGAGGACGGTGGTCATTAGGAAACGAAATGTCTGCTTGTGGCGTTGTTCAAAGCTATCATTGGCTTCTATCGTCATGATTCCGATGTAGCATTCGAACGTCATCGAACACGCATACCCATAAATATTTGGCCGTTTTTATACTAGAGACGCATAATCCGTCCAGACCAATATACATCTCTCATGTTATCCGTCTGGTGTAAAGACGGGACGAACTGTGTAACATTTATAATCCCTCTGGGACGAACTTGGGAGAAAATTTTTTTTTCTCATCTGTTAAATTCGTCTAGTATAAAGAAGGGCGTCTGGACGAACTACCGCATTGGTTGAGGTCTTAAGAGATACTAACTCTGATGTCATCAATGAGCAAATTGGAAATTAGGCTTTAATTTTAGCAGTTCTTTGTGATTATTAGACATGCTTGGAATGATGATGAAGAAATAGTAGAAAATAAAGATTTTGTATTTAATATATTTTAATTATTTTATTCATGGGTCAAAGAGGGATGAGATTTCAGGTCTTCAGTTAATTAATTATTAACAGCCAGTTAACTACCAAATGGCCTGATATGTAACGAACAACTGACAAATGGACAAGGTGTGCACCTCCCCTCCCCCCCCATTCAGACTCTCTTTAATGGTGCTGATGTCAACTGTGTACCTCATATCGCGCCGCATTACGACGGCACATACGAGTAAGTTTCCAGCGATGCTTGTAATGGCAATCAAACACTTGACTGTTGCTATGGTGATATCAATCGAAAATTGTCAAGTACTTGTGAAGAATTTAAATTTCGTGGCTGGTATGACGCGGCGTTTCGTCTCGGCCAAGAGACTCTTCAGATACTTTTCGAATTCCAGCAAACTCGTTGAGCATCGCGCTCAAAGTCCCGTTCGCGAGGTCAAGATGTTAGCAGTCTGGTCTTCTATCACAGAAGGATTCCCAATCGCAAAGTTCACGAGTTATATGCAATAAAAAATTGTCAAGTACTTGTGAAGAATTTGAATTTCGTGGCTGGTATGACGAGGCGTTTCGTCTCGGCCAAGAGACTCATCAGATATCGAGTCAAACATAATTACTGAGAATTTGGACCTATTTTCCCTTTCAATATGGAAAGCTTCTTTGATCTTTAGCTGGAAGGAGTAAGAGCCGAGTCTAAAATGGCAAAGCAGCTACCTGGACATAAGTTCTTACACGACTCAGAATTTCGTAGATGCTGGTACATACGGGAAGTACGACCCGAAAGCAAATGTTCGCGAAAACTGGTACCAAAATGTCTGGTGATTTCGTCGACATAGCAGGTGTTACAATCTGCGCGTGTAAATTTGAATACAACCTGGGAAAGCAACGCATTTGGGATCGGGTCCTTGACACTAAAAATGTTTCTTAACTTATCGGACTAGGCAAAGGTTAACCCATTGACTACATCCTTACAATACTTCATGGCAGTTCTTTACTCGAGTCACTAGAAGAGGATCACACGAAAGAAACGACCAAACCTATTTTTTAACTTACCGTTTCCTGGCCCCTTTTTAGGACAACGTAAAATTAAAATATTTGGCAATAAGTATTGTAAGGATGAAGACATTAGGTTAGGTTAACAAAGATGTTTAGTGCGATAACCCGATCCCAAATGGGTTGCTTTGGTCCCAGGTTGCATTGTATACAAAACGTCCTCAAAATTCAAACATTGTGTCGTTTTTCTTAAGTGTTTAGTAGCTTGAATACCGATAAAAGGTAACTTGAAAACAATTCTTTGACAGGAAGTCGTTTCATGTCACCTGCTTTTTCTATAGCGTTGTGGAGTATTAAAACCGAATGTAAAGGACCACTTGAAGACTTCAATAAAATAGTCATGAGTACTTAAACAATCGCAAGCGGCTGCAACGTCTTTGACTCTTAGTAATCACCTTCTATCTCCTTCTTTCTTACACCACTTTTTTGTCATCTCTATTCCATTTATAAAAATAAGTGAGTGGCTGTCTAACTTTTTTTTTTTTTGTATTTTATTGATTTTTTACTATAATAATGTAATACTTTACACACACAAAGAACAACAAACAGAACAAAAAACGACAACAACAACATATATATACATAACATAAACAGGACGTTGTAATAATTAATAGCAACAAATTATAAATTTCTTGCGCAAATCGACACCAGCACTTGAACTGTTGTTATCTGTCCATATACTTGCCCCATTTTGACGAGTGTATTCTTAATTTATTATTTAAACTTGCAATTCCACTTTCAATATCATAAACTGAATTGATTTTTGATAAAAGAACGGAGAAGAACGGATTTAAAACATTATTTCTACAATAATAAATGTATTGTTTAGCAATAATAATAACGTGATTCAATAACAAAAAATCGTCCTTCCTTTTCCATAAACCAAATAATATATGTAAAGCGCAAAGTGAATCAATTTGGATACTTTTACCTCTACACCAGCAAATCAAATCATTCCAAAGCGTTGTGATGATGGGACAAGATACAAAGAGATGTTCAAGGACTTCGTCTACAGTTCCACAAAAAGGGCATTGTGAGGAATCCACCTTGCCCATTTTCTTTAAAAGGATGTTTGTAGTTAAAAATCTATGGAGAATTTTATATTGAAATTCTCGCGACTTTGTATCCAGAGCAACCTTGAAAGGCAAGCTGTAAATTTCTTTCCACTCTAGAGAATGTTCACTAAACAAATCTGTGTATCTTTGTTGGGCCGTTGGTATTGTTGAGACTTTAGATTTAAGATCCGCATAGACGCCCTTAGAAATAGCTTTCTTTATTGGAGTCCCAAATAACAAGCAATCTCAAGTAAATTTCATCTTCAAGGACAAAGTCTGATTTATCTTCAATGCTTTCTGTTTTAAGAATCTCTCGCCACTTACAAGGAATCGCATCTATTATAGCAATAATTTCGAAAACATCCAGCGGAGAAAAATCAGATTCATTCAAATTACCGGTAGTAATAAATCGATTTTCTTCTGATATTAAGTCACCAATTCTAATTATTCCTTTACTAACCACACGTTTATTGTAGAGGGACTTGCCGTGAATACAAATAAACTTATTGTTCCATATAACTGTTTCAGATATATCTTCATGCGAAGGACTGTCATTCCTTTGTTTAGCTCCCGAGCACTCTACAAAACATTCAAAACATTCTTTGTAGTACTTAGAAAGAGTAATTGGAAGTCTTTTCAAGTCAATGAATTTGCCCCCAATCTACTTGAGATAGTGCAATAAAAACGTTTTCCAAGTACTTATTTGATCATTGGCCAACTTTTTACAACACATTATTCTCTGTGTTTTAATAAATGATTCTAAATGGAGGGCTTTGAGACCACCATATTCAACGTCGTTAATAAGGGAGGACCGTTTTACCTTGTCATTGCCTTTCCATATAAAATCATATATAATGCTATTGGCTTCTTTGATCACTTCTTTGTCTAAACTAATTAAGCCAGCACGGTACATAATTATTGGAATTACAAAGGTTTTAAAAATTTGAATTCTGCCGATAACAGTGAGGTTTCTCCACCTGCACAACTTTGATTGAGTGCATGATTTCATCGAAATTAAGCTTTTGCCTAAGGGCAACATCATACGTGAAATGCACGCCCAGGATTTTCACCGCCCTCTTAACTTTAGCCTTCCTTAGTTTCAGTTTCATCATTCACATGTTTTGGAAGTTGATTCCCAAGAAAAAGTATCTCTGTCTTATCATAATTAATGCGAGGGCCTGAACAATCACCAAATTCTTCAGTTGTATCAAGAAATTTATTGAATGATTGCTCATTTCTCACAAATCCTGTTAAATCATCTGCAAATATTTGCAATTTGATGTCGTTGCCATCTACCTTAACACCTCGAATACTTGCATCCCCACGTATTCTTGTGGCTAAAACTTCTAAAACTATAATAAAGAGGTATGGCGAAAGTGGATCACCCTGCCTAACGCCGCTTTGAATCGGAAAATGACCACTAGCAAATCCGTTATTAACAACACAACTTGAAATATTCTGGTAAAAAGTACGAACCCACTGAATAAAGGAAGGACCAAAGCCAAAGGTGGAAAGTGTCTCATACAAAAGATTCCTATTCACCGAGTCAAAGGCTTTCTGGAAATCAACGGCGACCATATCTTTCAGTGTACTTCAATACATCGTCAATTGTGCGTATTGCATCAAATACAGTTCTTCCTTTGACGTAGGCACTCTGATTGTAATGAATAATACTAGGCAAGATAATTTGCAATCTTAAAGCAATCGCCTTAGATCCTATTTTGGCATCAACATTGATCAGTGATATTGGCCTCCAATTGCTAATTTTTCTCTTGTCCTTATCTTTTTTTTTTCCCAAAAGAGTTATGATAGCTTGTTTTTGCGAATTCGACAATTCACCATAATCATATGAACAGTTAAGGCTATCCACAAGGAGGTCACCTACTACATCCCAAAAAGCAATATAAAATTCGACCGTAAGACCATCGTTTCCTAATGATTTATTTCAAGGTTGCCTCTTCATATGACAGCTTTGATATTCCCGGATTGCCTAGAAAGGAATGTAGCAAATTCGCCGATGGGTTAAGAGGTTCTGATTTGTACAAATTAGTGTAGTAATTTTCCACCTCAGCCATAATTTTGCGCGGGTCTGTGGTCAGAAAATCATCTTTACTGAAAACTTTCCGGACCGAGCTTATTGATTTCCTACTGGTTTCAAGACTTAAAAATTATTTATTACTTTTTTCACCAAATTCATACCACCTAGCTCTTGAGCGAATAATCGCACCCATTGATAAATCCTCATAAAGTGAATTATATTCATTTTTTGCAAGCTCCAATTTTTCGTTATTTTCACACGACGGATCAGTACTGCAAATTTCTTCATACTGCTTTAGTAAACTTCCAGCATTTGCAAGCTTATCACGTCTCACAGGCGCTTTTTCCTTACTATATTTGATTGTGACCTGCCTTATTCTATATTTGATCAAGTCCCAAAGTACTCTTTTATCACTAACGTCTGAGAACTCCTCCAGCCAGTCTGGTACCTTCTGGTTAATCATCAATATAAATTCCAAGTCTTCCAGTGAACTGGCATTGAATTTCCAGTAAGACGGACCAAATTTTTGCTTCTCAATACTATCAAAATGGAGAACAATCGCCAAGTGATCAGAATTAATCGATGGAATGATATCCACTCTTTCGACCTCTTCTTGATACGAGTTGCTAAATTATAAATCAGCCAATAGTCTAATCGTCGTTGTATAAACGGAGTTTTTTGCCTCCAAGTAAAGCGTTTGCAATCAGGATTTCGTGCCCACCAGATATCTACCAAATCAAAATTACAACAAATATTTTGAATGCAACTTAGAGAATCTTTCTTAATTGGATTGCCCCCAGAGCAGTCAAGGTCTGTGCTGAGAGCAACGTTAAAATCACCTCCCAAAACAATCTTTTGTTCCACAATGTTGTAATAATTTTCTAGGAGGCTATTCAAATTATTGAAAAAAGAACATTGATCGGGAACTCTGTGTGGAGAATAGACATTGACGAACAAAAATTCTGAACCTTGAACCGTTGCATCGATCAAGATAAAACGGCCCTTATCGTCAGTTCTCGAAGAATTGAGTTTGAATTCAAGATCATCTCTTGCCAACACCAACACCCCGCAACTATGATTGGTCCCATGTGAATAAAACATCTTACCTTTCCACTGCGTATTCCATACTGGCTCCACTTCCTTTGTGCTATATGTTTCTTGCAGAAACACAATATCAGCTTTCTGTTTATTTAGCCATAGAAGAAGGGCTTTCCTCTTCGTTTGCAGAACGAATCCCTCGAACATTCAGAGATATTAATTTAAAATCGACGTTATCTTTTGTGAAAAAAAGACCATCGTAACCATCCAAAAATGTATCGAAATGCGCATAGATTTAAAATATTGAATAACATCTGAAAACAAAACGAACAAGCTAATAGACAATACACACTTGAGCCTAAACAACATTAAACAAAGGACATAAAAAAGCAGCAGATAAATAATAGCCAACATGCTGCCTTG
>NC_090888.1:54032791-54042791 GCF_036669925.1 Montipora capricornis
ACTTAATTGATAAGTTGAAGATGGAAGTAACCATGGCAGCAAATTCCTCTGGAAATTCTCTTCAGAACCAGTGTGATAGGCCGTCAGGTCCAGCGGCAGTTTTTTTTTTTTTTGTTGTGAAAGGAATTTAAAGGTAGTGAACTCATCGATAGCTGGGAGCCTGGTACCTTAAGGGACACTGACGCAACAAGAAGCCTTGTAGTTAGCATCAGAATTTATCTCCTGAAGGTATTTATTCACTCTCTCAAGGGCAAACAAAGAACTGATGGAAACATTTTCCGATTCTCTGCCACTGATAGTATTTACTGTTTTCCACCAATGTCTGGTAGATTTACAATGTTTGTTGTTTTTGCTCCTCACTCCATTAATCTGATTCTGTTGAGTAAGGTTATCAATTGCCACTTGTAGCCTCTAACACCATACCCTTTAGGAACAGGATACGCCTCTTCTTTAGCAGTAATTTCACTGGAAGAGACATGAAGGCGGGGTCATTTGATGACAATTTGACTTTTATCTTAGGAAAGAATTGATCCACAGCAGGGCTGATCATGTTGTAAAAACATTCAACTGCAGATGTTATATCAGCATTGTGTAGAAGTGAAGGCCAATCAATTTCCTTAAGATAAGACTAACTTGCAATGCTCACCTGAGTCTCTGAATTCAATCCATTTTTCTCTCTGGTGGAGTTTTTTTTTGTTTAGGGCTTAGAATCACGCATTTGTAGTCTGACTTCACTAGGCCCTTCACACATTGAATCTTGCCCAAGTCAAACGGGACATTAATAGCAAAGATATGTAATACTCTTGAACCACTTGTTGGGGATTTAACCGGTTGAGATGAAGTGAAAGCCTGAAATAATGGCTCTAAGTTTAGTTGATCAATATCACCAGCAATCCAGGTCCGTGGGCAGGCTTTTTTGCGGGAGGGTGCGATCCAACGAGCAGACGGACCAAACGACCGCCGGAGGTGCGAGCCTCTAGGGGGGTCCGGGGGAATGCTGGTATGCTCCTCAGGTAAATTTTTAAAATTGGTTGTCTGCGACTGCATTTCCTGCGTTCTGAAGGCAGTATGATATGAAAAACAGGCAGCCAAAAGGGAACTGAAGGGTTTGTTCTAAAAATAGAAAGATACGCGCAAAGGTTGACTCAAGGATATAGTGCACATGGAGGCTCTTGCTCATGGAATCCTGAAAATTCCCATTATTCGCTAGGTTTGCTATAGCAAACCGTGATGATCAGCACTTTCATTAGAGTGCGAAACTCAAATATCCTTGGGCACTTCTTAGAAAACGTCCAGATCAATGTGTGTTAGATAGTGAATGTGCATAAGGGCCAGTAAAGAGAGCATCTCTTGTGTCATGTTGGCTCTCTTAAATCACTCAAACTCAAACATCCTTGGGTACGTCTTAGAAAACTTCCAGATCAATGTGTGTTAGATAGTGAATGTGCATAAGGGCCAGTAAAGAGAGCATCTCTTGTGTCATGTTGGCTCTCTTAAAAGTGTGTAGCCGTCTTCGAGCACTTGCACTTCATTTTTACTAAACAAAACAAACAGTGAACCAGAACAGAACTATACTATATATTTTTTTATCAATTCACTTTTTTAAAAGCGTTGGTCAACAAAAAAGGTGGACCTTCGGAGCTTGTGGGAGGATGGGAGGGGGGGGGGGGGGGGAGGAGGGGAGTGAGTTAGGGTCCATAGATAAAATTGACTCACACGCATTCTTCAAAAACTCGATGAGGTTATCATGGCAACAGGTAGGGTTAATGGTGGGGAAAGACAAGCTTCTTTATTTTCCAGTCGTTTCTACGAATAATGCCGACTCCACCACCGTTTCTGTCATTTCTAGTTTTAGTGAGGAAAGTATATCCAATAGGCATGCCAGATTTACGTGAAACTATCATGTAGACATGTTTCAGAAATAAAACATAGGTCAATAAAGTTACTAGATAGTTCCGCATGAAGAGGGTGTACAGCACCTGGTTTTGCTATCGATCCTGCATTTAAGACCATTCAAGCATTTAGGAATAACTTTACAATGCGTTGGCTCAGAGGGGAGTTGAGGTACAGGAACAAGATATCGCTTTCGTTGACTTGCAAATTGCGTTGAATTAAGAGATGCGATTTTCTGCTTAGATATTCGAACTGGAATGCGACGCCTTCCTCCACGACACCCTCCGGAATCTCAATAAAAAGTTGTTCTTGAGAGAACACAGTGTTGGGTGCAAACTCAACATGTAAATCTCCTAGTAACCGGAAGTAAATGTATGGTAGCCTGTAACACTAGATTGAGGCTGATTGCATCAGCCCACATCATGGTGAATGTTGTGGAAGAAATCTGTGTTGGAATAAACTGAGTTGTGTCTTTACGTGAAGTTTATCTTACCCACCAAGATATATGGCCACACTTGCAACACATAGTACCTGACATGTTAAAGAAATAAGTCCAAATTAAATTGAATGGCATGGCCAAGAGATTTCTTGACATTGTCGGCACTCTTACACCCTTCTGAATCACTTTTCTGTAGTAGAATGTCATCGTTGACTGTCGCCCGGCCCGTGACTTCGTCATGGCCAATGTTAATAAACAAGCGATTGAATACAGTTCACTTTCATGTTAAACACGTTATTTTTAACGATAACTCCGAAAAAGTTGCATAATTTGTAACGCAGAGAAGGTGTACATCATCAAGGACCAAGACACGATGACACATGCGCCCCGGGAATTAATATCAACAGGGTCGCACAATTAAAAAAATTAACATACTTCGCCGCTGGTTTCTCAGTCATTTCGCTCACGCTAACCAAACCAATGCTTGAAATTCGCATGGAAAACTTCCAACAAACTGAACTTCGACTGAAATGTTAAATTATCATTTGCAGATCGAAAGTGTCGCCGATGCTAATTTCCCTTTCGTAAACAAGCCATGCCATTTTTGACGTAACCAAGCCTTTTTATCAGGTTAGCTTTCGATAAATTGTTAGGATTAGCATTACTTAAAGGAGAACTGAAGGCTCGAAGATGAATTTTTTTTGTGTCTTATTAGTGTCGAAATATAACGTCCTTTACCTAAAAATACAAGAAAAAAATCCTTTTTCATCTTGAAAGGCCTCGTATTTGCCCGAAATCCTTAGTTGTTTTTCCAATTTGAACGCCCGCCATTTTGTTTTCTTTTTCTTTCTGTTACTTCCAAAAAAGGAATGTCTGCCGCCATCTTGTGACGACATTGCGCTCAATCAAGTAGCTGGTTTTCAGTAAAATCTTCTGTTATTGTGTAAGTCTCAACATAATACTCCGCTTTCTTCGTTGTTAATACGCGTACATTTATGGTAGAACTTGAACCATATTCTTTTGAACAAATGCGATAAACTTCAGGATCCGAGGAAGAGGAAGCAACCGAAAGGGGAGACTCAAGAAGGGGAAATACGACTTTGTGCAGCTGTGATTTTTGCGTAAACTGGGAGGCCGGGACAGCGAGAAAAGGAATGCATCTTCTGCTGCGAGATAGAGGAAGCTATGAACACAATCTCACGTGAATTGATTGTATTCAAAAGGCAATAAGAACAACTTGATTACTACGAGATTCTGTTGCCGGTATTATTTTGTTTGTCATTTCAATTCAATTTGACAAACTTTAGCTTACAGACATCTAGTGATGCTCATAGCTCTTAACTAACAGATCTAGATATAAGCTTCAATTATATCTATTAAATTAGATGTGCCGTAAGATCAAGCTATTGGTTGTGTAACGCAGCATTCTAGCTTTTCGACCTTGTGTTTGGAAAGAGAAGTGCTGCAAACTGCCATCGTGGGTCTCAGTCAAGCACGTGGATTGTGAGTGCTGCGAGAAATGAACAACATGTATGAAGTAAACACATGATAATTCTGTTCGTAGTTTTGCGAATATTCATTAAATTAAACATCTTTGTGATCGTTGCGAGTTTATAAAACCCAGCTCGAAGCGCGAATGCCATTTACGAAATGACGTTTCGGATCCGAGTTGCTTGCAAAAACAACTTTTCGGTTCACTTCTACGGCGCTGGGTTTGCCATTGAAATCTCCTGAATAAAGAAAACATAGCTTACTTACTGGGTATAAATGGAATCGATGGAGTCACAAAGTTAACATTTCATCAATTACATGCAACTGTCGCATCGACCGCTTTGGCCAAGATGCCTTTAAAACCGGAGGGTTCGAAATGATCCGATCATATTTGACAGTGCTGGATATTTTGGAAGTTTTCCCTTCTAAATTCGGATGATCCATTCTTTGAGAAGGACTTCATTTTAAACAGAGAAACGATAAAAACTTATAACTCTTTTGGTGTCTGAGAGTTCTATTAGAACAGCCCACAATAGCGCACTGAACCATTTTTCAAGTTTCCCGCGGGCGCAATGGCGTCACGCTTAGCGCCCAAGCCTGCTATAGTAAAGGCAAAATGGCGGACGTCCATCGAGTGATCAATACGGATCTTTCTGGCCTCATAAAGACGTCAAAATTTAAGGAACCCCTCAAATATTGGAATAATTGCTTTAACTAAGTCAATGATGAAATGGTATATGAAATGAATCATACATGAACTGCGGATATGAAATCAAGTGAAGCTATGATCTTCGCAGTTATGAGCGCAAACAAATTTGGCGAAGGAAAAAATATTCCATATTTATCTTCAGTTCTCCTTTAAAGGCCCACCTTCGACCGACAGGCATTGCGTGCCGTGGAACAATTTTTATATACGAAAATCCCGTCAAAGCAGAAATTCATCCAATCAGATCGCTACGATAAGCGATGCGCATTTGCTTAACAAAAAGCCTGTCGGTTGAAGGTGGGCCTTTAAATACTTTAAATTGCCAAGTTGAAGTCTATGTTTCGGTAGGGTAGAGGTTAAGTGCATTTGCCCTAAAGCCATTGAACCGAGTGCGACATCGTTCGATTAACTTTTTCTAATTTGTTTTCTAATTTTTTTCTAAGGTTTTTTCTCATTTTTTTCCAAATTCTAAGTGACATACGCTGCTAATCTAGTGGTATATTAAGTATTTTTTCCTAAGTTGTAAACGACAAACTTAACAGAGAAAATTGTTCTCAGTCTTGTCCAAATGGCATCGCTTGTTTAAGAAAGGGAAAATTGCGTCTTAAAAAACAGCTCAGATAACGTCACGCAACACGTGGGAATTCAAAAACAAGAAATTAATTCCTTAAGCTGGAGATAATTGTTGACAAAATAAGATCATTCGACTACAAAAGTCCGAAAATAACAGCTTACCTTGAAATTTGAGGAACCCGATCATTTCTCCATAGCGAGAAATATAATTTTACTGTTCCCTAGGTCTGCCACCATATATGTTGCAGTATGCTTCCTTCTTAAAGCAACCATCCTCGACTGTAGGATTGCAGGACTGCGGGAGCACTAGTTCTACTCTCATATTGATATGGTGCTGTAGAAACATTTAACAAATTTTGTTTTTACCAAAATTCAACACTCAATTAGTACACAGCAATTTTTTATTTATTGAACATCGCAAACGAACCGAAACCAATTGTGCATAATTTCACTTAACGTGCCATGCATTATCTTTCCTTCTTTTCCTTTAAGGGTCAAGTTAAGCTATTTTCTGACTTGCACTAATTAATTACTATGTAAGACATTGGTTCTGGGTCATTTCAAAGTTGTAGGCATTCGATTTCTGGAAAGCCATGTCACATAAATACTAACTATGATTGACAAAGTCAAAAGCCAACACATTAAAATCTAACTCAGGCTACCCCCCCCCAAACTAACTTTGGTTTGCTCTTATAAGTGCAAGCTCACAACTAGATCATAGCTTAGAGCCTCTAGACTTTACCCACGCATCTCTTGTCTCGCCCCCTCCCTCCCTTCTGGGTCTTAAACCGCCCAATGGCTTGAAAACAGGCTGCGCCTGTTTTCAAGCGGAAATCTAAGCAGCCACCGCTCAGCGTCATTTTTAATCACTAGCCATCGGATTTAGTTTGTTTTTAGTTTTTATTTTGAGCTTAGTTATCGTCTCAATCAACAACCATTTAGCTGCCTATTATGAATTTATATTTTATAGTCTTTTTTTAATATGTATTTTACCTTTAGCTTTGTTTTACGATAATTATCTATCATATGTATTTACATAATTTTTCCATTGTTTGTTACATGTAAAAGTCCAGACTAGTTTTACGAATTTTATTCCAAGTATTCATTATCTTGTACAGTGTTGCTGAAGAAGCCCGAACGGGCGAAACGTACGATAAAGGGACTTTTAATTATACGAGAAAAGTTCGCTCCATCTTCTGTTCGATATATTCATGCAAGTTACAATTTCTTAGGAGGGAGCGTTGCGTATCCGGCTGGATCCTTTCCTCAAGTGCCATCATCGTTGGCTATCCAACAGCGTTCACACACACACACACACACACACACACACACACACACACACACACACACACACACATACACACACACACACACACCCACACACACACATACACACCGTCATATATAGCAGATGGAAAGTTTTTCTTATTGACATCATGGGCTACGCTTTTCGTCCCGTGATGTTGTTTTCCTGTACGTCAGTCTTGGAAACAAGCCCACAAGCGCAGGAAACAGGTACTCTGGAATCTTTGTTAGTTCCGTATTTGGCTTTCGCCAAAGCGTCCTTGGTTTAAATTTTAAAGTGAAACTATGGATCATACTATTGTCTTAATTTCTGTGCACTCAACTAATTCTAGACTTGTTATTGTTCTTGCTTTATTTAATAAAATAAAAAAGCTTTAGTTTAGCTTATGATCGATCCTTGATCCACGATCCTTGATTCTCGATCCTCGATCCCCGATCTTACTTTTCCAGAAAACCTGCCGGATATGCGCGGAGTCTGATAATTCGTGGATGACCAGCTTTGATATTTCCTTCACTTGCACATGAACTATAGCATAGCATTCCTTTCATCTTTTCCCTGAATCTTTGGTTTATCAGACCGTAGGCAAACGGGTTGACAGCCGAATTGAAAGCAATCGTGGTGTTAACTATGGCAATTGCAACATCGCTGATTGTGCTGAGGCCAAACTGCGTTAAAACGAAAAGTACGCTGCCTGAAATAATGCAAACTTCAAAGAGTGTAGTAACAGTCAAAACCATCAAGGTCACTCGTTTCCGTACTTTCAACACACCCTGTGTAAGAAAAAGGATGATACGATCAGATGCTGGATAAAGGATGGTGCTGACCTTTTGAGCCTCATTTGAAATTAGTGGTAAAGAGAATATAAAGAAAATACTTCAACGTAGGGGCATTGGGTCACCTTCCAGCCGGGGATGATTTCATTCCCACGGGCAACGAAAATATGACTCAACTTATTCTCTTTATCTGGGATGAAGTTTTATTGCAGAACGTTTAATGATGGCAAAAAAATTGTTTTGCTGGCTTTTTGCCGCGTGATCAGCATGATCAATATAAAACAATAGAAAACGTTTGGGTGAGAATAGATCTTAATTCACGTGAAAGATCTTGGACACCTCCTGACAACTGTGACACGACACAATAGCAGCACTTGGCAGTGTTTAGGTCGAAGAAGGGATGGAACGTTCGGTTTTAGCTGTTGTGATAACTACCTGTATTAAATCATCAAGCTCAGAAACATTGTTTTGGTGATTGTTGTGATGACGGGTGTTACATCGTGTAATTGAAAGGACATGTCCAAGGTGGAATGCTGAGAAGCAACAACATGGCTCTTTGTTTCGGGGAACAAGCATTACCCCCGAGATGTTTTTTGATAGTCGAGAATACGCATGGCATGTCATAACCTTGACGCTTAACTGTTAAATCAGTAAGTTTCAGATTGTATGGGTAATGAAAGGGAACAGCGCGAGACGTTTTTGAGCCAAAGATGGAAACCGAAAGTGAACATTTCTATGAAAGGAAAGTGGTCTCAGCTCCCAGATCGTCTCTAACAGAGAAAAGACACTCAGCAATATTGACCAAGACAAGTTAGAACCGAAAACAGTTCACTTCCGAAGAGTAAGAATCTGGTATCAGGTTTGTCCTCATCGGCGTCAGATAAGTGTCTATTTTGAAACCCATTTTGCAGGAAAAAAAAAACCAATAGACCAAATGCTGTACCCAATTCAAATCTCCCGTAGTTAAGATTCTTTGCGTATTGTATTTGTTTAATAAATGATATTGAAATACTTGGGGATAAACTTTTTATTCCCAAAGGGTTTGAATTGGGTAAAACATTGAGGTAGCCGATTTGGTTTATTATTTATTTTTCCACAAAACTTGGTTTAAAAACAGACACTTCTGACGCTGCTGGGGCCTAGGCCAATTTGGCTAATTCTTACTCTTGGTGACAGACTCTTGGCTTTCTATAATTATAATGTGGGCCTTGACAATAATGCATAAATGTCGAGAAGTGCCGAGGCTTTTTTGTCTTCACGAGGGTGTCCATTTGGAAAGTCTTACAATATTTTTATTCATACCTGCCGCTGAAATGATCTCTCCTCTTGATCGTCACGTTTGAACCACAATGTGTACACAACGATGGAGTAATAGCCAATCAACAACAGGGATGAAATGCCAACAAACGAAGAGTAAATGAGCCGATAACTGGCCTTTTGCAATTTGTTATCATCCCAGAAGTAATCACAAGACCTTACAGCGATCTCCCTTCCAAAGCTCTGTATGACGAATCCCCGGAAACTTAACAGAGCTGCAAGGATCCAAGTACCTGGGATAATTACCTATAGGATGGGATGCATGGAACTCTTAACAGTTCATAAGGAAATGTAAGGACAACGAGTTACAAGAATAAGAAATTAAACTACTGATTAGTCTTCGAAAGGGAAAGGTTGGAAAGGTATCCAAAGTATTTTCCAAACTTCTTTGATAACAAATGAATGAAGGGGTAGTTTCTAAAGAAACTGTGTTGCTGCGTCGGTGGGGAAGTAGTATACAAAAATTTGGTTTTATCAACGGAGTTGATAGTGTAAATTGGCCACCGTACAGAGATTCTAAAAGCTGACGTTTTGAGCGTTAGCCCTTCGTCAGAGCGAATAGAAGGGCTAACGCTTGAAACGTCAGCTTTTAGAATCTCTGTACGTTGGCCAATTTACATTATCAACTCCGTTGATAAAACCAAATTCTTTGATAACAGGTTAGTATTCACTAATTAATGTCAGCTTTCCAGGCCTTAGAAATGCAATGAGAAAGGGCTAAATACTGACAGCAGAAGTTTGAAGTTAAAATTTCATTTCGTTTGATGAGGGACCCAGCGGATTAATTTGCCTAAATAAGCCAACGTTTTTAAGGTATTTTTCCCGTTTCATTCAAATTTGATTATACTTCCCATGTCAAGTCTCCCAAAGGCCTTTTGAAAGCAAGATTCGAAAAAAAAAGAAGAAAATCAATTGTTAAATACTTAACAGGTTTTTGAGAAGCAACAGTCCTTTTTGTTGCTCGTTATTGAGTATAGAGTGTTTTCATTTGCGTGATCAGTCTCTTTTTTTAACAAAAATCGGAAGAAATTGTTTGCATTAGAATTGAATTAAATTTCTGCGAGTAATCTTAATACACTAGTATGGGTGGCAAGAAAATTACAATGACATTGGTAAAAAAGAATCTTCCTACGCAAATGACCACTAATCCGTTTGGCACGTATATACTGTGTACGCTCTGCAGGATAATCAGCGCACCTTCAATTGTCGCCAAGTGAGTTTTCGCTGAACTGAAAGTGGGTGAACTACAGCCCAGTAGCGTTCCCTTGCAATGGCAATCAGAGTTAATACGGAACAATTAGATCCGAACCACGCCAACCTTATCAACACCAGGCAAATTGCATTCCCAGGCATTGCATCAGAATTATTAACAGAGTGACGGTAGACGGAATATGCAAAGAGAAAGGTAGGATAAACGATGTCCGCCACGGCGAGGTTCAAAAGAAGATAGTTGAAAGGAGTCCTACGACATGAAAAATAAAGTTTAATTCCGTAAAGGTTTG
>NC_090888.1:54047791-54050291 GCF_036669925.1 Montipora capricornis
AATCGCTTTTAGAGTCAAAACAACGTACTTGTTAGCCAAGAAACTTCTTTCTTTCCTTTGTGTGGTAGTGCACTACACACTATGTCACCGGGTTGTAAGAGTGTAAGAGTGTAAGTACTTGGTGACAATAGGCCCGCAGCGCGTGCATAACTGACGAACATAAACAGGTTTGTTGGAAGCGTGCTTTGGTTTCAACAAAATGAGCGTCAAAATCGGCAAGAATTTGTGACGCTGATGAATAATAAAGCAGCTGCTATTTCCAAAACGATGGAATTAACTGGTGATAAATAACCTCGTCTAGGAGAGTAAATTTTTGACTTTGCAGAAAGAGTGGTCAACCTCAAGAGTTAGGATATGGTGATCTTTATGCTGAATTCGCACATTTCTTGTCAAACTTTGTAACACTAGAAAGATAAAAAAACCAAACTAACAAAAACAAAAATCCGGTGTCTTGCCATCATTTTGACACAGATGTATCCTATGTTAAACGAGTAAACACGCAAGGTAACTTAACTTAATCACAACGCCCGCTGAATTAGATGACACTTTCGATTTTGCGATTTACTTGTGCAGCCAAAAGTACGATATAAAAATTGAACGGAACGAAAACCTCCCAAAATGTTATTCACCGACGGTAATTTTAATTCAAACTTTATGTTGTTTTCACGTCGCAAATGTTGTTTCTGATGGCAAAAATTATATTTCATTCTCGATCGACACTTCCTGAAAACTTGCTTTTACTCTTCCTAAAAACTTTGTATCAATATTTATTTACTTTTTCATCAATATTTGTTTTGTATAAAGCAGGCTAACAAAATATGTGCCTTGCTTAGTTCGCATCTTTGAGCTTAAAAATGGAATTTTCGGTGATATGTTTCTGACACGGCAAGTCGTACATTGTGAGGTCACCCATCCAGATACTAGCCCCGCTCGACAGCGCTTGTCTTGGAAAGGTGTCAAAAGCTCAGGCACGCTTAAACTTGAGATGCAAAAAAGTTGAAAGGGAACTTGAAAAAGATTAACATGTCACCCTGGAAGCCAATGTATCTCGATTCCCTTTATATTCTTCAATATTTCTGGCTTTAGTATTTTACTAGTAACCACATGTATTCTCAGGGCCCGGCTATTTACCTAAGACATCTACCATGGCACTACTGTGATTTACGGTACCAAAACAATACCGTGTACAATTACTACGCAAAGACAAAGCTTGAATCTCCTGGAAAACAAAACGCAGCTCAATTGACAATTATGGAATAAAGCGCTGTGTACGTTACTGCACTACCACATGTATGCATTGCGTGCCTATTTATTTTAAATGATTTTGAATTTCATCTGTCGGGTCGGGAAGCCTTCTTTGTCGGGTTATTGACCCGAGACCCGACTCTTATCTGGAACACTGTTGATCAAACCCTTCACTGAAGAACTATTTCTTTCAGTAATGAAGCAAAACATGGACAACAAGCTTTCTTTCAAATAATTATTGAATAACAAGCATTGGTCAAATTTTAAATTGTTTTTTTTTTTGCCTGAAGACTGTGCAGAGTTGAGTACAAATAAATAAAACTATAAATAGCCAGGAAATTGTAAACACACATCCACTCAAGGTGTTCGTTTCCTTCTCCGATATCCAACCCGAAAAAGTTACCAGAGAATTAGCCGTTTGGTTTCAGTGTTGTACATAACACTACAGATGGTAAAATATTAACGAAAATTCGACGAAGAGGTAATATATATGCGACTAAGTTTCTTGTGTGCGTTGTAAGTTCAAGCTTATTATGCAATTTTTTACAGAGAAAATTAAATTACAAAAAAATATTCCACTGAAAGATTGTTAAAAAATCTTATTTTTGGGCGTTCTTTCGGACGAAAAATCTCACAAAAACCTTTTCCACCTAGATATATATATTACCTAATAAACGTTTGAAAGAAAATTCGCCCTGAGTGGGTTTTAAACCCACTTCTCCCCGTTACTAGTCTAGTCAAGCGGAGTCCGAACTATGAAAATGCTGGTGAGAACTGCAAGAGATAACAGGAACATCAAGGTGTGGAAGCAATCGGTGCCAAATCTGTAATTTTCTGTGTGTAGGGAGAACATTCCGCAGCAAAACCAGTGGGAAGGAATTCCGAACAAATTACAACTTAAATTGTAATTCTGAAAACGTGGTCTATCTCATTACTTGTAAGGTATGTGGCATCCAGTATGTTGGATCCACTACCACTACTTTTCGGTTTAGGTTCAATAGTCACAGAAGTAGGATCAATGCCCATCTCAAGTTGTCTTCTGGAAATAAGAGCAATGATGATTTTCTTTACCAGCATTTTCATAGTTCGAGGCATTTGGGATTAAGTCATTTAACTATACAGTTAATCGACAGAGCCAATTGCAAGGGAGAGAGGGAGTTGCGGAAGAAGGAGGGACAGTGGATGTATAGATTGGAAACGCTGCGCCCCTAAGGACTTAATGAGGATGATGGTTTTTACGTCCAGAAACGAAAGA
>NC_090888.1:54052791-54055291 GCF_036669925.1 Montipora capricornis
CAAGTGATAAGTTTTCCGATTACATTAAACGTCGGCACATATAGCAAATGTTATTCAGTAGCTGTTCCTTGTCAAGACCAAGGAAACTGCAAAGAACATTTAAATCAAACCATGTTTGAAACTTCTCGGAAAACTAGTGTCTAGAAAAATGATGACCTTGTATTAGTGACCAACATACAAACCTCCTGCAAGCAGCTGTAAGCCTTTTGGTTCGAAGAGAAAAGACGAGAATGATGAAATAGCTTCTAAGATATGCTTTAGCTAAAATGTACATTCCCGTAACTGTGCCGCTTCCATCAGCAAGCCAGAATAACAGTTGAAACCTCAGACATATCAGCTAGATCGACCTTTCGTGCAAAACACAGCAACGGATCGAAGTCTCCCTTTTTGACAAATTTCCTCAATTTCTTTCTTCAATCCTCCTTTGTAGGGAAAAGATACATTGATATACCTGAGGTCAAACTAGGATTTTGCAGGCTCTTTGATTGTCTTCTGTCTGGTTTTTACCATTTAGCCAAATAATCCGGATGGAATGATCGTTTCATAAAGGTAAGCGATTTTCTGAATTTAATGACCAACCGGATGAGAATGGCGCTTACCATTTTACTTTACATTTTGGGTGGTCTGTCTGAGTATGGGGTCTTTGGCTCTTTTCCGGCATTTTTCTTTCTTTTTTTTATCTGTTTTTGTATTTTGTAAGTTGTCATTAAACTGTAATAAACTACTCTGCATTCCATCCGGCATCCCGCATATTTACTCGATCTTGTGAGAAAGGGCATGGAAACGGAACTGTTCTCACAAATGGTAAGGGAATTTCCCGAATTCCACTCCGAACGGAAAAGAGGACTACCTCTGGAGGTTGTCCACAATTTCCGAAAAGATTTTCCGGAAAATTGCCTTTCCATTTGACCTCAAACCGAAATTTCCGGATTTTTGGCTAGATGGTAAGCACCCTATATTTCCCGCTGTAATCCAACACAACTGACGACGTCATGAAGACCTTTTTGGTCGCGCAGGAAATGTCGCCATTTTTCGGCCAAAATGCCGAAGTTTGTGCTGCAAAAAAACTCACTTAGTACATTTGTAGGAAGATTCTAAAAACGAAATCCTATCAAACAAAGCCTGAATTTTAAGGATATGAAATAAAAAGTGGTGGTGAAATTTCGAGTCATGTGCATTTTAAAGGATGACAAAGGGGAAAATGAGTATTTTCATGAAGAAGGAAATATGTTTTATTGTTTGTCACATATAAAACTGGAAAACTGTAAATAGTCTGTCCTTAAAAATATAATTTTAGTTCACCATGTTACTGAAGCCTGTCCTTGGTAGATTTTAGAAAGATTTTGTGTCATTACTTGGTTTCAGGTAATATTTCAAAAACATATATTAAAATAAACTAAGTCACCTGTGCTTACCTTTTGAAAAAAGACATTAATCCATTTGTTTTTTGGGATTATTGTTTGGAGAAATGCTGCGTATCTGGTGAAGATAGCCCCCTGATAGTGAAGCTGCTCATATGACAGTACTTTCAGCAGTAGTGAAATTCCAGGAGATTAAAATGTGCAGTACACGTTGGGGTTTTAAGGTATTGGTGCTGCCCACAGCAAGCCAAGACAGGAATATTTGAAAATGGCAGAGAAAAAAATTAAAGCAAGCTGTCAGGTCCAAGTGCAGCTGAAACCAGAGCCAACTAATGAAGAGGACAAAAATGCCATAGCCATTGACATGAACTATGGTAATGGATGCTTTCATTGGCTGCATTGCCAGAGAACCCACAGGTTTATTGCATACACTAATTGCAAATAAGAAAATTGTTGACATAACTGTCCAGTACAAAATCTTCAGAGTTTTTATTTTGCGAAAATTGGATATATTCCTTTACTTTCAATAATAAGAAAGGAAAAGTGGAAAAAGTATGTAATGACAAGGTGCCACAGTGCTCCTCTTTAACATATTGTGTTTTTACTGGAGTGGCTTCACCGACAGATCAAAGGAGTGGAGCTGGGACTGGGACTGGTATTGAAACATTATGGGATGGGGGAATACAGTAATAACGGCCGTGTCTTTACTTATGGATTTCAAATAGTAGTTAATTTATCCAGTAGAGAATTAACACCAGCTGAAACGTCTTTATTATCTAAGGGTCTATCTTTTTGCCCTGCATCTAAAGAAATTGATACTTTTTACCTTAGAAAAGACGTTTCCGATTTTGTTAGACGTTTACGTTGAAAGGAGTATTTCTTTAACGATTAGGACTTTTTACCTTAGAAAAGACGTTTCCGATTTTGTTAGACGTTTACGTTGAAAGGAGTATTTCTTTAACGATTAGGATGTTTGTGGCTATTTTTCGAGTTATCCTGTTTTGAGAAAACAGTCAACATGGTGTCCAGAAAGAACTAGACTCTCTGTGAGCGTAAACTGAGTTGTCTGTGGTACGTATTACACAAAAACAGAAGACACTGAGTTGGGTGGTATTGAACTGCAGCGTTCCAGTTAATTT
>NC_090888.1:54065291-54077791 GCF_036669925.1 Montipora capricornis
AAACGCTCAACTGATAAATGTCGGTATAAAGTAGGATACAAACCATTCTAGAAAAGGTGTATGTGGGAAGGTCTTGGCTTCCCTTCAGTGTGTAAAAATACTGAATATCGCTTAGAATCGACTTCCAAATCAACTTGCTTAGTTGTTAAAAGCAGGCGTTTTTTGTATCCCTCTTCCCGGCCTTTGGCTTGAGTTATGTTATCGACTTAACTGTATTTTTAAGCTTCTTCTATTGTTGAACGTGCTATTATTAAGGAATAAGTCTTTTTAAAAGATGAGAAAAACGTAAAAAACTTACAGTCAGAAGGGAAATGTTTCCTTAACTGGGGAGAAGTGAAAAGGAACAAACCAACCCAATTGTGACTTTTTCCAAATTAAAGTAATTAAGCACTCAACTAACTAAGGCACGTACCCCAACCTTGGTGATCTAACTTATGAAGGTTTCGTAATAACAACCAAAGACTTTCGCAGACTAATAACGTCGTCTCTCTCTTCCAAAAGGAATCTAAGACAATTTCATGCTTCTGTCTAAAAGTAATGGAGTATCTAATCTCTGTCACCACTCTCAACTCTCTAGGCCATCAGACAGACAAACGTGCTGGTCTGACTTGAGTGAAATTCTCAACTGTGGATCGCGACTTGACAAGGAAATAAAACAAATCGAGAAGCATCATTTTATTAATGATTAGTGCTCTTCGTTACCTTTGAAATTTTAAGACGCCGGTACATACAATCATTACTTTTCCCGTCAATTATTTATTTCGACGCAGCTAAACCACGCTTTCATCTTTAATTACTCAGTCGGTCTAAATGCCACGTATTAAAACCTCGCAGAACCTAAATGACATTAGGAAGTACAATCCGCAAAAAAAAATTTTTTTTTTGAATTTCTCGCTTTTTAGATGTAAACTCAAGGAGCTACACCAATGCGTAAATTAATTTAAACACTTGTCAAATTATATGCAGCTAAACTACGTCTTCGTCTTTAATTTTGCTCGGTAACATAATAAATCGAATGTTGTGGTTCAGCGTTGTATGTACTCCTATCGACAACGACATTCATTACAGTGGTCGCAATGTTGACCAGTGATGACGAATATCGCTGTCGATAAGAGTACCGTCACCTCTTAACTACATTCTATTTGTTTTTTACTACAATATTCAGGGAGGAGGGCATGTTCGAGTTTGGATTCGAGTTTATTCATTCAACGTCAAAGTAAATGTTTATTTCACGGCGTGCCCAAGATCAGACAAAGAAGGAGCAAACGTTGTTTGAAACTTTCTAGCAATCTGCCGCGAACAGCGTTGTCAAGAATCTTAATTATCTGAGTTTTTCGGCGTTCGCTTTCGCTTGAAGTCTGAAGTCTGAACTCTGACTATTTATTAAGTCGGGAGGTTCAAATAAAAGTGTATGCGTTGTATGTTATGATTTTCAGGTGTCAACTTTTAGCTTTTGTTGTTGCGTATATCATTAAATGCGTGACTTTTTAACTTTGTTTACGTTAACAAAAAGAGTTCGCATGCCGATTGTGTGAGGATGATTGTTCTCAAATTCATCACATCCTTTTGATAACTCTCACTTTTTGGGTGCGTCTTATAACCGAGTATTTTCGCACAGTTTTCAGTTTGAGAACTTAGCTTGATTAAATTGCTAAGTTTGGGGTGCGTCTTATAACCGAGTGCGCCTTATAAGCGAAAAACTACGGTAATTAATGCGTGCCAAAAAGGTGCAAGAATAGAATAGGTGTAACAAATCTCAACGTGAATGGAATTATGGAAAAACTGGACAAATGAGAGCGTGTTTTAAGGCGTGCCGAAAAGGATGGGAGACAAGCATTGATGTAACACAACTCAAAGTAAATGAAATTATAGCTAAAAAATTTGACAAATGACAGCGCATTTTAAGGCGTGCCGAAAAGGGTGCGAGAATGCAAAAATATCTGCGGTACGCAGTTTAGCAGATATTTGTTTTCTGCACGATCTTATACGGTTAATTAGGTGCATTATGGTGGCTGTTTGTGTCCTGGTATTTAAGCGGTGTCAGGTATTTTGCATATGGTTATATAAGTGTCCTGTTCATTCGTATTCATCCTTTGGGTCTGTGTACGCCTACTACCCACAGTTTCGTTTTTGCTTTCGCTATGCCCAAGGAGCAGCAGCAAAGGTCTTCGGTTTCGACCATTACTGTTAACGACGATTCAGACGCTGCTATCAGCCTTTCTATTAACCAGTTAATCCAGTCTTTCGTTGCCGAGTCAATCGGTGCTTTGACTGATAACCTTTCGCAAGATTATCGACGATCGTCTGTTCGGTTTCGCCAGGCGGTTTTTGGAGGAAAATGGTTCCACTGTCGAGCAAGCCGTTAAAAGGGAGCGTCGAGAAAGTTACTCCTGTAAGAGAAAGGGAAACCAGCGGTAGCTGGACTATGCCGTTCAAGTGCTGGACAGGTTTGACGAAGCATCCGTCGCTTTGAAAGGAAAATCCTAAGACAAGGTCAAGGACGCTTTGGACGCAGGATCCTTGTCTTCAGCAAGCGGTCAGCCTAATCGAAGGGCTTTTAGGTCTTCGCAGCGCTTGGGGCCTTGTTTTAAGATAAGTAGTTTTCTTTACTTTTCACGTTAGACTTGCTTTGTTTTTACCTTCGGAGTTATGGCGTTACTCACAGGCCATATGCAATACTCTCCAGGATTTGTTGTATTTTTCGTTTCTTGTTTTTCTATTAACTTCTGGTAAGTGCAGAATGCAAAAATATCTGCGGTACGCAGTTTAGCAGATATTTGTTTTCTGCACGATCTTATACGGTTAATTAGGTGCATTATGGTGTCTGTTTGTGTCCTGGTATTTAAGCGGTGTCAAGTATTTTGCATACGGTTATATAAGTGTCTTGTTCATTCGTATTCATCCTTCGGGTCTGTGTACTCCTACTACCCACAGTTTCGTTTTTGCTTAATTTATTGTTTGGCTCTTGCCAGCTATCAGTTTGATTATAATATTTTGTTTTGATTTCCTATAGTGCGGGGAGTTCGGCCCCTTTTAGTGTTTTGTTTAAAGTCGTCCGATTCTTCAGAGACCAACCCGCGCCGTGCCCGACTAGATGCAGGAGAGGACTTTCACTCTTCACTGAGTGTCATTTTGCTGTCCATCGGTTTTTCGGATGATTTTTGTTTTGGCAATGTTTTTTCAGGAGTTAAAGGCCGTTTAAATTCCTCCGTTAGTTTTTGGGCATCCACCTTAGACGCTCCTCAGTTTACTCTCGATACGTTTTCCTATGGCTATCGACTTCCTTTTGTCAGTTATCCAGCCCGGTGTTTTTTAAGCAATATTCGTCGGCTCTTAGGCATCCCGACTTTGTTCTTCGTGCTATTTCTGAGCTTTTGGGCAATGGCTGTATCGTGGAGCATAGTGGTCTCCTTTTTGAGTTAACCCTTTGACGGTTGCGGAGGACAAGAAACTGCGCTAGGTGATCGATCTTAGGTACGTTTATTGCCGTCTCGTTCGTTTTAGTTCGAGTACGAGGACCTTCGCTCGCTCTCGCAGATTCGTCAGGAAGGGCATTGGCTCTTTACCTGGGACCTCAAATCTGGATACCACCATGCTGATATTTTTCCGGAACACCAGAAGTATCTAGGTTTTGCTTGGGCCTTAAGCGGCGGACTTAAGTATTTCACTTTCACGGTTTTATCCTTCGGTCTCAGCAGTGCGTGTTTTTGTTTCCCTATTTTTGCGTCCATTAGTTAATCGCTGGCGATCTATGGGGCATAAATCTTTTGTTATCTCGACGACGGCAGTCAGCCCGGTAGGAAATCAGACGTCGCAGCAGCTTTTGCTCAGCGAAAGGATCTTGACTCTTCCGGTCTCCTTGTCGATGAGGGGAAGTCGTGCTGGATTCCGATGCAAGTGGGCGAGTGGCTAGGTTTTGTGATCGACGCCTTTTCTATGACGTTTCGGATTCCTAAGAAGAAAGTTTGCAAGCTTTAGCTTTCGCCATTCAAATCAATTCATCGTCCTACCGTGAATTAGCCAGGATCGCCGGTTCCATTATTTCGGTTTCCTTGGCGGTTGGGCCTATTTCCCGTCTTCTGACTAGGCAGATGTACATGTGTACTAAGCTATAGAGTCTAGGTCGGCTTGGGATCACACTTTTCGCTTCCCTCCCGCTCTGCTAGAGGAATTGAAGTCTTGGTTTAATTACATTGAATCGTTTAGTGTTTACTCCACTCGGCCTCCCCGTGATTCGTCCACTGTTGTTTTTTCCAACGCGAGCGACGTAGTCTTCGGAGGGTTATCCGCCTTCCTCGACGGCTCTGTGGCCAGCGGTCGACAATCGACGATTTGGGTCAAAGTTATACTTTTCGCGAAGTGAAGCCATTTATTATGTTTTGCTTTGTTTTGTTGAGCACCTATAGCCCAGGAAGGTAAAAAATTTTAATCACAATCTTAGTGCCGCCAGGATAGTTTCTGTTGGTATCTCTAAGGTCCATCTTCTCTGGCTCTGAGCATCTTTTGTTTTGTTTTTCTCATGGTATTACCTTGGTAGAGCAGGGAATTCCCAGGCCGCTGAACGGGAGGGCCGATCATTTAAGCCAGTTCGTTGACAAGGATGATCGACGGGTTAATCAACCGTGTTTCGACTGGTTGATGGCAAATGGGGTCCCCAAGCGATCGACCGTTTTGCCTCCTATTATAACTCTCTGCTTCCGCGTTTCAACTCCAAGTTTGCTTCTCCCGGTTGCACCGGTGTTGATGCTTTGGTCCAGGATTGGAGTGGAGAGAATAACAGGGTTTGCCCTCCGGTGGGTCTCGTCGTGAACGCCGTTCGAGTTCTCACGGCTTGTTCCGGTCGTGGGACTTTGATCATTCCGGAATGGCCGTCGGCCTTCTTTTGGCCTCTTTTATTGTGATGGACCTTCACGGTTTGAGTCATTCGTCAGGGAGGTTTTTGTGCTTCCCGCCAAACACGATCTCATTTTGGAAGGCCGAGGCCAGATGCAGATCTATAAGTCTCACCCGTCCGTTTTTCGCAGTTGCCCAAAATTCAGAATGTTAGCTTTGCGTGTGGATTTTGGGTAAGTTTTTGGTCGTGTTACGGATAGTGTTTTGAGCCTGATTTGGCACATTTTGATCCTGATTTGGCACATTTTGAGCCTGTTTTGTCGTGCTTCGAGTTTATTTGGTCTCGTCGTGGCCTGTGCCTGTATCGGTATTTTTGGTCATTGGCGCAGTAGTTGTTTGATTTTCGCAATATTTTTTGTTTTCTTTCAGATGTCCTGAGTTCCAGGATTTGGCTTGAAGCGGCCTCATTGACCAATTCTTCGTTAAGTGACAAAATTCCAGGACTCATTCATCTGCAATTAGGTGCTAAGGCTCCGTCCACGGTGCTGAAGTACAAATCTGGCTAGCTGCGGTAGCGAAAGTGGGCTTTGTCGAAGATTGGTGTCTTCGTTAATCCAGGAAAACCTTTGCATATTGCATTATTTATTTGTGAATTAGCTGAACGTTCGTCTGAGAATAACACTGGTGTATCTTCTATAGAATCTGCCGTTTATGCTATTAGGTGGGGCCACGCAATGGCTGGTATCGAGGCTTGTCCTGTTAGCCATCCCTCTGAGTAAGGTTTACTTTAGAAGGTGCCAAAAGAATGCTTGCGCGCCCACTTCAGCCTAAGGAGCCGCTGTCGGTAACACTGTACAGGCGATTGCTGCGCATTTTGCCGCTAGCTCTTCGCTTTCCGATCTTCGTTTTTTGTTAACCCTTTTTAGTTGGTTTTGCTGGCTTTTTTCGCGTTGACGAGATTAAGAATATAGCACTTTCGTGATGTCTCTATATTTTGTGTTCGTAAGTCAGTTTACGTGCCTCAGCGCGAAAACGACCGGCATAGATCCGTCTTGTAGGAAGCTATCTGGTGATTAGTTAGATGTCCATGCTGTCTGGAGGTGCAAATCCACTGATTTGGCATGTTTTGAGCCTGACTTGGCATATTTTGAGCCTGATTTGGCACATTTTGAGCCTGATTTGGCATATTTTGGGCCTGAATTGGCATATTTTGAGCCTGAGTTAGCATAGTTAGAGCCTTATTTGGCGTGCTTCGAGTTTATTTGGTCTTTGGCGCAGTATTTGTTTAATTTTCACGATATTTTTTTCTTTTCTTTCAGATATCCTAAGTTGCCGGATTTGGCTTGAAGCGACCTTTATTGACCGCTTCTTTGTTGAGTGTCATGAAAAACGATCAGCACAGGAAAGGCCACACTGCTGTTCTCGCTAGATCTGGCAAGGTTACTTGTCCTGTGGCTGTGACCGAGCGGTTGGTTAAGCTTTTGCCGCAGTCTTCCTCTGCGTTCCCATTAGTTCGTAAAATTATGAAAGCCAAGTCTAAGGAGCATTTTCATTCTACAGTAGTTTGGGCGTTTCTGTGACCACTTTAAGGGTGGAATTTAAGTAGCATATTAAGCCACTTTTTAGGGAAGTTCTAAGTACGGTACGCACAGTATGAAGTCTGGTGCGGCGTCCAATCCGGCTTGTAGGAAAAGAGCTGATGTTTTGTTAGATATCCACTCTGGTTGGAGGTGCGAATCCGCTAATCAATTTAGTTGTTTCTGTTGTTCGTTTTTCATTGTCTTATTTTATACTTTCTAGTATTCACTGGCGATTGTTTATTCAGAATTAGATTTTCGCTTTTGCTGGCTTTGCAATTTTATGACTAATTTATTTACAGTCCTGGCGGGGGACGTGAGTAGTGCCTGGCCAGTCCCAGATTTCCTGTACCCTTTTTTCCTACGGGGTTTTTTGGGCAGGTTTTTTCTGGCCACCCTGGTACGCTTACACGTAGCTTTAGGTTATTTAACCTTGCTGTAGCTATGCTCCTTTTTAATTGGTACCTAATTAAAGTGGGTTATGGCGTTACTCACAGGCCATATCCAATATTGAATGAAGGGTTAGTTTCTAAAGAAACTGTGGTGCTGCGACGGTGGGGAAGTAGTATACAAAAATTTGGTTTTATCAACGGAGTTGATAATGTAAATTGGCCACCGTACAGAGATTCTAAAAGCTGACGTTTCGAGCGTTAGCCCTTCGTCAGAGCGATTCGCTCTGACGAATTTTTCCATATCCAATATTCTCCAGGATTTGTTGTATTTTTCGTATCTTGTTTTTCTATTAACTTCTGGTAAGTGCAGAACAGCACTGATATAACACAACTCAAAGTAAATGGAATCATACAGAAATTGGACAAATGAGAGCGTTTATTAAGGCGTGCCGAAAAGGGTGCGAGAACAGCACTGATGTAACACAACTTAAAGTAAATGGAATTATACAAAAATTGGACAAATGAGAGCGTATTTTAATGCGTGCCGAAAAGGGTGCGAGAAAAGCACTGATGGAACACAACTCAAAGTAAATGGAAGTTAGAAAAATTGGGCAAATGAGAGTCCATTATTACATTTTTTTAATAAAAATGACAAAACACAGGAGGCAAAGGTCCAACTCAAAGAAACACTTCAGAGAGTCAATGATATCATCTTTGAATTCTATGGAAAACACATTGACGATATGACAAGAAAGTGGTTTCAGCAAACCCCTAACCCGAACCGGGTTCTAATCTTCTACACTCTAACCAAAGGCCTGTCGGGAGACCTATAATCTCGGGCTGCGATGGCCCAAAAGAAATAATATCATCGTTTGTGGATCCATTATTACAGCCCATTGCTCAAAAGGTAAAATCGTTTCTCAAAGATACCACTGATTTTATCAATTTTATAGCAACAAACAAAGGTGTCACATAATACCAATTTGGTTTCTATGGATTTAACCAGCTTGTGCGCAAATATCCCACAAGAGAAGGGCATATATAAGAAAATTATGTACAACATACGACGACTTCTATAATGGTAATCCTCCTATCCCCACACGTTTTCTGGAACAAATCAAAGCATCATTCTCCAAGAAAGCTCTTTTGATTTTAGCGGGGAAAGCTACCTGCAAGTCCACGGGACAGCCACGGGAACAAAAATGGCAGTATCTTTTGCCAACATTTTCATGGCAGAAATGCTAAGCCATAGCAAAAGTTAAACTAACAGTATGGAAACGTTTCATGAATGACGTTTTCTCACCATGGGACGTAAATAAATAGGAGAAAAACCTGTTCATTGCACAAGTTTACAACTTCCACCCAACTGAAATTTCAGAGAAGGAGATCACTTTCCTAGACATAACAGTATACAAAGGAGAACGATTCGAAAAAGAATCCATTCTCAATATCAGAACATATCACAAGCCGACTGAAATCTTCCAATGCACGCATTTTACCTCTTGTTACCCACCCAGTGCCAAGAAGGGTTTTATTAAAGAAGAAGCTAGTAGGCTCCTCCGTACAAACTCCTGATAAACGCCATTTGAGGAGGCACTATCTCGATTCAGAGCCCGCCTTGCAGAGCGAGTCTACCATAAGCAACTTATCGAGAGAACTCTATCTGAGACCAATTTTTCTGGAAGACAGTCGGCACTTAAACAAAAAGGTAAAACCAGCAAGAAAATTCTAACATTTGTCACAACATACAGCCCAGCAGTGTCAAATCTTCAAGCAATGCCGACTCGCAACTGGAGTTTTATTCGTTGCCATTGCTGGCAAACATTCAAGAAACCTCCTTTAATTCGCACTGGATCAAAGTTTCGGCAACAAAAGAAAACCCTGTTAGGAAGAGACGGTAGGTGATAAGCTGAAATGGAATGTGGTAACCGGAGTTCTTTAATATATCAAATCAATGATTGATTGATTAAGCTTCATTGTTAATAGCCTAATTATAAAACAAGGAGGCTCAAACCAGTTTCAACACTTGAAAGAAACGTTCGTATTAGAAGGATTGACACTACAACACTTTATCACTTACTGTAACAGCAACGTTATGGTACCATATCAAACAACAATTATTGCTGAAACGATTCAGTCATTTTTGTGACGTAAAAAGGTTTCCATGGCAACAGGAAAACCCTGCAAACACACCCCTTATTTTGGCCACATTAGAAAATTCCATCTTAAATAATGGAAAGTTTAAGGTAGCGCTGCATCCTCCTCACAGAACTGTTTTAAACTTTGCAGAGAGTTGTGTGCGTTAACTCAGAACTGAGGAATTTTCTAATGTGGCGGATTTTATACAACCCACAGAAGGCCTTGATACATCTCTTGGCAACGTGAACATGTTGGAGTCAAACCAGGAACCCAAATTACGAAAACACGTACCACAGGCAACCCAGTGTATGCTTCAAGGAAGCATCTCGTTTAGTAACAAAGTCGCGTTTGTAACCTCGTTTCAGAAGGTATGTCGTTAGTTCAGTGGTGCGAATCTTGAACGTTTCGTCGGTAGAACAAATTCGAAACCTACGGACAAACACCAACATTTACTTTATTCCTCTTGTCATCCTCTACACACAAAAAAGCCATTCCTTTCAGCCTAGCACTCCGCCTACGACGAATTTGCATTTATCATTGATAACCACAGCAATGGCGCATCGAAGTCAATGGACCTTATTTTAGTTTGTTGAGGGAATGACATGTCCCGAAATTTAACCCGGACCGTCCCCTCTCCAGACCGTGATGAAGTGGAGGAAATGTAAACTGAAATAAAATACAAAACTCCAGCGGTTAAGCCACTGATCTGAAATTCGAAGGGGTATTCTAGAATCAAGCCGAGAACATCATTGTAAAAGCTTATTCTATGCATAAAGTAGGTTCTGGAGGTAATGTTGAGAGTGGAAAACAAGTTAACGGCCGAAGATATAAACAAGCCACGAGGAATACTAATGCATGATGTTTACGCAACAGAGTCAGAAGCTCACCTTTATTTCACGTGAATGTTTACGATTGCCCTGTTTTGCCATAAAAACCATCCAGATGCCTTTGCTAGGCTCTAAAGAAGCTTTATGTGTATTTTTTTCTGTGATTTTGACTAAAATTTTCTCACGGTTTTTTCTTCCTCCACTGTAGACGCCATTTTTGTCTCGCAGGAGGCGATCTTTGGCATATCACAGAATGACGTCGAAATCATCGGGAAAGACACAAAGTCGAGACATCGAGATTTTTCCTGGCTTACAGCACACAGGGAGACCGTCAAGATTAGTGTTACTGCTCGCCTGGTGGCTCGCAGCAATAAGATTTAAGGTTCAAATGGTTTTAGTCCAGTTTGGGCCTTAAATAACAATGTTTTTTGCCCGGTGTTGACACTCGTGAAAGACGAACGCGTGTAAAATCAGCACAATGATCGATGATATTTTATTCTGGACAGTTTTTACAATGTTATGCGCAAGGGCCCGTGAGCACCAAAGTTCTTGATCTCTTGATAAAACAGGAGATATACTTCAAGTGCTACGATTCATTCAGTATTCTTTGTCATAATTTACTTACCTTTTAGTTTGATAGAATAGAACAGATAATTACGAAGGATCTGGCACTTTAACCTCAGTGATTTTCTTCGAATTGCCCCAATTTTGGGGCAAAACGAAATCGCTTCTTAATAATTATTGAATTTCGTTCTCATCGGTCAATTCTGACAAGACTGAAATTCAGCACGCTGATTCAAATATCATTTTGTGTTCAAGTAAGAAAGACCGGCTTAGACTGAAATTCGTTTTTCTATATTTGTTCTGAAAAACGTCCAAAAACCGATTAACGATTTATCGACGTGTTATCCGACTTTGGTATGTCTTGCAAAAGTGAAGACATTCATAATTGTTAAATTAACTCATGAGACTTATGACCTCCACCAAAAGTATCTCGCGTAAGTGGAATGGTTTATTTTAATTGTTAGGGTGGTTTGTTTCAATTGGTTCCTTATTCTGACCTGAAATACTTAGTGTTTCGAAGCGATTCTTGTGACAAATGTTTTTGTTTTTGCAACGATTATAAGTCAAAGAATGGATACTGAAAAATGATCTATCAACTCATAACTGTTTTTGATCTCGTTGTCAAAACTATCTTGTATCCATTTGCTTATGTTATGCCATTATTTTTGATATGGTAGTTTTTTGTCACTTTAATACGGATTACCGCTAATACTCCGATAAACTTTGTGGTTAGAATATATTTTACTCCTTCTGTGGGAAGGCTCAGAACAGATTAAAACTGACTTTTCGTGATAGGAAGATTAAACGATTTGGTTTCAAACTATGCGCAGGTGAAATGAAGCTGATTTCAAGACTGAGTCACTTTGACGAAACCGAAAACGTTTCTTTTTTTTCCCACCGAGAGGGGTAAGTTGCTCCAAAGTCATAGTATAAAAACTAACTTTAACTTGATTTAATTTATCTCACTTTCATAACGGCAGATTAAAAATTTCATAGTGTTTAAACGAACTCAGCCACAGAATATTTCTTTTAGTACTGTGGGGAATCTTTTTCAGCAAAGTCTTTCGATGCTTTCAACACGACAAGACAAAGGAACATTCAGAGCTGAATCAATCGAATTTTCTCTATCTGAATACTCCATAATTTAAGCAAAAGTAAATGATACTCACTAGGGAAATGTTACCAGTAAAAGGAGTTCTTGGTCGATGTAGTTCACCAAAATTACAATTTCAAACACATTCAGTTGAGCTGCGAATATGTTGATTAAACAAAAGAATAGCGAGAAAGAAAATTAAATATGCGAAACAAAATTGGGAAAGACATCTTCTTAAGGATAAAGAAAAATGCAGAATGAAAGTTGAGAGGCGTAATGTAAACTTGAGGGTCGAGCCCTGAAACAGGTGAACAGTGAAATGATTTGCGTTTTGTCAAGGCAATCATTTCTTACTCGGTTTTTAAAATTAAAAACAAACAATCGCTTGGCAAGTGATAACAACATTAATAATGAAGAAAAGAGAGCGAAGGATTACAAAATAAACCTACGTATATTTGGCGTCCTCAAAACCTAATAGTCCACCTAATTCGGTGCCTCTTTGTATGATCCCGGTTGACAGTGCTGGCTCGGTTAGCGGGATGAATTGGCTTCCATTCATATCCATACCAGTCTGAACATCTACGTAATAGTGCAATATATATGACACTTCCTTAATTGTAAACAAGTTTCTGAAAAGCAGCTTTAGGCGGGATGCCTTCGAACCAACTACAAACGCGGCAAAATCAACAGAGTCGTACATTAAAATTGAATAATCGGGTCAAACCGTGCTCTATATGCTGGGATTAGAAACATTCCAAATGTTTTAGCTTTTATATAAGTTTTAATTCCAGTGTTTTAGACTGGTCATGTATTGTTAGTTGTTTTGAAATGTACAAACACGCCCTCCATGGAAACCAGAATTAACTATGAGAGGCTGACGTGAAGAGCTATTTTCTACCCATGTAAACCATGTGAGCGTTATCCCTACTAATGGAACTGTGCCCACTCAAAACTCTGACCAGGGTGGGAATTGAACCCACGACCTTCGGGTTAGATCACCGCTGCTCTACCGACTGAGCTACAAGGTCAGACGGGAGCAGGTGGTGGGAATTGAAGATGCCAAATTCACGGCAAT
>NC_090888.1:54082791-54085291 GCF_036669925.1 Montipora capricornis
AATGCGATATAATTGTCTTATTGAAATGATAATTAAAGCGAACCATTAACGACTTTTGTTTAAGCAAGAACGTTGCGTAAGTGACACATCTGTCAATGGAATTATCCGTTACGAAGAATTACGTGTCTTGTAAACGAAATGGTCTCGTCTCGTTTTTATCTGCGTCTATTTGTAATATGAGCTCCATGTTCAGTCGATTGCCAGACGAGTGAACAACTAAGAAAGCTTCTCATTTTTTGCATAACAGATAAGCAAAGGGGCAGTTTTTGGTAAGTATTTTAGAGATTTCGCAGAAATTTAGTCAAAAGGATACGGCGGCAAACTAATGATCATGAAATTCGAAATTTCCACACTTCTAAAACAGCTCTCGTGCGAATTGGTTAGATATCCAGGATAAGCAAGAACGTCAACAAATTTCTTACAATTCCTGGGTTGTCATGCATTTGAATTACAGCAGGAATTATCGTAAGTTTCTGAAGGATAAACAGGTCAACTTATATATGAACATTCCGCTTGTCTTTGGCTAAAACTTCGTCATTTTGCCACAGTATATTGAACAAAGTGCCGTTAGGAATGTCAACTCACTTTCCTCCAGGTGATTTAACGAACGCAAATGATAAGAATTTGTAGAAATAGGCATCTCTTGATAGTGTATTCCTTGTTTTTCATTTCATTACTTGTTGTTTGTATTTGGGTTCAAAAATGTCTACTTAACGAAATCATTGGTGGTTGCTGTCGGTTCGCTGAAATGGCAAATTTTGACGATCTAAAAGAAAATTGCTAGGCTCCAGAATACCAGGAAGACCTTCAATCGACAAAAAAATGCAGTTTTGATGCCCAACTTAAAACCGGCCAACGTCTGACTGAGTTGACATTCAAGTTCGCTTCAAACTTGAATGCAAATATCCCTTTGAAAGTTGTCACAACTGGCGCGGATACGATATCGATGTTGGTGGTCCTGTACCATGCAACTGTACCTGCCGATCAGTGCGACATGGTCACGTGTTGGAACTGGTCTGCAGGATCAAAAATGTCGATGTTGAGTGAAAGGATTGACCGCTTACTCCCAGCTTCTGAGGAAAAGGGCAAATTTAGTTTTCGGTGATATCAGTTGCATACAGAGCATTGGATACTTTCTATAATTCTCTCCACCTACTGCACCCGCTGGTGAAAATGGAAAAACATCTTCTCCTCCGCTGCTCATTACAAGTATAGTAAGAAGTAAGCAAAAATCTGAAAAATCTCTTGTACGATCATAAAAAACTTATTCAGTGCTCTGCCACTCTCCCATATTTTAGTTATTGCAAGTAGTAATGATAAATAATGGTAATTGAACTGAGTGGAGTGCAATTTGGTCTGAAATCATACGTGTGCCTGATTTCAAAATGGAACGAGCCCCCAGCTCGAGTTCGATTTGAAATCACAAGTATGATTTCAGACGAAAATTGCACGACACGAAGTTCAATGAACATTTTATTACATCCATTTAGAAATCATACAATAATTATTTAATCGCTAAAATACAGGATGTTAGTCAGCACCAATATTATATTGATCTAGTTGGGAACAAAAGTTGAAAAATTCGCCACTCAATGGCAGTTTCTTTCATTTTCCTGCAGTTTGATTGATTACCTTGAACAAGCCTTGAAATCTGATTGACTGTTTTGTTTTAGTGTTCCTTTCTCATTGGCTGGGGAAATGGTGCGATTTAGAGCAAAAAATAGTGCTGTTTGGGAATAAATCGCACTGCTGAGAGCCAGTCAGATTGCAAGGATCAGCAGTGATTTCTAAATGGATGTAATATATCAAAAACGATTGCGAGTGCTTCATCGGGGTATCCAGACACCAAGAAACAGATGAAAGGCTAGCCACCCCACTTTTGGTTCGTTTTTTAAAAGTCAATCACATTTTTTGATTCCTAAATAAATTAAATTTACAATTTTTTTGTGCAATCTTATAATTTGCAACGTTTATTATTTTAAATCCGGACAGCCACTCCCTTCGCATAGGATGTGTTAAGGTACCACCCAAGTATCTGATTTCCTCCTTTAGAGGTTGCATCTGAATGTTTGTATAGGCTACATTAAGCAGCCTGGCGAAAAGAGCAGTTTCGATTCATCGAAAGAGCATAGGCCCTTATCGATTGTCACTGTGCTAGAATAAGTTATGGAATAATTTGGAAAAATGAGCGTAGTACTTGTACTTTTTATAAAAGTAGCACTGCTAGCATAATCGGCATATTTTTATATTTTCTTTTAAAAAGGTAACATTACCAGAGTCATGACTTGGACAGTTGGTCTCTAAGATCGATTACATGTATTTTTAAGTTATTTCCATGGTTCCGTCGATTTTCTTTCGTCATGGGGTCTTTGTTAGGGAAGGGGGAACCGGGGAAGAGTGCGTTGTTTGTCGCCGCTACAGGACTGGACGCACCGGAAATAAGGATTGCATCGGTCCCAGTTCCCCTTTCAACCGATAGGCCAGACAAGCTCAAATTGCT
>NC_090888.1:54087791-54107791 GCF_036669925.1 Montipora capricornis
TGAAAAAATTCTTAAAATATTCGCGCATCGGTCGATTTCTCTGAAATTTTAAGGGGTGATTGCTAACGAATAGAGAAAGATTTTTTATTATAACCAAAGAATCCTGTGTTTAGCATATGAACTCAACGGGAGAAAATGCGATAAAATGTGTTGTGTGCATAATGGTTTTTCTCTGGTGAGGTTATGCAAATTTTTGACAGAAAAGTAATTAAATTACAAAACAAATCCTACTAAAAGGTTGTTTTGAAATCTTTATTTTAATCTTTTATTAAAAAAAAAATAAGAAAATAGCCTTTAACGGCCAAACAAATAAACAAGGAAATCAATTTTTTAAAAAAAATTAGCTTTCGCCGTTACGGGGCGGACCCCTATCCTAGTACTAACCCCATTCGAAGGAGCTTAACTTTAGCTGATACTTGGACTAGCATCAACGATTGTGATCTTTGTTTTCACTTCACACATATCTTGCCGAATTTTATAACATTTCAGAGGGAGGCGTGGGGACATTGTGTTGTGTTCTTGGGCAAGACACTTTACTCTCACGGTGCCTCTCTCCATCCAGGTGTATAAATGGGTACCGGCGAAGTTAATGCTGGGGGTAACCCTGCGATGGACTTGCATCCCATCCAGGGGGGAGTAGAAATACTCCTAGTCGCTTCATAGTACAGAAACTGGAGATAAGCGCCGGCCTGATGGGCCTCCTAGGTTCGTAGCAGACTTTACCTTACCTTACCTTACCTTACCTTACCTTAGAGAAAAAAAGCAAACTAACAAAAGCCAAGTGAAGCTATGATCCTCGTATAGCTTCACTTGATTTCATATCCGCAGTTCATATATGATCCATTTCTTATATCCTTTCATCGTTAACAAAAACCCGGTGTCTTGCCGTCATTTTGTCACAAATGCATCTTTGTTTCGTGAGTTGTCAGTATTAAACACGGAAGGCAACTTGATCACAAGCGGCAGCTAAAATCGATGTCACTATGATTTTGCTATATATTACTTGTACAACCAAAAGTATGATAAAAAGATTGAACGTAACAAAAATCTCCCAAAATGGTTAACTTGTTATATTCGTGGCACAAAATTTAAGTTCATCTCGCAAATTTTGTTGCTGATGGCAAATTGTTTTATTCTCGATCGACACTTTCTAAAAGGTTCCTTCTGCTCTTCTTAAAAACTATTTATCAATATTTATTTAACATTTGTTTGCATTTGCAAATTTAGTAACATTAATAATGAGTGTTTTTACAACAAACAACTTCAAGTTAAATTACTGATTTATCTTTCTGGTAATCTCTCGCCATTCTCCGAAGTTTACCTGTAGTTGAAGTTCACTGTAACTGGACAATTTGTGTTAACTGTTTGTGCATCCCACGGGTACGCCCTTATAGGCGTCTTGTTAGATATCGACTTTAATGGAATCTTAACTCTTAATTTCTTTCAACTTCTAGGAACACAGGGTCAAGCCAATAATTCAACAGGTGTTGGAAACTTATTTGGCGGACCAAAAATACGATCCCGACTATTGCAAGAAGATCTCAGTCCAGATGAGCGAAGAGATCAAGGAGCAAGTCAAAAAGCTTTGTTATCACCGATACAAAATCGTTTGTCAAGTCATCGTAGGAGATTTCCATCAACAAGACGTCAAAATTGTGAGCCGGTGCGCTTGGGACTCAGCCGTTGATCGCTTTGCGCAGTACGAGTTTAGAAATTACCATTTATATGCAGTTGGGATTGTTTTCGGAATTTACTGTGAATAGTGTGCAGATTCACTTTTAATTCTCTCCTGCTACATTGAAACTTATTCAAACCAGATTAGCAGAAGGAGCACGTGACCTAGGCTCGATTTCCAGCCATTTTGGGAGCCCACATTCCTTACCCCGTTGGGAGGAGGATAATACCGAACTCCCAAAACGTTAACGGCTGAAAATGGAGCCTACCCATGACCAGGAGCGAACAACTTCCATATTAGGCCTATGTCACGGCATTTTTACAGACCGATCTATTTTTAGACTACCTTTTCCCGCAAAAAAAACAAAGGCAATTCCGTTTTGGTGACTCTTTGACGTCGACTTAGTTTCTTGTCATTGGTCACTGGGCTCCTGTGGGAGTCTCATTCGTGGGGAATTTAATCTAAATGAATCAAAGGCCCCTTCGAGCCAACTCATTCATGTTTATGCAATATGAGCAACCAACTTGAATCCCGTTAATTATCAATGTTGCAGTTGAAGCTGAGAGACGCAAATGTGGAGAAACTTACAGAACATCACTTATGTCCAACATGCAAAACTATTTCAGTCCCCTATCAGACATAATTTTAAGATTGGCCATCTACGGAATCCGTTTATTGTTTGCGTGACGTACGGTTAAATTGTGGACTTCTTTTGATACTGGACGTAGAATAACAAGTGTCTACTGACAAAATAATTCGTACATCACATTCTTAGTGGTTACAACCAAAGGGTTAACAGACTGAGTTTCTTGTTATTCGAAAGACCCTATTTTTAGTTTCCGTGCCGATAAGTAAGCATTTTTTTTTTCTGTCACACAACACTCAAAGCATGTCATGGCGTTGTGTTTGTGTAAGGGCCAAAATATCTGACTATCGGTACGGTTTTCTCGACTTTCTTTCCCGTAATTTCCACTGTTTACAAGCGGTCTTAGGTCTTAGTTTTCGTCAAATTTCTAATTGCTTTTTTACGTGAAGACTGTGCAGAGTTGAGTACAAATAAATAAAATTATAAACAGACAGACAACAAAAATACGGTCCGACTTCCACTCAAGGTGTTCGATTCCTTTTCTGAGTATCCAACCAGAAAAAGTTACCAGAGAATTTGCCGCTTGGTTTCAGTGTTGTACATAACATAATAGAAATAACATATTAGAAATACAGCTCACTTAGCCGACGGCGAAAGATTGTCGTTGAAGTTAATTATTCGTCGGTTTTAAGATTCCATATATTCATTTTTCACCGCTTGTGTTGTTTATGAACTGACGTTCCATTCTTGAGCTCCACAAGGTTATATTTTGTTTGAAAATCCAATAAAACACCATTTGCCTTACATCGGCTTTGGTGCCATTCCAGTGTTCGAGTCCCGTCTAAGTCGAAGAAAAATGTCCGGGCTCGGCTTGGGCTTCGAGGGCATTAGGGCGAAGATTCGTAAAGTCCACGGTTCCACGGTCCACACAAAATGACCACTCCACAATAACTCATTCATTGCGCTTGCGCTCATGAATGAGTTAAAAATCGGTTTGTAGAATCGTCGTCCCAGTAATATATATATAGGGCTGTTGTTCGCTCCCAGTCATGGGCTGCTGGTAGCAGCAAACGTTTTCTGATTGTCAACCTAAATGATGTCTTAAAATCTTGCAAATTGACCAAAGGGAGGTGGCGTGGTCCAGTGGTTAGGGTGTTGGGTTTGCATGCGGTTGCTCAACGTTCAAATCCCGTTTAATTTCTGGTTTGGTTTTGTTTCCGGTTGTCCCGGATTCAACTCTGTCACGTTTTGTGAATAGCCAACTGGTTGCCTCCTGCCATTTGGGGTTCTCAATCATGTTTTTTCAGGTTATTAAAAGTGGGATGCCTGTGAACTAGCTTGTTAGCGAAGTGCACTTGCACTATAAACAACGCATTTACTTACATTTTTTTTAACGAAATGTTGTTTAAATTTTAAAAACGACCAGTGTATTCAGTTTCCACATAAGGCCATACGGTATATTTAGTAAATAAGCCTCTTCAAGCGGCAGAAAGATTGTCCGAAAAATGAATATTTGGCCGAGAAGCGAAGTTTCTGTGCCGACCATCTTTACGTATACGCCAAGGACATCATAAGCCACACGCCAGCAAGCCATGAAGGCGTTTATTTATTTTGTAACCGTTTCATTAGTTTTCATATCCCGCAAAAACTTCTCGTAAAGTCAGTGTTGATCTGATGGCGCCCAAAATTAAACTCATTCAATTTCTCGTGATTGATCTATCACTTTGAGGCTTTGCCCCAGCACAGTCACAGATACACTTCGCATGCGAAACAAACAAAGGGTCTCCAATTTTAATCAATCAGAAGAAGCCATGTCACGCGTGACTGCTACTGCCATGTTGTTTTCAGGGACATGACAACTGATTTTTGCGGGAATTGATATTCTAAAAATAGACTCATTTGTGACTGTGCTGGGGAGCCCACCCATGCCATAACAACACTCTTATCTAATTCACTCTTGTGGAAATCAATTAGTACTGGAAAGTGCACGGAAAGTTTGGGGAGAGGAAGAAATAGTACGAGGATTACTATCAAAGATTGAAACTCCATAACAACAAGTCTAATATGCACAATGGTATATTCTGGTTATGTAATGTCAGTGAACATATCAGATACAACAAAGACAACAATGATTGTCGACAAAGGGGATTGCCAATTATGTACATGCTATGTGAAAAGAACTTTAAAATTACAACCATCGCTCTTTGTATTAGCTTCGACTGGACTCTAACAAATATGAGTACTTGAACTCGATTTGTTCACAAGATGTTTGTGAAATATGAGAGACAACCGCTAATATGCTCCAGTCAAAACATGCTCCAATTGACATAGGCATTGTAATAGCTAATGTAAAAAAAACTTCAGCTGCGATGTTTGCACTTTTAATTTTTCATACAAATATGTTTTGTAGCACTCCAAAGCCAATGCATACGTTCTTTTCACGTGTTTTTTTCAATCACAGGGCTCTTCTCAGACACGTTATGAAAGAGGGGTAGTGATGCCGTTTACGTAAACCCTGATATGAATCATCGATCACTGACATTTCTTGTAGGAAAGAGGAAAAAATGTCACAAATATAAATTGAGAGGCAAAAGTAGTAATCACGTTCTATAGCTCATTTTTTGTTAAACTTTTGTGGTCGGTGGCATTTGAACGAAAACAAATCTCTCCTCTGGAACGAGTGACTAGTAATGCTGGAGTCTGATAATTTGTGGATGTTCAGCTTTGATATTTCTTTCGGTTGCACGTGAACTATTCCATAGCATTCCTTTCATCCTCTCCCTGAATCTTTGGTTTATCAGAGCATAGGCAAACGGGTTGACAGCTGAATTGAAAGCAAGCAAGGCGCGAGCTATGAGAACTGCAACATCGCTGACTGTGCAGAGGCCAAAATCGTTCAAAACGTGAATTACGTAGTTTGAAATCCAGGTAATTTCAAAGAGTGTAGTAAGAGACAAAACCATTAAGGTCACTCGTTTCCGTACTTTCAACACACCCTGTGTAAGAAAAAGGATGATACGATCATTTGAGCCTCATTTGAAATTAGTGTCAAGAGAATATAAAGAAAATACTTTAATGGTAGGGACACCGGGTCACCTTCTAGACGGGGATGAACTCATTTCCACGGGTAACGAAAATATGACTCAACTGTTTCTTTTTATCTGGAATGACGTTTCATTACAGAACGTTTAATGATAACATAAATTTTGTTTTGCTGGCTTTCTGTAGCGTGGTCAGCGTGATCAATACAAAACCAAAGAAAACGTTTGCTTGAGAATAGATCTTTTAAAATTCACGTGAAAGATCTTGCGGGTACCTCTTGGACACGACACAATCGCAGCATTTGGTAGTGTTTAGGTCGAAGCACCGATCGAACGTTCGCTTGTAGGTGCTGTGATAACTTCCTGTTTTAAATCAACAATTTTGGTGATTGTTGATGATGACGGATGTTACAGGGTGTAATTGAAAGGACGTGTCCAAGGTGGAATGCTAAGAAGCAACAACTTGTTTCTTTGTTTCGGGGAACAAACATTACATTCGAAAGTCGAGAATACGCATGGCATTTTATAAGCTTGACGCTTAAATGTTAAATTAATTGATTGTATACGTCATGATAGGGAGCAGCGCTGGACGTGTTTGAGCCAAAGATGGAAACCGAAGGTGAACATTTCGTATAAAAGGAAAGTGGTCTCAGCTCCCAGACCATCTCTAACAGCGGCAAGATACTTACCAATATAAATGTGGTAATGTTGACCAAGACAAGCTGGAACCGAAAACATTTTACTTTCGTCTCATGCTTAAGCTCTCTCAACAGTCCATTACCCAGGAGTAAGAATCTGGTATCAGGTTTGTCCTCATCAGCGTCAGGAAAGAAACAATTTTGAAACCAATTTAATTTTGCGGGAATTAAGATTCTTTAGATGTTGTATTTGCATTTGCATTATAATGTAGCGTTCAAAGTTAAATGATATTGAAATACCTGGAGCAAAACGTTCTATTACCAACCCCCAAACGGTTTTTATTGGGTAAAACATTGAGGTAGCCGATTTGGTTTGTTTTTTTTTTCCCACAAAACGTTGTTGAAAAACAGTTATAATCTTCTGACGCTGATGGGGACTTGGCCAATTTGGGTAAATCTTACTCTTGGATGATAGACTCTTGGCTCCCCATCATAATAATGTGGACCTTGACATTAATGCATAGATGTCAAGAAGTGTCGTGGCTTTTTCTTCATCAGAGTGTTCGCTTGGAAAGTCTTAACAGCCTCACATGCACTGGTAATAATTGCATTCCTACCTGCCGCTGATATGGTCTCTCCTCTTGATCGTCACATTTGAACCACAATGTGTACACAACGATGGAGTAATAGCCAATCAACAACAGGGATGAAATGCCAACAAAGGTCGTGTAAATAAGCAAGGAAGCCTTTTGCAATTTTTTATCATCCTGAAAGAGATGACAAGACCTTACAGCGATCTCCCTTCCAAAGCTCTGTATGACGAATCCCGAGGAAAAGAACAGAACTGCAAGGATCCAAGTACCTGGAATAATTACCTATAGGATGGGATGCATGGAACGAGTTATAGGAATACGAAATTAATTATAAGTCTTTTAAAGGGAAAGGTTGGAAAGGTAACCAAAGTATTTTCTAAACTTGATTGACGACAGGTTAGTATTTACTAATTAAAGTCAGCTTTCCAGGCCTTAATTATGCAATGAGAAAGGGATATATACTGAGAGCAGATAGAAGTTTGAAGCTTAAATTTCATTTCATTTGAGGCACCCAGCGGATTAATTTCCCTTAATAAGCCAACGTTTTTAGGTACTTCTACTGGTAAGAATAAAAAGCAGCGATATAAAAGAATGGCGTTTCGACGGCTCCATCATGGCCATCATTCTTAAATTCAACTCAAAACATTATGTGAATTCATATTACAGTGAAAGTACGTGTGAAGGTTTCGATGGCATGGAGCCGTCGAAACGGCATTTTTTTATATCGCTGCTTTTTATTCTTAATTGCTTATCGAAAACCTTAGTTTCTACTGTTTGATTCAAGTTTGATTATACTTCTCATGTCAAGTCTCCCAAAGGCTTTTTGAAAGCAAGATTAGAAAAACAGTGAAGAAAATCAGTTGTTGAATACTTAACAGAAACAGTCCCTTTTGTTGCTTGTTACTGAGTATAGAGTGTTTTTATTTGCGTGATCAGCCTCTCATCTTTTTAAACAAAAATCAGAAGAAATTGTTCACATTAGAATTGAATTGAATTTCTGGGAGTATTCTTAAAACACTAGTATGGGTGGGAATAAAACTGTAATGAAATTGGTGAAAAAGAATCTTCCTATGTAAATGACCGCTAATCTTTTGCCTGTATATACCGTATACGCTCTGCAGGATAATCAGCGCACCTTCAATTGTCGCCAAGTAAGTTTTCGCTGAATTGAAAGTGGATGAACTACAGCCCAGTAGCGTTCCCTTGCAATGGCAATCAGAGTTAATACGGAACAACTAGCTCCAGTACTCGCCAATGTCCTCAACGACAGGCAAATTGCAGTCCCAGGCATTGCATCAGGGTTATTAAGAGAGTAACGGTAGATGAAAAAAGTAAAGAGGAAGGTAGGATAAACGATGTCCGCCATGGCGAGGTTCAAAAGAAGATAGTTGAAAGGAGTCCTACGACATAAAAAATAAAGTTTAATTCCGTAAATTGTTGATTTTACTGGATATTTACAATCACTGACCTCGACCCTTAAACTCTACACCCTCCCTACCCCACTTTGCCACACCCCTCGGTATTTCATTGCTTGCCTTTTTACCTGACAGCTGAGATTTATAGTCGGTTTCACTGAGAACCACCAAAAAATCTTTTTCCTTTGACAATCGTTTGAAATTCATTTTTGATAACCTTTTGTAACCTTTTCTGTTAAAATATATTATAACGTAGAATTTTTTCCGTTCAGCGGTCAGGTGTGTTAGAACTTAACCGTCATGGTGAGTTTTTTAATAAGTCTGTCAAAAATTAATCATTAACAATTGGACTCCAACATATCTGTTACATGAAGGCCACGCGTCTGAGGACCGTCGTCATAGGGAAACGAAATGTCTGCTTGTGGCGTCATCAAAAGTTATCATTGGCTTCCATCGCCTTGATTCCGATGCAGCATTTGAACGTCATCGAACTCGCATACCCATAAATAATTGGCAGTTTTTATACTTGAGACGCATAATTCGTCCAGATGAATATGCGTCTGTCATGTTATCCGTCTGGTGTAAAGACGGGACGAACCATGTAATACGCATAATCCGTCTGGGACGAACTTGGGCAAACGTATTTTCTGCGTCTGTTAAATTTCTCTAGTGTAAAGAAGGGCACAAGACGCTGTGGCGCTTATTTGATTTTTCGCGCCTCAAGTATTTTAGGGCGGCACTCCTTTAAAAATTGTACGCCACACAGAAATATAAATCTGTACGAAGAGTAACAAAAACGTCATTTGATAGTAACCATTTGAATCTTATTTTTGGGCCGACTAGCTGCCGAATGAACGAATTGCGAATTGATATTGATTAGGTCACGTGTTTCGGTAGCACATGGTTTTGGTCTAAGCAGTTTCGTGTCGGGGACCGTGAATGTTACGCTCGTTTGTTGAAGTCTTGCACTTTCCCTACCGTTTTAAGGCACAGAATATGTAATTATCAGGTTTGCAATTTGCCTTTACCCAGTGAGTTATTAATTTAGGTTTTTTTTGTTGTTCAGTTTTTTACCGTAGGCGTAGATGACGTAAGTCGACAACACAAATGTCACAAGTGGTGGAATCGTCTGTACTTCAAAGTTGAGATGACCGGCATCAGTAAAACGTTGTTTTCTACAAACTACGCGTAAAAAAATCTCCATGCAAATTAACCCCAACATCAGTAAGAAATATTCTCTCTAAATATTTGATTGCGAGTGAATTTCGTCGAGTGATGGATGCACCAAATCGGTTGGATTTCGGTTTCGACAGTGGAATGAATGCCAATAGTTTCGATTACGCTGGAGATGGAATGGATCGTGGACTGCCTGATTTTCCTATCCAGTTTCCTGGAAGAAGTGATACATCGACAGTAGAAGGTAACATTACTTCTGTTTGTACGACAACAGATGTTTTCGCTTGGCTACCGCGGTCCCTCCCTCAGACCCAGGCCCCCACCAAACACCCGGGTGGATAACGGCTAGGGACTCCCGGGAGCAACGCAGCACGGCTACGGGGACAAATGTTAGCAAGGAAATTGAAAATTTACTGAAAGTAATTCCGTCCGAACTTCATGCCAGCCAAAGCCCTGAGGAAACTAAGAAAACTGTTGACCTTCTCTCGGAAAGGTGGAAGACACTCGGAGAGCTACATACAAAAAACCTTGCTGGGATAAATGAGAGAAAGCGCTTGGAACAGGTACATAATCGTTATTCTAACCTGAAACGTGATGCACATGACGAAATTAATAAGTGTGAAGGTTTCTTGCAAAAATTGGGCTCTTCACCTGGAAATGTAGGAATGAATCCTGGACTACCAGACCAGGACGTGGAACGTGATGACAATGTGTCGGTCTGCTTTAAGCCTTCTAGTGCGTCCGGATCATCACGTAAGAAATCTCTGAAAAGGGTGCTTGTCTGGAAAATGAAACTGGACCTGGCAAGGCTAGGGCAAAGGAAGAAGCAGAAGCGGCTCGAATGGCATACGAACATAAACAAAGAATGGAACTTAGGCGCCTAGAAGAGGAAGCATCACTAGCCGATCTAGAATGGAAGATTTAAATGGAGTACAACAATGAGGGAGGTCTTACACCTAGCGATGCTAGCTCCTTGGATGCTACCACATTCCTAGTTGATAGAAGACCACATTCTACCCCGGTTACTTCAGAGAAAATTGAGACCAGCGGATCTGACGCCAATCCAGGTGCCACTTCTACTATCAGTAAGGAGACCGTATCCCAATTAAACCCTTGCACAGAAGGCTCAGTCACTCCTGTGTCGGGAATTTTGAAGACTCAACCGAAGTCATCCTTCTCAGCGACAGGGTCTAATGTTCCTAAGACCCTCAACGGCGTGAAGTCACCCCAGTCCTTTAGAGTACCTAGTGTCCAACAATCACAGAGGGCTACTTGTGGCGACCACACCCCACACGTGATCCTGTTGCAGCAATGTGAAGGCTCAAATGCTGAGTGGAATGCAGCCGACACAGTTTAGTGGGAATCAAGTGGATTTCCCCTTCTTTCGTGACCAGATTCGTACTCATCTTGAAAGTGATTTGCTTACCGATTCCCAGCGTGTTGAATATCTCCCTAAGTTTGTCACTGGAGAAGCTTTGGAAGTGGTAAAGCGAAACAGAGGCTGCTCATTCAACGACATCATGAAAACCCTTGAGGAACGCTTTGGTCAGGCAATAAGGGTAACGAAAGCATGCATAGAAGATCTTGCAGCCGGTCCAAGACTGACCTATTGGGATAATATTGGACTTATGAACTTTTCTGAGAAGCTAAACACAGCCACAAAAATCCTTCAAGGCGAGATTGAACGTGAAGCAAACGTCGCAACACACCTTAAGCGTATCGTTAGCTGTCTTCCTAATGATCTGATCATCAAAAGGCAAAATGAAAACTATGAGATTGTTAAGAGTGGAAGGTCTCCTCAGCTAAATGACATTGCTGCCTTTGTGAAGAGACAAGAGGGCTCGAGACTAACGGTAGCCACAGCCTAGTGAAATTTCAGTTTTGGCTGGTAGATTTTGAGCTTCCACTAGCCATTGGGGCTAGTAAATATTGTGAAGCAGTGGAGTTCTGGACGAAAACAAAAGTGAAAATTATTTCTTATGGATAAGGCAAAAGGAGAGAATAGAAACTAACAACAGAAACTTTGAGCGGATTCTATGGAGTTTACTTCCTTAAAAAATGATAATTAAAAAAAAAAAAACTGAAGAGGGAACCAACGTGGACGAGCGACCGACCGAGCACAATAACGCAGCACCTGTTGAGCCGCGCCCGAGGGCCATCACGGAATATTCTGTTCTACAGAAGCTGCGCACTCTCAATCCCAACAAAGCATCTGGTCCTGATCAAATCCCCTTTTGGCTTCTCAAAGATAATGCGGATATACCTGCTGCCCCTGTAGCAGACATCCTGAATTCTAGCTTCCAGGAGAGTCGCCTACCTAAGTCATGGAAACGAGCGGATATTACACCCCTCCCCAAGCAGTCACTAGTGCTTGATGTTAACAAGCATCTGCGGCCTATATCATTAACGCCAATACTGTCAAAAGTGGCCGAAGACTATGTGGTTGAGGAATACATCAAGCCAGCCATCCTGGTCAAAGTTGATTGGAATCAATTTGGAACGGTTCCCAATTCCTCTACTGCGCATGCTCTCATTAGTATGATGCACACATGGTACCAGAAGACCGACGGCAACGGCTCTACGGTCCGTGTAGTTCTATTTGACTTCAAGAAGGCTTTAGATCTGATTGATCACCGCATTCTATCGGAGAAGCTTAAGAACTTTGACATGCCTGAGTGGGTTCGTCTCTGGATTGAAGATTTCCTCACTGATCGGCACCAAAGAGTCAAGCTCTCTCAAGACTGATTCTCAGAGTCCCTGCCAGCGTACCACAAGGGACTAAGCTTGGTCCCTGTCTCTTTGTGGTGATGATTAACAACCTCCAAGTCGAGGGCGTTGATCTATGTAAATATGTCGACGACACCACCATAAGTGAAACAACCCACAAGAGTGATTGTAGTCAGATCCAAACAGCTGTAGATAATTTATTTCGGGCCGCTCAGGGAGATCGGTTCCAGCTGAACAAAGCAAAATGCAAAGAGTTGCAGATTTGTTTTGCTAGATCTAAGCGTTCATTTTCACCTGTCGTCATCAATAATAACAACATCGAAGTTGTTCAGAGTGCCAAACTTTTGGGTCTCTTCATCTCTGACGATTTAAAATGGAACGCGCATGTTGCTGAGATAGTTAAGAAGGTAGCTTCCAGACTGTACTTGATGAGGCAGTTAAAACGAGAGGGCCTCGACCCGAACGAACTTGTATGTTTCTACACCACATGCATTCGGCCGGTCGCCGAATACGCCTGCGAGACCTTTCATAATAGCCTTCCCATATACCTATCAGATGAATTGGAAAAGCTTCAAAAACGCGCCTTTCGTATCATCTATCCCACCTTGAGCTATTCCGAAGCACTCGTCGCCCTGGGGCTGCCGCTATTAAGCGTTCGAAGAAAGGAACTCACCACGCGCCTCTTCCATAAGTTCCTTCAAGACCCCAACCACAGGCTCCATCACTTACTGCCGCCAAAGAATGAATGCCAACTAACTCTCAGGAAAAAGAGGACTTTGAATGTCCCTCTATGTAAGACAAATCGCTTTAAGTGGAGCTTTTTAATGGCAAGTTCTTCCCGTTCTTAGCTTTTAGTTCTCGGTGTGCAACTTTGCCTTTAATATATTTTTAGGTTTAGTTTTTAAATATATTTTAGAATCTTTTTCACTTGTAAATAGCCGTAATTCAGCCCTTGGCTGCAATGGTTTTATTTAATAAAGCTATCTATCTATCTATCTATCTATCTATCTATCTATCTATCTATCTATCACTTTCCCCACTCCACGTTTCGAACGATTAATCACGTGTGAAATCATGCGGAATTTCTCGGCTGCTGTTTCCATATGCGTGTTTTCATATGGGCGTAACTCCGTCGCAAACAATCGCAAGCACCTTCCGAGAGCTTGATCACAAACAGTTTGCGAAAATGGAAACACCTTTTACGTTCATACCCGACCAATCGCCGATGAAAGCCCATGATCGCAAACAAGACGCAAGAGATAGAAAATTTTCTATCGTTACGTCTTGTTGGCGACGAGTAGCAGTGCAAAAGCAAGGAAACAACGATATAGAAACACAATCGTAAACTGTTTATGATTGTTTGCGATCAATCGACGATATTTTTGTGCACATGATACGTTTTGACCAATTAGAGGCAAGTATAAGTAATGAAAATGGCGTCCGAGTTCGATTGTGGCAATGAGGACACTCCTCAAAACAGTGTGAATTTAATGAATATCTTAAGGGAATACCCCGCCAAATATACCTTTAGTAAAGTTCTTGATCACAAAGAGCCAGTCCCTACGGTATAATTTGATACTGGCTATGCTGCAGCCCGTTGCTGCTCCTCGAAAATGTATCGGACCCAGAATCGGTGACGTCTCTTGACACTTCCTCTCTGCCTTCTTCTTTGCAACAATTCCAACGTAAGAAGTTGATCACGACGCAAAAACTAATTCTGCTTTTATTTTTGCGCAGTTTTTTTACGATGTCACGAGATCAAGTTACGCAAAGCAGTCACGCATATGGAAAACAGGATCGCAAACACAAACGCAAAAAGTGACAGTGTTTGCGATCGAGCCAACGCAAGCTGTTTGCAACTGTTTGCGACGTTGTTACGTGTATATGGAAAGAGGTCACGTACTAGTTTAGAAAATTGACTCCAAATAATTCAAATTTATTTCAAATCCAAAAAAAAATAAAGAGATAATATGGAGCGACTTATCTCGTTTACTAGGAATGGCGAATCTCGCATAAAAAGAGAGAAAACTTGCTTGCGAGCACTGTGGCCACCGAATATTAATTGACTCCGAAAACCATTCAAACGCTCGGATTGCTGCTTGAAGCTATTAAAAAGAAAATCTTATGTGAGGGCAAGTCTGTCCTTTCGAATTTCCTTTATATCTAATTTAAAATATTATTTTCCCACATTCTGCTGCTTTTGTGCTTCATGCGTAGAATGGCGCTTTCAGGTTAAAATTTCCGTGTGGATCGACTATCCAGAACTTGTTAATTATTGTATTTAAGACAATTAACAATTATCCACCTCAATATCTGAGAGACCTATTTAGGTTAAGAGAAAACATCAAAAATCTGAGAGGGGTTAAATAAAGCTTCATTCTTCATTCTTCATTCATTCATTCAATTGCAAATAGCTCTAATCAAAAGAACAGCCTTTCCACAGACTTCCAAACGAGCAGTTTAGTTTCATGTACGGTTTATTTCTTACTTAACTTTATTCCGCGTTTTCTACATTCAAGTGCATTTGTGAGTTGCAAAGGTTTGGCAACGGTTCTGTGAGAATGGGAGAATTGGCCTCAAGGCCACGAAAACTTTGCTTCGTGAGAAAAATACGGGAAGCAGAACACTCCAGCATATTTGCGCCACTGTTGCGAGGATGGATATGAGAATATGAGAATATTTACTAAAAGCGCGAGTTGTGTTTGGAAATGTGGAATTTTTTTCGTGATAGTTTTAACAAATGAATGAAACTGCGCACGACGAGATTGGCTAGTGCAAATTTAGATTTGGCCAGTGAAATCAGACCTGATACTAGCCACAAGGCTAGTGAGCTAAAAAGTTAGTCTCGAGCCCTGAGACAAGCATACATTAGGAATGACCCAGTGTTCGGAGGTCAAATGTTGAAGCGAGAGAATAAAGAGCCCAAGGTGCCTCCCAAGCTTCCAATAAAGAATCCCACAATTGGTGCCACGGATCTCGAAACTAAACCTCCAGCCCCTGGCTCGAGAAGGTGCGAAGTGTGCAAGTCTAAGCGTCATAAACTTCAGCATTGTCCTATAATCAAGAAGTGCAAGCATGTGGCAGTCCGATGGCAGTATGCGGCCTCCTGTGGATTTTGTTTTAATTGCGGTGTTGAAAGGCCTGGGCATGGTTCTGAATCGTTCCCTGAACCGCCCGCATGTTGAAAATGCCCAGGGCGTCACCTTAGTATTCTGCATACTGACAAAGTTCAGGATGGTCGTCGTCCTAACCCACCCGACAACAAGGGGTCCAACGACAAAAGTGACAAGCCTCCAGCCACCCCACATCCCGCTAGTCACGAGGGAGTGAATACATGTCAAACTGCGAGTGCTAATTCAAACAAACCCGAACCATATGCCCATATCGTCTGCCGGTTTGTCTACCACAGAAATACAAGTTTTGTTGAACGTTGTACCTGTCATTATCACCGCGGCGAATGGTAACACTGTATCGACTTGCGTCTTTCTAGATAGTGGCTGTACAGATACCCTCATCGACCGTGGTTTAGTATACAAGGAATACCTGAGCTGATTGGAATTAATACAATCACGAACAGTGGCAAGGTTGTAGAGTCTAATCGAGTTTCCTTCATCTTGAGTTCCGTGGAGAGTTTTGGAGAAAGTATTGAGGTTTCTGAGGCCTATGTTCTACCTGACCTCAACCAGTCACAGCGAGCCTTTCCAGAGCGAATTGATGTCCGCAATCACTCTTTCTTGTGTAAAATTGAGTTCCCAGAAGTTGACATTAAGAGAGTCCATTCTTGAGGGAAACAACATCTCCTATGCACACATACAGAAAGAAGTTCGAGTCCCTGAAGATGCAAGGAAAGGACTTTATAATTGTCGTTACTCCCTTGGTTAGTGTGTTTGCGGTTGTTATGGTGTTAAGAATCCCCAGGGAGTCTCAGTGAACTTTGTTTCAGTTGATCACAAGCCTGTCGACCTCATTGAAAAATTCTGGAAACTTGAAGATTGTGGAGCAGTTAAGTCAGGGAAGAAGCCCCTCTCGATTGAAGACAAGAGAGCGATGCAAATAATTGAAGAGACCACGCGTCTTGTGAATGGACGTTATGAAGTGGGCATGATTTCGAGGAAGGACAAGCGCTGGTTTCCGAATAATCTTGTCATGGCCAGACAGCGCTTACAGTCCCTGAGACGTCGCCTGATAAAGTCCGGGAATGAAGAAATGGCCATGAAGGATCGTGAGGTAATGGACAGTTACATCAATAGTGGATTTTCTCGCAAGTAGTCTGAGAAGGAGTTAGCTAAGGAATCCAGTACCCATTGGTACCTCCCACACTACCCGAAAAATTCCCTACGAAGCCTGGAAAGGTGCGTATTGTTTTTGCTGCGGCAGCCGAGTACGAAGGGACCTCGCTTAACAAGAATCTGCTGCGCGGGCCAGACATGACCAACAGTTTACCCGGTGTCCTCCTGCGTTTTTGCCAAGGTAAGATTGGTATTGCCGCAGACATTGAAGGAATGTTCCACCAGATTCGTTTACGTGAAGAAGACCAGGATTCATTGAGGTTTCTATGGTGGACAAATACCTATGAAGATCCACCTGATGTTTACGTTATACAAGTACATATATTTGGAGCAGTATCTTCCCCTTGTGTTGCTAACTCCACCCTGCGGCGAGTTGCCGATGACAATGCTGATGACTTCAGCCCCAGTGTCATAGCAGCTATAAAGGGAAATTTCTCTGTTGATGATGCTCTCCCTTCTGAGAATGATGAGCAGCCAGCCATTCACCTGGCCCGAGATATGGTCGACATCCTTGCCCGAGGTAGTTTCAATCTGACTAAGTTTACGTCAAATTCAAAGTTCAAAGGAAGTGCTTAAGACAGTTCCAAGTGACAAGCTGTTCAACCAAAGGCGCAACCTCGAATCCGCTCTTTGAAAGAGCACTGGGGATACTTTGGTTTGTTGGAGAGGATACTCTCGGGTTCAAAATAAGTCATCTTGAACGCCCAGAGACTAAAGGTGGCATCGTGTCTACTGTTCCTTGTTCGACCCGCTTGGGTTCGCTTCACCTGTAGCAATGGCTGCAAGACGTTTGGTGCAAGACCTGTGGAAGGCTAACGTTGGATGGGACGAGGCTCTTGGTGAAGAGTTCCTGTCAAATTGGAGGTCATGAAAGACTCAACTACCTTCCTTGTCTCAGTTGCGCATCCCTCGATCCTATTTTCTGCAAGATATTGACACGCGAGACTGCAAGTTGCAGCTCCATGTCTTTTCGGACACATCAGAAGTTGGGTATGGTGCATCATCCTATCTGCGAGCTGAGTACCCGGATGGTCGGATTTATTGTACCTTAGTCATGGGGAAGTCTAGAAACGCACCAGTGAAGTTTGTCAGTATTCCCAGACTAGAGTTGCAGGCAGCAGTACTTGCAACTCGCGTGTGTAAAATGCTGCGTGAAGACGAGGAACTGAACATTTACAGGACATTCTTATGGACTGATAGTGAGATAGTGCTGCACTATCCAAAGAATGAGAAACAAAGACTTCAAAACTTCGTAGCCAACAGAGTTGAAGAAATAAAGGAGCACTCACCCGTGCATTATTGGAATCATGTTGAATCATGCGCCAGGGACTTTGTATCCCGCAGACTATATTTCAAGGGCATTGACCCCATCTTCTCTGACCTCTGACTACAGTTGGCTTCGTGGACCTGACTCTCTATGGGGACCAGAAAATTCCTGGCCGAAACAAGAGTGTAGAACTGTGCCTCGTGAAGATTTGGAACTGAAGAAAGAAACTCACGTGCACTCCCTGGAACTGACTCCTGATTCAGTTGCAGCGAAGAAAGGAAGCTCGAAATTTGAACCCATCTAAGATCCTATGGAAGACCCTCTCCAAGTCTTGATAATAACCTGCTCAGAGTGGACCCGCCTTTGGCGCAAGGTAGCATGGCTCTTACGATTTAAACAGTTCAGTAAAGATAAAGGGAAGGTCCACTGTTGATGATTTGAATGCAGCTACAGTGGCTATCGCAAAAGTTTGTTCAGGGCTCAGCATATGCACAGGAGATAAAGGATCTGAAGTCGAATGGTGCCTTCAGAGCATCGAGCAAGATTGCAGCATTAAATCCTGGATTGGATGACCAGAGAGTACTATGAGTCAATGGACGTGACCAGAAAAGAGTATCTGAATCTACCATGGGCCGGCAAATCATTCTGCCCAGGGATCGTGCTGTAGCTGAGAAGATTGCTCGTCATGTCCATCATTTCATTGGTCATTTGGGGCGTGAGTATGTGATAGCCAAGTTGCGGGAAGACTTCTGGATTCCTCAAATCCGCGTTCTGGTTCGGTCAGTCTTTAGCCGATGCTTCAAATGCAAGGAAAGTCCTCCCTAAACCCATGATCCAACAGATGGCACCTTTACCGGAGGCAAGGCTCATAGCATATGAACCACTTCTCTCATACACAGGTATGGACCTTTTCGGCGAGCTAAATGAGAGTCTTGAAAAATGGCATCAGGGACGGATTGAGAGTGAACGTATCCAATATGGCTGTAAATGGATATTTCAGTCCCCAACTGCATCAAGTATGTCTGTTGCGTGGGAACGTTTGGTTTGTAGCGCGAAGACAGTCCTGAAAGCTATCTTAGGGGGACACGTGGTCACAGAGGTGGTCTTGCAAACGCTGCTTTCCGAGGTCGAGCGTGTTCTGAACGGCAGAGCCTTAACTGCAAACTCTGACGATCCCAGTGACTTTGAGCCACTAACACCTGCCCACTTCCTTATGCAGCTGAAGGTTATTGGCTTACCATCTGGAGTCTTCGACAAATCTGACATGTATAAGAAGAAGTGGAGGCAGGTGCAGTATCTGTTCTGGGAGAGGTGGCTTAAGGAGTATTTATCCAGTTTACAGACTCGGTCTAAATGGCCGAAGGCGCTGCCTAATGTCAAACACAATGCGCTGGTGCTGCTAGTCAACGACAACACCCCAAGGGGGTATGGAAACCTCGGACGTGTCATCGAGAAGTACCCCTTCCCGGATGGCCTAGTGCGAACTGTAAAGGTTAAAACTAAGGACAGTGTCTACGTTCGTCCTATTCAGAAACCTTGTTTGTTAGAAAATGACTTGGAGTCCACGCGAGAAACCACAGAATTGGGTCACTTTGGGAGATCGCCCCAAAGTGGGGTGGATGTTTGGGCCGACTAGCGGCCGAATGAACTAATTGCGAATTGATATTGATTAGGTCACGATTTTCGGTAGCACATGGTTTTGGTCTAAGGAGTTTCGTATCGGGGACCGTGAATGTTACGCTCGTTTGTTGAAGTCTTGCACTTTCCCTACCGCTTTAACGCACAGAATATGTAAGTATCAGGTTTGCAATTTGCCTTTACCTAGTGAGTTGCAATTGTTAATTCAGTTTTTACCGTAGGCGTAGATGACGTAAATCGATTCAAGACAACACAAATGTCACAAGTGGTGGAATCGTCTGTACTTAAAGGTTGTAAACAATCATGAGATGACCGTCATCAGTAAAGCGTTGTGTTCTACAAACTATGCGTAAACAAATCTCTGTGCAAATTGTCCCCAACATCTTACGGCATTTTACTTTATGGACGAGCAGTAAAATATAATCACTTTGAACTGAAGAACTTCGATTTTGATGCAAAGAAATTCCCCATGCTGGGTTTGAAGAAATTCCTCGAATAAGCACCGCACTGGGCCGCGGCGCTTATTCAGGACGTCGCTTATTTGCTTTTGTGTCCCGAATGCGGCGATATTTGAGGGCGGCGCTTGTTCGGGGTCGGCGCTTATTCGAGTAAATACGTTTTTGAAGACGCACTAAACTGGATAGTTCGTTTTCTCCGGGTGCTCCGATAAGACCCTGTGATTGAGGTTGGAACCCTTTCCCCAGTAGTTTACGATGAGTAATCCTTAGAGACACGGCTTAAGGACGGTGCCTACTAATCAAAGATATTTTTGCCCCGGTGTGTGATTATGCAGGAAATGTAGATCTTAACAAGTGTTATTGAAATCCAAAAAGAAAATTGGGGGTAACCACGCATTTTTCAAAGATAATTCATGAAAATTATTTGCAAAAAGCTTTAAAATACAAAGCAATGTATGACCTTCTTTCGCAAATTGAGGCGTAATTCTCTCTAAAAA
>NC_090888.1:54110291-54112791 GCF_036669925.1 Montipora capricornis
TTTTCGCTGATGGTAACTTTTTATATTCGCGGCACGAAATTTATGTTGTTTTCATTTCACAACTTTTTATTCTCGATCAACACTTCTTAAAAACTTCGTTCTGCGCTTCCTGAAAACTGTGTATCAATATTCATTGAACTTTGCACCAATATTGCATAAGGCAGGCTAGCAAAATCTGTACCTTGCTTAGTTCGAATTTTGAGCGTTAAAATGGTATTTTAGTTCTGACAGCAAATCGTATATTTTGAGGTCTCCCGGCCAGACATTACCCTCGCTGGACAGAGGCTTTTGTCGAGAAAAGCTGTCAGACGCGCAGAGAAAACGCTTGAACTTCCTCTGAAAACGAAGTTGAAGCAAACTTCATGTCTGTCTGGAAGCCAATATTTCTCCTCGATTCTTCAATTATTCTTCTGTTTTCTTCAATCTTTCTCAATGGACCATATTCAATATATTAAAATTCAGCTTGGGAGCGAGGCCTAGAGGACACAAACAAAGGAAATTGAATGAACATGTTCATTCATTTCTTTTGTTTGTGTCCTCTAAGCCTCACTAAGAATCGAGGAGAAATATTGGCTTCGAGGCAGATATGAAGTTTGCTTCAACTTCGTTTTCAGAGTGGAAAGAACAACAGCAGAAACTCTTTTGGGAATTTGACTCTATTATTATCATGCAAAACTTAAGCTATATTTTTGTATTGTTTTGGCACCAACATGGCCGTCTTATCACGTGAGTGCAATCAAGAATCTGGGTTTGGTATTTTACTAGTAACTACATGTCTTCTCAAGGGGCTATTTACTTTCATAGCACTATAATGATTTACGATACCAAAACAATATTGTGTCCTATTAGAGCTACATATTACGCAAAGATTCTCAACGAAAGATTAATGACAATCGATCTTATAAACACTAAAATTTCTGCAGTCTCTGACTTCTCTGAATCAAGGGGAAAGTCATGATGTTTTATGAAAAGGAAGTAATTGATCACGTGCTAGGCAACCACAAAGTTGCACGTGATCACCTTGTGACATGGTTCTTGTTTACATTGAATGAACTAAAGGGAAAAATGTTAATCGCTTTTAGAGTCAAAACAACGTACTTGTTAGCCAAGAAACGTCCGTCTTGCGTTTTTGTGGTAGTGCACTACACACTATGTCATTGGGTTGTAAGAGTGTAAGAGTGTAAGTCCTTGCTGACAATAGGCCCGCAGCGCGTGTATAACTGACGAACATAAACAGGTTTGTTGGAAGCGTGCTTTGGTTTCAACAAAATGAGCACCAAAATCAGCAACAATTTGTGACGCTGATGAATAATAAAGCAGCTGCTATTTCCAAAACGATGGAATTAACTGGTGATAAATAACCTCGTCTAGGAGAGTAAGTTTTTGACTTTGTTTGATTGTGATATTTATGCTGAATTAGCACATTTCTTGTCAAACTTTATAACACTTGAAAGATAAAAAAACCCAAACTAACAAAAACAAAAATCCGTTGTCTTGCCATCATTTTGACACAGATGTATCCTATGTTTCGCGAGTAAAAACGCAAAGTAACTTAACTTAATCACAACGCCCGGTGAATTCGACGACACTTTCGATTTTGTGATTTACTTGCGCAGCCAAAAGTACGATAGAAAAATTGAACGTAGCTAAAATCTCCCAAAATGTTATTCGCCGATGGTAATTTTAATTCAAACTTTATGTTGTTTTCACGTCGCAGATGTTGTTGCTGATGGGAAAAATTATGTTTCATTCTCGATCGACACTTCCTGAAAACTTGCTTCTGCTCTTCCTAAAACTTTTTCAGATCAATATTTATTTACTTTTTCATCAATATTTGTTTTGTATAAAGCAGGCTAACAAAATATGTACCTTGCGTAGTTCGCATCTTTGAGCATTAAAATAGAATTTTTGGTGCTATGTTTCTGATTCGTACATCGTGAAGTCACCCATCCAGATACTAACCCCGCTCGACAGCGCTTGTCCTGGAAAGGTGTCAAAAGCTCAGGCACGCTTAAACTTGAGATGCAAAAAAAGTTGAAAGGGAACTTGAAAATGATTAACATTTCACCCTGGAAGCTTATGTATCTCGATTACCTTTATTTTCTTCAATCTTTCTGGCTTTAGTATTCTACTAGTAACCACATGTTACTAGTAGTGTCCCTTTGACCGTTACTAGTAGTGTCCCTTTGACCGTCCCTTTGACCGTACGCTGTACTGCTGCATCGTACGGTTATTTTGTCCCAACTAATTCATTTCACAAATTTATACCAATATGAGTGATGTCACAAGTCTAAGAAAAGAAAACGATGAGCTAAAGAAACAGCTTCAGGAAATTCAAAAGGATTTGTCAACTGTTAAGAAGAGAGTAACGGCGCCATCTAGAAAGCAACATGGCGCCGAGAGGCAAAACTTTCAAACTCCGCTTGTTATCGCACAGCCGGATGATAAACCAAATCAGAATGATGTTCAATTCCTGAATATCACGCAAGAAAATATACTT
>NC_090888.1:54122791-54132791 GCF_036669925.1 Montipora capricornis
CTTTTTTCGCTACTTTTTTCGCGACTTTTGCGGTTTACATCATTGCGGGCTCGCTTGTTGTATGCCAAAATGGCGGCGACGAGATAAGAAACGCAAGGAGTGACAGGCAACACTGATTCCCTTCCTGTGTGAAAACATGTATAGAACCTTTTATAGTTTTGCTCTCACAAGCAGATCTTTTAAGAATTTTCCTTTTTTGCACGAAATGATAGGTGGTTCTTTAAAAATTTGGCGAAGTAGGGGTTGATTTCGAATTAAATTTCATTTTGTGAGTAAAGCTTCTTTTAAGTTTGACACTGATGGCTGGTATTGTGTCACAAAAGGTAAAATATCTTTTTGTCTTTTGTTATTTCTTTTAAGCACTGAGCCCCTCCTTGTGAATTTGATATGTGATAGTAGTTTTTCTACCATTTTGCGTGGGCAACCTCTGCCCCGCAAATGTCTTTTAAATTTCGAAATGTTATCCCCAAAAGTCTCCTTTAAGGAGTTTGTTCTGAGGATTCGTAAGGCCTCACCTTTGACGAATCCGTTTTTGACGCTTGGCGGGTGACAAGAGGTGAAATGCGTATATTGGAAGATCTCCGTTGGTTTAAAATGTGTTTTTACATCAAGGATTGATTGATACTTGAATCGTCTAGAAACACAGTTTCAGTGTCAGATATTTCTGCCGTGAATTTAATCGTAGGGTGATGTAAATTTGCTTGTTCGATGCAGGTCTCTATGTCCGGTTTGCTTATGTCCCACAGGGAAAAGACATCATCAATGTAGCGTTTCCAAACCGTAGGTTTTGAGACGACTTTGCTTAGAATTTCTGTTTCAATTTTAGCCATGAAAATATTGGCAAAAGAAATTGCTGTCTTGGTTCCCATAGCAGTCCCATGGGTTTGTAGGTAATGCCTTCCATTGAATTGGAAAGAATTTTCTCTAAGGATGAGTCTAGGCATTTCCCCCAGGTATTTTGTAGGAATGGAAGGGTTATTTTTGTGAAAGTTGTCGTATGCTGTGCACACTATATCAATTCCCTCTTCCTGTGGTATGTTTGTTCCTCTTTCGAGGAAAACATTTCGAAATTTAAAAGACATTTGCGGGACAGAGGTTGCCCACGCAATATGGTAGAAAAACTACTATCAGAAATCAAATTCACAAGGAAGGGATCAGTGCTTAAAAGAAATAACAAAAGACAAAAAGATATTTTACCTTTTGTGACACAATACCAGGCATCAGTGTCAAACTTAAAAGAAGCTTTACTCACAAAATGATATTTAATTCGAAATCAACCTCTACTTTGCCAAATTTTTAAAGAACCACCAATCATTTCGTGCGAAAAAGGAAAATTCTTAAAAGATTTGCTTGTGAGAGCAAAACTATAAAAGGTTCTATACATGTTTTCACACAGGAAGGTAATCAGTGTTGCTTGTCACTCCTTGCGTTTGTTATCTCGTCGCAGCCATTTTGGCATACAACAAGCGAGCCCGCAATGATGTCAACCGCAAAAGTCGTGAAAAAAGTAGCGAAAAAAGTCGCGAAAACTGAAAACATGAGTGTAAATTTGGATGACACTTAATGGGCTCCGTAGATAACATGTCTTCAAAATTCAAACATTGTTAATTGTTTAGTGGTTTGAATACCAATTAAAGCTAACTTGAAAACAACTTTTTTGACAGGAAGTCGTTTCATGTCACCTTCTTTTTCTACAGCGTCGTGGAATATTAAAACCGAATATAAACGATTCATCACACAACTTGAAGACTTCAATAAAATTGTTTGAGTACTGAAACAATCGCAAGCGGTTGCAACTTCTTTGACTTTTAGTAATCAACTGATCCTTCTTTTTTACACAACTTTTTTGTCATCTCTATTCCAGTCACATGGCTGCGCGCTTGAAATTTATAATAATCTTCTCTCATAAACGCTCAAAACTGATAAATGTCGCTATAAAGAGAATACATACCATTCTGGAAAAGGTGTATGTGGGAAGGTCTTGGCTTCCCTCAAGTGCGTAAAAATAATATCGAACAAACCAACCCAGTTGTGACTGTTTCTAAATGAAGCAGCATATTAAAGCCACCACTGCATGACAGACATCAACTGAAACTAACACGTACAGTCCATTTACAGCTTGCATGCACTTGCCTGTCATTTATGATGATTTAGAAGTTTTCAAAACTTCATCGCGCGCATCGAATAGATTATTTTTATCTTTCACATAAAGGATAAAGGTGTCATCATGGTTACTAACATGATTAGCGAATAAAAGGCACAATTCGCCCTCAGACGCACGGACAGGCACAGTTGAATTTAATTTTTATGGCTCAATTTACATTATCATAATTATCTCAGTTTTTTTTACGTTACACAACATACTGGTTGCTTTAACTGTTGGTAACCAGTTTTCGCCAATTCGAAAAGGAATAAAACAAGTTGTTTTTAACCTAGACATTTCATCGGTATCTATTATGATAATAAACATAACATTACATGGCAGCTTGGGTAAACGAATTTTGTCTTCTCGTGTTGATGTTGAAGCTCACTCAAAAACGAAATTCGTATCCTCGCCCGGCCATTCATGTAATATCCTCTATATACAGTGGAAGTATTATATACCTCTTTTTTCGACCATGATTGTATCGAATGTAGAATTGTATTTTGGTATCGATTAAAAAAGGGTTTCATTGTCTTTCAAGGTCTTCACTTCTTCATCGTTTTCCTAAGTCCTTCTATTATGCGGACGTACAACTACTATATGTACGAACCCATCTTTTTGAAGAATGATCACGTTGCAGTGAATTAATGGGGCAATTCAAATGAGATTCAGAAAAGGAACTAGTGAAACATTATTTTCCTCGCCTCTAAATAAATCAGAGGGTTGTTCTATTCATTTTTTTTTTGCGGACGAATAAGAAGAACCCGCAATCCTAATCTCAGCGTTAATTGGTATTGCGCATGTGCGACATGCATGTGGAGAGATCCAAACTCGATTTTAGTGCATTGCAAAGAACGCTATTTGAACCCGAGGGTGTATGCTGCGTTGTTTTATAATCTGATTTCGGCTGTTCAGAGTAATCAGTGTGACTATTTCAGTGTGACTATTTCACTAACTCCTCAAACATTAAAAGTTCTCAGAGCTATAACCTGGAGGATGTTAACTGGAGCATGTTTCGACAATAGTTGAGAATCTCAATGGGGCAGTGACGTATACAGTTTACGGCTAAAGGTAATTTTTTTCCCGTTACGATTAACATGAAAGTTTCATCAGATTAATAATCCTTTCTTCCTTTTTTCAAACCTTATATTCCAATTTAGTCTTAGGACCATCTTCTAATGAATTAATTAAAGAAAGTACTAATTTAAGATTGGATAGGGCATACTGTTGATGTATTCCTCTTATATTGTACAAATACAATAATCATTATGAATATAGTTTACTTAAACAGCGTGTTTCTTAACGTAGAGCAAAAGAGGGAAAGACGCCATACAAGTTACCTACAACATATATTAAGCACCTAATGACTGGCCCCAAGGGAAACAGACATTAACGGTCGAGGAGAGACAAAGCTCACTGTTTCCCGTAGGGTCAGTCATTAAGTGTTTTGTTGTACCTCCCCACTCAAAATAGAACAATGCACGGATTTTTACACGGAATTTGCCGCTGTTTCAAAGGTGCGCCTCCTGATTACGAGCGAGTCGAAAGTTCAAGTCGTTGTTTGCCTGGGGAGTTAGCGACTTTTGACCCATGAAACGTGACATGTTCTCCTCCAATCGGAAAACGTATTTGAGTTGCGAAGTACAACAAACATTCTTATATTTTCTGTTGGTAATGTGCCGAGTATGCTTGTTAAATGGCCTGAAAACACAAGCATGCCATCAGCTTAATGGCTTCTTATACTTTCATTTATTTAAAATGGTGTTCTTCTTGGACTTTAATTCAGTCTGGTCTCATATCATTCTATTGGCTTCTCCTCTCCTGTTGGATAGATATAAATTACACCTTTCAATATAGCCATCGTTCGACTCTCATACACGTGCACACACTGGATGAAGAAATTGGAGAATATCTAAAGATGGCTGAAACAAAGACTGTCAACTTGATTAGTCTACATAAACCAGACAGGTGACTCCAGGGTGGAGACCGACCTGGGTCAACTATTTTTGGTCAACGAGTCTTTCAATCCGTAACAGCGCCTGTCAGGTCCCCCTTTTGGAAACCGGTCTTGGATCGTCCTGAGGGAAGGTGCCACTCATTTTTTTAACGGTTGTGTTTTTTACAACGAAAAGTTAATTTTTTTAAATTTTTACTTTTAACTAGGAATTTTTTGGCCGTTTTACAGTTATTCACACCATCTTGTACGCTGCTTAAATGGCTGTGAATTTCAAGGAGCCACTTCACTCTAATCATTAAGTTCGCGTCAATTAGTCCACGAAAACTTGCTCATCTTAGACAGCTCAAACGAGTGTTTTCATTATTAAAATTGAAACTCATTACCATTAAAGGTGTAGTTAACAACTTTTAATCCCGTTGACTCCGAGGAGTGATACTTGTAGATTTTACTCTGAACGCCAGACGATTTTGCTCGCCTATTCAATGAGCGCTTTAGGTGTTAATGGATTAAGGTTGACAGGTAAAGGTCGTCATTCCAAAGCTTATACACTGGCCCTTCTTTCACTTGATTGCTTCAATCACACTCGTTATGAAACTGAGGGGCTAAAGCCGTAAGTTATGATATGAATCATTCATCATACATACTTAATTGCTCGCAGAAGGATGTGATCATGGCTAATTAGGACAATAGCAAAATATGAGTTTTGACATACAATTCTTCCGATTCTCCGGTTATTTAGATCCTCTTTTGACATACGATTCTTCCGATTTTACCGATTTTTAGCGGAGAACGCGTTCCAAACTAATCTGTGGCATTACATTTTAGAGAAATTCGGTGCAGAACAACCATAACGCACTGAGCGATTTTGCCAATCCAAGCAAAGATGGGTGTTCCATCGGAGAAAATTAAGGTCTCCGTCAAGTTTACACAAGTCACGATTTAAAAAAACACAATTCGGTCAAAAATCACCATTTTATTCTTCCATTGAGCAAACCTAACTATATTAGAACACAGTTTAGTACTTACAAAAAGACGTTCCGAATTTCGGATACCCCTTACACTTTTCAATGCAAAAACGATCATTACCAACTTACATTGAAATGGTCTTCCGAATTTCGGACCCCTCAACTCTTATCTGGCAAAAAAAACGATGCTTACGACCTAACTTAAAATGCCTTCCAAATTTCGGAACCCTCAACTCGTATCCGACAAAAAACTATGATTTCTACTTAACTTGAAAGGCTTTCCGAGTTTCGGACCCCTCAAATCTTATCAGAGTAAAAAACGATAATTACTAGTTTACTTGAAATGCCCTCCGAATTTCGGACCCCCAACTCTTATTCGACAAAAAAATGATGATTACTACTTAACTTGGAATGCCATCCGAATTTCGGAACCTCGACTCTTATCCGAGGAAAAACGAAGATTATATCACTTAACTTGAAAGGTTTTTCCGAATTTCGGACTCCTCAACTCTTATCCTACAAAAAAAACGATGTTTACTAACTTGGAATGCGTTTAGAGACCGCTTTATGTTTTCAAAACGGTTTGAGGGGTGAAATTCCTTTTTAAAGAAAAAAACAATTAAATATTGACATAAAATGCATATAATTGTGTTACTGGGTGCCTCCAAACAAAGCAGCTCTCTCTCTTAGCTGGTCTGCAAATTCAGCTTTGTCACTTCCTTGCTTAGTTTCTCTGCAATGAAAATTTATTTAGCCACCATTATCTGAAATAACATCATTTCTTGAAAATATTGTATATCTAATCTTGAACTTTCAACAAAATAGTTGCCTCTTAACCCTTTAAGCCCCGAGGGGTTCCCCATTGACGAGTAAAATCGTCTGGCGTTAGACAGAGTAAACTCTTCTGGCGTTAGACAGAGTAAACTCTATAAGTGCCATTTGGCACTCTCGGGGCTGAAAGGGTTAAACGGGGACATAATTTTTTGATGCTGTTAGCTTAACCCTTTAAGCCCCGAGGGGTTCCCCATTGACGAGTAAAATCGTCTGGCGTTAGACAGAGTAAACTCTATAAGTGCCATTTGGCACTCTCGGGGCTGAAAGGGTTAAACATGATCTTGTCTCGTAATTTCCAGTTCAGTCTTTCAAATGTGTAGGCCTGTGTGGCCTTTACAACAGAAAGTCTTTGTTCATTGTTGTTCTAAATGAAGGGGAATATATTCGCATCTTTGTATGAACTCACCTCAGGTATGTCATCCAACTAATCCGCGATGAGTTTTTGAAGAGCGGTCTGCACTGACGATCATTCAATGGCCAGGGGCACCCAACGACCAATTTGTTGTAAAATGTATTATTATACCCCAGTTAATGAAAATAAATGTTATTAAGGCATTTTCAGGTGTTTTTCAGTGTTGCTGGGAAAACATTATCTGTTCCTTTTTCCCAGCAAGACACACAAGAAATTTCCCAGCCAGCTAGATAAAATTGGTTGGTTTCCCAGCCAGCTGATCAAATTTATTTCCCAGCCAGGAATTCCACGCGCTTTCAAATCCCTCGATCCAAAACGACGGAACAAAAGCGACAAAACCGGGACAAAACAGGTTTTTTCCGCAAGCGCAATCACTCTGACCAGCCGTCGCATGTTTGTGACTACTCTCTGGGAGAGGGAAGGAGTTCTTTTTTTTTCTTTTTTTTTAGTCGTCCTCAGTCTTCAGAGTTTCTACAGCCAGCTCGGGTTGAAAGTCAGTAATTCCCAGGCAAAACCTCTATCAATAACAAAATTTCCCAGCCAGCTCATCGAAACACCTGTATTTTTGGCAGCCAGCAAGATTTCTCTGGGGAACAGATAATGTGAGGAACAGATTCGTTGGGTGCCCCTGAATGGCAAGTGGCTTCATAGCTCAGTTGGTTAGAGCGTCGCACCGGAATCGCGAGGTCACGGGTTCAAACCCCGTTGAAGTCCTGAATTTTTCAGGCTTCTCTACGCAATTGCAAAAATTGCGCTCATAACTGCGAAGATCATAGCTTCACTTGATTTCATATCCGCAGTTCATATATGATTCATTTCATATACCATTTCATCATTGAAGTGGTATTTTGTTGAAAATGAAAATAAGAAAATTGTTATTGATAACTCCGCTAACCGTCCTCCAAAGAGGGATGGCAAAGAGCTTGGTGATGTTCTGAACCGTGATTTCCCCTTCAAGAAGTGACAAGAAAGACGAGCGATTGAAGGTAATCTGAGAGAAACGCGTTTCATAATTAAAACAAAAACTGATTTGATTTGATAGTTGTTTTTTGGTTGATTCGGGGCCCGAAAGCAGCATTTTTAGAGTATGGTCAGTATGCCGTTTGTTGCAAACACAAATATCCAGAAATATTTGCAGATTCCAATAAGACTGAATCTGTGCTGGCTGATGTTCGAAGTTATCCGCTCGGTTTCACTTGTGTACTCAGACGATTAAGTGCCATGGTTGTGCCAGCGACAAACGGCAGCATTCTTTCTGTATTTTTCTGTTGTGTACTTCTGTGACAACTACCCAGCATTGCAGTTCTAGTGGTTAAGAATTGAGTTAAAAATAATAAAACGAAACTGGTTTCACGTTGCCAAAATCATGGTTTTTATCATATAGATTGAGACTAGGAGTTTCAGTGTGAAAGTGAGTGCTGGCGTGGAAACTGAGAGCAGTGACTGGCATTTTTTTTTACTGACAGCTGAAAATTTTTTGAAGCAAGAGGGTACGGGAAATGTGCGTGAAAGTATTAAAAGAGCTAAGAAAGGTGTACATATCTTTAGTTTAAGGCAGGCGTTACTATTTTATAAGCAAAGGGATAATTTCAAAACAATGGCATGTCAGTTCATTTTTTGAATTTAAACTTCTGTTCTTCTGAAATTTCTGGCCCCTTTTCAGCAAAAGAGTTACCTTTTGAGAAATGCTGAGCCTCGTTGAACAAACGTCAATTTAAATTTATTGTTGTGCTTGAGAATAGACTGCGAGCAGTCTCTTATTTTTCTTTGAAATAGTAGAGCGCACGATTGCGTGACACGCCTCTTTTTTTACTACTAGCATTTGTATAAAATAATAATTTCATCCGTCGTGCGTGACTCTGAGGAAAGAAGGACGACTGCCCGTTTTCTAGCTCGAGAACTGATTTTGTCTTCGCTCAACGATTGAAGACGTTGAAGAAAAATTTGACTCGACGGTCAAATGTAAGAGGTTCAAAGACTGAACATGTACGGTTAAATGATGATCAATGACGACCCACTAGTACCGGACTCGACGGCTGTGAGGCCATAAGATTCCCTGCTACGTGTACGTGACGTCATCACTGGTATCAATACCCTGGATTTGACATGATAACGCCACAATCGACTGCGCATGCTTCCGATCTTACATCCCACAAATTTTGAGTTTTTTCGCTAAGGCTCGCCAGCAATCATTTGGGTTTGCATTGAACGACTAACCGCAGTTTTCTGTTTTTCATACCGTAAATAAAAAAAAATGTTTTCTTGAATTTTAGGAAATTACCGCGACTTAAGTCTTAATCGTTGTAATCGTTCTTTTAATAACGAGATTTGAAGATAAATTACATTCCAAAATGTCTTTGAGTGGTTTTGGGGTTCCGAAATTTGGGAACGTCCTTGGCTGGTTTTGGGGTTCCGAAATTCGGAAACTTCTTTGGCTGGTTTTGGGAGTTCCGAAATTCGGAAACTTCTTTGGATGGTTTTGGGGTTCCGGAATTCGGAAACTTTTTGGGTGGTTTTAAAGCTCCGAAATTCAAAGGTTGGCGGTCGCAATGCTTCGAAGAAGCTATTCCCTATTTTTTCCGAGTTACGATAGTCCCAAAATCTCGAGATAAAACTTTTATCTTAGAAAATTTGGGCATCCGACGGAAACAAGAATTCTTTCTGCTCAATTTTAACACGATTTTGAGATTACGACTACACATAGAAAATTCTCTCCTGTTTAAGGAAGCAATTTTCAAACTCCGTGTAATATCTTGATGTACGTTTTTGACATTTTTACCCTTTTTTCCGCAGAAACCCCTAAGATTCCTTGCTTTAAATTCATTAATCCGGCAGAAATCACAGGATTACTCGTTAGAATAAGCTATTTTCCGACTGAATCTAAGTAATTAGTCTGAAATTTTGAAAAATGTAATGCCACAATTTAGTTTGGAACGCGTTGGAGCTCCGCGCACCGAAGGCTCCCGTGCGGAGAACCATAGATAAAAAAAAATCTGGTTATCCATCTGTGCGAGAAACTTTGGTTCTGGTCATCGTACTACCGTACGACCGTGTGTTCACCCCTCCATGTATGCTAATGTAAAACTCAGTGGTGCAACCCACTTTCTTTGGAGGGAACATCTTTGATATTGGATGTCCATGTAATTGACAATTGACACTTGTCAAAACAAGGTATCTGCTAACCAGAATCACGTTACCATATCCCGGGCTAAAGTTTAAAGCTCATCTAGGCCGTTTTTTTTTAAGTTGACCGCGGACCAGGCACTGGTTTTTGATTGGAGCGCAGGCTCAAGCAGGGGGTAATTTAGGCAAGAATAAGTTACACGAGAGCTCCGCTATTGGGCTTGGCAAAATCTATATATTATTAACCGCTTCTTCCGATTATTCGATTCTAAAAGAGTTGCGCCCGAACGGACACAACGACAAAGTCCACAGTTATGTTAAATCGATTTCTAAAGTATCTTAAGGTAAAATCGTAGAATCGGAAGAATTGTAGAATCGGAAAATGATTTCTAAAGCATCTTAAGGTAGACTCGTAGAATCGGAGAATAATTCCTAGAGTAAATCGAACAATATGGATGTAAAATACGTGGAATCGGAGATGAATTGTAAAATAGGTCAAAATGTTAGTGGTAAATCCGAGAATACTACCCCTAAAACGGTGTATACTATTCTACGATTTAGCCATA
>NC_090888.1:54137791-54140291 GCF_036669925.1 Montipora capricornis
TTTTCCGCCAATGTCTGATAGATTTACAGTCTTTGTTGTTTTTGCTCTTCACTCCATTAATCTGATTCTGTTGAATAACGTTATCAATTGCCACTTGTAGAGAATCAGCCTCTAACACCATACCCTTTTGGATCAGGATAAGCCTCTTCTTTAGCAGTAATTTCAATCGAGGAGAGATGAAGGCGGGGTCATTTTATGACAACTTGACTTTTATCTTAGGAGAGAATTGATCCACAGCAGGGCTGATCATATTGTAAGAGCACTCAACTGCAGATTCTATAGCAGCATTGTGTAGAAGTGTAGACCAATCAATTTCCTTGAGATAAGATGACATCGCTAACTTGCAATGCTCAATCCATTTTCTCTCTGGTGGAGCTTTTTTTGTTTAAGGCTTAGAATTTACGCATTTGTGGTCTGACTTCATAAGGCCCTTTACACATTGAATCTTGCCAAAGTCAAACGGGACATTAGTAGCAAACATATGTAGTACTCTTGAACCACTTGTTGGGGATTTAACCATTTGAAATTAAGTGAAAGCCTGAAATAATGGCTCTAAGGTTAGTTGATTAATATTACCAGCAATCCGCGCCCGTAGGCAGGCTTTTTTTGCGGGAGGGTGCGATCGAACGAGAAGACGGACCAAACGACCGCCGGAGGCGCGAGCCTCTAACGGGGATCCGGGGGAATGCTGGTATGCTTCCCCGGGAAATGTTGAAAATTAGGTTGTTTCAGACTGAATTTCCTGCGTTCTGAAGGCAGCATAATATGAAAAACAGGCAGCCAAAAGGGAACTTAAAAATGTGGATATTACTCAAACTTTTGAACTTCACAATGGATTTTTTGTGGAGCACAGACCACATTACTTATGTATTTTACAGTTTTAGAGAATAATGTCACCTTTTTAAAAGTACAAAAATAGAAATAAAGTTGTCATCCCAAGAGCCCATGAGAAGTAGCTTGTCTCAGTCTCCTATACATGCCTCATGAGTCAACATTTGCGTGTATCTTTCTATTTTTAGAACGCCACAAGTTCTTCGTCACTGCACGCACTGTTTAAAATGGCCAATCAAAATAAAGTCATTGTCTAACGAAGACAAAAATAGCAAAAACAATGGATGCAAATTGTGTAAATTGATGTAAATGTAAGTTCCTGCTGAAGGGTTTGTTCTGAAAATAGAAAGATACGCGCAAAGGTTGACTCAAGGATTTAGTGCACATGGAGGCTCCCACTCATGGACTCCTGAAAATTCCCATTATTCCCTGGGCTTGCTGTAGCAAACCGTGATGATCAGCACTTTCATTAGTGTGCGAAGCTAAAACCTCCTTGGAAACGTCTTAGAAAACTTCCAGATCAATGTTTGTTAGATGGTGGATGTGCATGAGGCCAGTAAAGACAGCATCTCTTGTGTCGTGCTCGCTCTCTTTACTTCATTTTTAATACACAAACAGTGAACCACAACAGAACTATACTATATCTTTTTTATCAATTCACGCACGTGTGAGTCAATTTTATCTATGGACCCCAATGCAAAACTGATAATTGCAGGCCCGGAGGGAAGGGGGGTGCGACGGGTGTGCCCCAACAGGCTGCGGAGGTCCACTTTTTTGTCGATCAACGGCGCATTCTTCAAAAACTCGATGAGGTTATCAGGGCAACAGGTAGGGTTAGGTGGATGGTAAACTACTGCAGCATAAAATGTTGATCTTTCACCGGTGAAATTTCAACCCACAAGCACTCAAAAGCATTGTGGGGAAAGCCAAGCTTCATTATTTTCCAGTCGTTTCTACAAATAATGTCGACTCCACCACCGTTTCTGTCATTTCTAGTTTTAGTGAGGAAAGTATATCCAATAGGCATACCTGATTTCCGTGGAAACTATTATGTAGGCATGTTTCAGAAATAAAACATAGGTCAATAAAGTTACTAGATATAGTTCCGCCTGAAGAGGATGTACAGCACCTGGTTTTGCGATCGATCTTGAATTTAAGACCAAGCATTTAGGAATAACTTTACAATGCGTCGGCTCAGAGGGGAGTTGAAGTACACGAACAAGATATCACTTCCCTTGACTTGCAAATTGCGTTGAACTAAGAGATGCGACTCTCTGCGTAGATATTCGAACTGGAATGCGACGCCTACCTCCACGACACCCTTGGAATCGCAGTTAAAAGTTGTTCTTGAGAGAACACAGTACCTGATGCTAAGGAACGCACCGACCAATACGTCTGATAGCGAGTAGCTGACTCCGAGAGTAGTTTATAGGCATCGTGGAAGATCGGGCTTGGATATGCAAATTAGGAGTGGAACGATCCTCAGAAGATTTATAACTTGGGGCTTTAAATGCTTGCCCCGGATCGATTCTTTGCAATGTCCATGGAGATATCGATGGTAATCTACAGCGGTGGATCACATCCAGGGACGATAAGCACAGTATGTCCATGTTTAGTCCATTTGCAAAGCGAAAAACGAGTAGAGTTGCAATTGTGACATGTTCTTGTG
>NC_090888.1:54145291-54150291 GCF_036669925.1 Montipora capricornis
AGCTTTTGACAAATTTTGTTTTTACCAAAATTCAACACTCAATTAGTACACAGCAATTTTTTATTTATTAAACATCGCAAACGAACCGAAACCGATTGTACATAATTTCACTTAACATGCTATGCATTATCTTTCCTTCTTTTCCTTTAAGGGTCAAGCTAAGATGTTTTCTGACTTGCACTAATTAATTCCTATATAAGACATTGGTTCTGGGTCATTTCAAAGTTGTAGGCATTCGGTTTCTGGAAAGCAATGTCACATAAATACTAACTATGATTGACAAAGTCAAAAGCCAACACACTAAAATCTAACTCAGGCTACCCACCCCTACCTCCCCCCCCCCCCCAAAAGTAACTTTGGTTTGCTCTTATAAGTGCAAGCTCACAACTAGATCATAGCTTAGAGCCTCTAGACTTTACCCACGCATCTCTTGTCTCGCTGCCTCCCCCCCTTCTGGGTCTTAAACCGCCCAATGGCAAGCGGAAATCTGAGCAGCCACCGCTCAGCGTCACCTCAGTTTGTGTTTAGTTTTTTATTTTGAGTTTTTAGTTATCGCCTCAATCAACACCCATCTAGCTGCCTATTATGGATTTATATTTTATAGTCTTTTTTTAACATGTATTTTACCTTTAGCTTTGTTTTACGATAATTATCTATCATACGTATTTACATAATTTTTCCATTGTTTGTTACATGTAAAAGTCCAGACTAGTTTTACGAATTTTTATTCCAAGTATTCATTATCTTGTGCAGTGTTGCTGAAGAAGCCCGAACGGGCGAAACGTACGATAAAGGGACTTTCAATTACACGAGAAAAGTTCGCTTCATCTTCTGTTCGATATATTCATGCAAGTTACAATTTTTTAGGAGGGAGCGTTGCGTATCCGGCTGGATCCTTTTCTCAAGTGGCATCATCGTTGGCTATCCAACAGCGTTCACACACACACACACACATACACACACACACATATATATATATATATATACACATAATTATACACGTCATATATAGCAGACGGAAAGTTTTGCTTATTGACATCATGGGCTACGCTTTTCGTCCCGTGATGTTGTTTTCCTGTACGTCGGTCTTGGAAACAAGCCCACTAGCGCAGGAAGCAGGTACTCTGGAATCTTTGTTAGTTCCGTATTTGGCTTTCACCAAAGCGTCCTTGGTTTAAATTTTAAAGTGAAACTATGGATCGTACTATTGTCTTAGTTTCTGTGCACTCAACTGATTCTAGACTTGTTATTGTTCTTGCTTTATTTAAAAAAAATAAAAAAGCTTTAGGTAAGCTTATGATCGATCCTCGATCCCCTATCCTTGATTCTCGATCCTCGATCCTCGATCCCAGATTCTAGTTTTCCCGAAAACCTGCCGGAGTCTGATAATTCGTGGATGACCAGCTTTGGTATTTCCTTCACTTGCACATGAACTATAGCATAGCATTCCTTTCATCTTTTCCCTGAATCTTTGGTTTATCAGACCGTAGGCAAACGGGTTGACAGCCGAATTGAAAGCAATCATGGTGTGAGCAATGGGAATTGCAACATTGCTGATTGTGCAGAGGCCAAAATCCTTCAAAACGTGAAGTACGTTGTCTGAAATAATGCAAACTTCAAAGAGTGTAGTAACAGTCAAAACCATCAAGGTCACTCGTTTCCGTACTTTCAACACACCCTGTGTAAGAAAAGGGATGATACGATCAGATGCTGGATAAAAGATGGTGCTGACCTTTTGAGCCTCATTTAAAATTAGTGTCAAAGAGAATACAAAGAAAATACTTCAACGTAGGGGCATTGGGTCACCTTCCAGCCGGTGATGAATTCATTCCCACGGGTAACGAAAATATGACTCAACTGATTCTCTTTATCTGGGATGAAGTTTCATTGCAGAACGTTTAATAATGGCAAAAAAATTATTTTGCTACTTCTGCCGCCTGATCAGCATGATCAATATAAAACAAAAGAAAACTTTTGCTTGAGAATAGATCTTAATTCACGTAAAAGATCTGGGACACCTCCTGACAACTGTGACACGACACAATAGCAGCACTTGGCAGTGTATAGGTCGAAGAACCGATGGAACGTTCGGTTTTAGCTGTTGTGATAACTACCTGTATTAAATCATTAAGCTCAGAAACATTGTTTTGGTGATTGTTGTGATGACGGATGTTACATCGTGTGATTGAAAGGACATGTCCAAGGTGGAATGCTGAGAAGCAACAACATGTCTCTTTGTTTTGGGGAACAAACATTACACCCGAGATGTTTTTCGAAAGTCGAGAATACGCATGGCATGTCATAACCTTGACGCTTAACTGTTAAATCTAAGTTTCAGATTGTATGGGTCATGAAAGGGAACAGCGCGAGACGTTTTTGAGTCAAAGATGGAAACCAAAAGTGAACATTTCGTATGAAAGGAAAGTGGTCTCAGCTCCCAGATCGTTTCTAACAGAGAAAAGACACTCAGAAATATTGACCAAGACAAGTTAGAACCGAAAACAGTTCACTTCCGAAGAGTAAGAATCTAGTATCAGGTTTGTCCCCATCGGTGTCAGATAAGTGACTATTTTGAAACCCATTTTGCGGGAAAAAAAAACCAATAGACCAAATGCTGTACCCAATTCAAATCTCCCGGAGTTAAGATTCTTTGCGTATTTTATTTGTTTAATAAATGATATTGAAATACTTGGAGATAAACGTTATATACCCAAAAGGTTTGAATTGGGTAAAACATTGAGGTAGCCGATTTGGTTTATTGTCTATTTTCCCACAAAACTTGGTTTAAAAAGACACTCTTCTGACGCTGGTGGGGGCTAGGCCAATTTTGCTAAATCTTACTCTTGGTGACAGACTTTTGGCTCCCTATAGTTATAATGTGGGCCTTGACAAAAATGCATACATGTCGAGAAGTGCCGAGGCTTTTTTCTCTTCATAAGAGTGTCCACCTTGAAAGTCTTATCAGCCTCACATTCGCTGGTAATATTTTCATTCATACCTGCCGCTGAAATGATCTCTCCTCTTGATCATCACGTTTGAACCACAAAGTGTACACAACGATGGAGTAATAGCCAATCATCAACAGGGATGAAATGGCAACAAAGGTCACGGATATGAGCCAATAAACCTTTTGCAATTCTTTATCATGCCAAAATTGATCACAAGACCTCACAGCGATGTCCGTTCCAAAGATCTTTAAGACGAATTCCCATGTATTTAACAGAGCTCCAAGGATCCAAGTACCTGGGATAATTACCTACAGGATGGGAAGCATGAAACTCTTAACAGTTCATAAGGAAGTTTAAGGACAACGAGTTACAGGAATACGAAATTAAAACTATTATAGTATTTGAAAGGGAAAGGTTGGAAAGGTATCCAAAGTATTTTCCAAACTTGTTTGACGACAGGTTAGTATTCACTAATTAAAATCAGCTTTCCCGGCCTTAAATATGCAATAAGAAAGGGATAAATACTGACAGCAGAAGTTTGAAGTTAAACTTTCATTTCATTTGATGAGGGACCCAGCGGATTAATTTGCCTAAATAAGCCAACGTTTTTAAGGTATTTCTACTGTTTCATTCAAATTTGATTATACTTCCCATGTCAAGTCTCCCAAAGGCCTTTTGAAAGCAGGATTCGAAAAAAAAGTGCAGAAAATCAATTGTTGAATACTTAACAGGTTTTTGAGAAGCAACAGTCCCTTTTGATGCTCGTTACTGAGTATAGAGTGTTTTTATTTGCGTGATCAGTCTCTTTTTTGACAAAAATCAAAAGAAATTGTTTGCACTAGAATTGAATTGAATTTCTGCGAGTATTCTTAAGACACTAGTGTGGGTGGCAAGAAAATTACAATGAAATTGGTAAAAAGGAATCTTCCTACTCAAATGACCACTTATCAGTTTTGCACGTATGTACTGTGTACGCCCTGCAGGATAATCATCGCACCTTCAATTGTCGCCAAGTGAGTTTTCGCTGAATTGAATATGGATGAACTACAGCCCAGTAGCGTTCCCTTGCAATGGCAATCAGAGTGAATACGGAACAATGAGATCCGAACCACGCCAACTTCTCCAACGACAGGCAAATTGCATTCCCAGGCATTGCATCAGGGTTATTGAGAAGGTGACGGTAGATGAAAGAAGTAAAGAGGAAGGTAGGATAAACAATGTCCGCCAAAGCGAGGTTCAAAAGAAGAAAGTTGAAAGGAGTCCTGCGACATAAAAAATAAATTAATAGAAGGCAACCGATTCAATCAATAGCTCTGAAGGATATTGTATCAGTAAATTAAAAGCCTCAGGATCGTCTTATATCTCAGAGATGTTACGTTTCCCAGCAAAGATTTTTGGGATTGTGGTTATTATGTGCTTGGTAAGTTGAGCCATGTTGATTCAGTAAGAGTTTAATTTAACTGGATATTTACAATCACTGACTCTCAAACTCTACACCCTCCCCCCACTTTGCCACACCCCTCGCCAGTCGGTATTTAGATCTTTTGCCTTTGATAATCGTTTGAAATTCATTTTTGATAGCCTTTTCGGTTAAAATATGTTATAACGAAGACTTTCTTCGTTCAGCGGTCATGTGTGTTAGACTACAACCGTCATGCTGGGTCTTTTAAAAATTACTCATTAAAAACTCCAACATATCGTTTACATGAAGGCCACACGCCTGAGGACGGTCGTCATAGGGAAACGAAATGTTTGCTTGTGGTTTCATTAAAAGGCATCTTTGGCTTCTATCGTCTTGATTCCGATGCAGCATTCGAACGTCATCGAGCTTGCATATCCAAAAATAATTGGCCGATTTTATACTAGAGACGCATAATCCGTCCAGGCGAATATGCGTCTCTCATGTTATCCGTCTGGTGTAAAGACGGGACGAATTGTGTAACACGCATAATCCTTCTGGGACGAACTCGGGCAAACATTTTTTCTGCGTCTGTTAAAATCGTCTAGTGTAAAAAAGGGCACAAGATGCATTAAGCGTCTGGAAAAACTACC
>NC_090888.1:54170291-54202791 GCF_036669925.1 Montipora capricornis
TTTTACGAAATATGTGAGGCAACGAGGTATTAAGAAGGAAAACCTTTCCTGAAAGCTAGCCGTGGTAAATAATGCACCTATCAATGTTAAGCCCCATGGTGGTGGTGGGGGGGAGCTACCTACGGGAAATTGACTCAGAGAACAGTATACGTTGCCCCAGGGTCGGGAATTTGACATGCTCGTTATCTTGGAACACCGAGAGAACCTGGAGATGAGTTAGCCGCAATCTTGGTTTCCATGTGACTTCCTAGCCTGCGTCGCAGACTGCTTCCCTGGTTTTCCTGATTTTTCTGGACACCATAGGTGAAGACGTCATAGAAAGGTAAGCGAATCTGACTTAGGCAAACTTAGGTGCTTAGTACCTTTTCTTACGACAAAAAGACAGCTATATTATCGACTAGTCAAATCCTTTCTTCCTTCCTCTTGCGCCTTTGTGGGTTGTTTTTGCTCTTTCCGCGTTGGTACTGAAGCCAAAATTTTTGCAGCATAAAGATCTATAAATATAGTTTCCTCTGAAATAAACATTGCTTTCTCACACGAATACTCTCTTTTCCTATTGTACACTTGAAGGCGTTAATGTTAACAAATGAGTGTGTTTCATTAATGCGATATAATTGTCTTATTGAAATGATAATTAAAGCGAGCCATTAACGACTTTTGTTTAAGCAAGAACGTTGCGTAAGTGACACATCTGTCAATGGAATTATCCATTACGAAGAATTACGTGTCTTGTAAACGAAATGGTCTCGTCTCGTTTTTATCTGCGTCTATTTGAAATATGAGCTCCATGTTCAGTCTATTGCCAAACGAGTGAACCACTAAGAAAGCTTCTTATTTTTTGCATAACAGATAAGCAAAGGGGCAGTTTTTGGTAAGTATTTTAGAGATTTCGCAGAAATTTAGTCAAAAGGATACGGCGGCAATGATCATGAAATGCGAAATTTCCACATTTCTAAAACAGCTCTCGTGCGAATTGGTTAGATATCCAGGATAAGCAAGAACGTCAACAAATTTCTTACAATTCCTGGGTTGTCATGCATTTGAATTACGGCAGGAATTATCGTAAGTTTCTGAAGGATAAACAGGTCAACTTATATATGAACATTCCGCTTGTCTTTGGCTAAAACTTCGTCATTTTGCCACAGTATATTGAACAAAGTGCAGTTAGGAATATCAACTCACTTTCCTCCGGGTGATTTAACGAACGCAAATGATAAGAATTTGTAGAAATAGGCATCTCTTGATAGTGTATTCCTTGTTTTTATTTCATTACTTGTTGTTTGTATTTGGGTTCAAAAATGTCTACTTAACGAAATCATTGGTGGTTGCTGTCGGTTCGCTGAAATGGCAAATTTTGACGATCTTAAAGAAAATTGCTAGGCTCCAGAATACCATGCAGGACGACTTTCAATCGACAAAAAAATGCAGTTTTGATGCCCAAGTTAAAACCGGCCAACGTCTGACTGAGTTGACATTCAAGTTCGCTTCAAACTTGAATGCAAATATCCCTTTGAAAGTTGTCACAACTGGCGCGGATACGATATCCTGTACCATGCAACTGTACCTGCCGATCAGTGCGACATGGTCACGTGTTGGAACTGGTCTGCAGGATCAAAAATGTTATTCGATTCAACTGTTGATGTTGAGTGAAAGGATAGACCCCTTACTCCCAGCTTCTGAGGAAAAGGGGAAAATTAGTTTTCGGTGATATCAGTTGCATACAGAGCATTGGATACTTTCTATAATTCTCTTCACCTACTGCACCCGCTGGTGAAAATGGCAAAACATCTTCTCCTCCGCTGCTCATTACAAGTATTGTAAGAAGTAAGCAAAAATCTGAAAAGCTCTTGTACGATCATAAAAAACTTATTCAGTGCTCTGCCACTCTCCCATATTTTAGTTATTGCAAGTAGTGATGATAAATAATGGTAATTGAACTGGATTGCAATTTGGTCTGAAATCATACGTGTGCCTGATTTCAAAATGGAACGAGCCCACAGCGCGAGTTCGATTTGAAATCACAAGTATGATTTCAGACCAAAATTGCACGACACGAAGTTCAATGAACATTTTATTACATCCAATTAGAAATCATACAATAATTATTTAATCGCTAAAATACAGGATGTTAGTCGGTACCAGTATTATGTTGATCTAGTTGGGAAAAAAAGTTGAAAAATTCGCCACTCAATGGCAGTTTCTTTCATTTTCCTGCAGTTTGATTAGTTACCTTGAACAAGCCTTGAAATGTGATTGACTGTTTTGTTTTAGTGTTCCTTTCTCATTGGCTGGGGAAATGGTGCGATTTAGAGTGGGAATAAATCGCACTGCTGAGAGCCAATCAGATTGCAAGGATTACCAGTGATTTCTAAATGGATGTAATATATCAAAAACGAGTGCGAGTGCTTCATCGGGGTATCCAGACACCGAGAAACAGATGAAAGGCTAGCCACCCCACTTTTGGTTCGTTTTTTTAAAGTCAACTACATTTTTTGATTTATAAATAAATTAAATTTACAATTTGCAACGTTTATTATTTCAAATCCGGACAGCCTCTCCCTTCGCATAGGATGTGTTAAGGTACCACCCAAGTATCTGATTTCCTCCTTTACAGGTTGAATCTGAATATTTGTATAGGCTACATTAACCAGCCTGGCGAAAAGAGCAGTTTCCATTCATCGAAAGAGCATAGGCCCTTATCGATTGTCACGGTGCTAGCATAAGGCATGGAATAATTTGGAAAAATGAGCGTAGTTTTTGTACTTTTTATAGAAGTAGCACTGCTAGCATAATCGGCATATTTTTATATTGTATTTTTTTAAAGGTAACAGTAGAGTAGTTATTTGTGTTTTATCTCAGCAAGGGTGCAACTTTCATGTTTATTGAAAAGTGGCATAATTTTAAAAAACGAGCTTTATAATTTGGAAGATTGGGTTTTATTTTCCAGACATAAACCAGCATGTCACTTTCAGCGAAAAAAGAGGATGAGAATAAAGGGGAACGAGAAAATAAGAATGTTGATACTCAGCAAGAAGCAACAGATCATCCTGCTCCTTCTATTTATGCAGTGGCAGCGACTCACTCGTTATCAAAAGACATCAAACAGAAATCAATGTATTTGATGAAAATCAAAAGAAGGCACGGAGACTGGGGACAGTTTTACTTGGCGCATGCGTGGTCTCCAGAGGACTTCCTGAGTGACATGGGGAGTAGTCGGCACGGCAGTGGAGTGGTCCAAGACAGCTCCTTGACTGATGACAGTTTAAACATGGCGCGGTTGTTCTGTATGGAGCCCGTGAGGATGTTTCAGGTGTGTAGTATATGCACCTGAGATTTTTACGCACTGAAAGTATGCAGAGAATTTGTTCTGTCGCTGACCATGATAGCCGGCAGCGACGACGCTAGAAAGCAATTTAATTATTAGTTTCATTTCAAGATCCGAATATGAATTCTCCTTTCTCACTGTCATACATTACTTGTTATGTCAGTTATGGGAATTTGGTGATATATCTAGACAAAAAACCTAGGCCCGGTTGTTGAAAAGCCGATTAACACTGATACCAGATTAAAAACACACCAAAGAATTTATTTCTGTAACCCCAAGTTCTGTTCAACGCTGATATTCGGCACAAGTTTACATTAAAAGAAGTCAATCTTGAAAAACAAGAATTCGCAATGTAAATATCCATCGTCGTTTCTCAAACTCTCTAATGTTTTAACACCACGGTAACAAAAGAATGGAGCAGTTCAGATCGGTAAGCCGGCCGTTTATTTCAGTACAGTCTCAATAGACCTAATCGGGTAACTCAATGTTGTACCCAATTCAAACCTTGGAGCAAAATTCACAGTTAGTTGAAAAGACTCGAAAATGAGTTACTCGCTTGGGGTATCATGATCGACAAAAGAAAAAAATATTTTATTTTATTATTTCAGTACAGTGTCAATAGACCTAATCGGGTAACTCAATGTTGTACCCAATTCAAAGCCTTTGGGAATAAAACCTTTTGTTCCAGGTATTTCCATATCTTTTAAATATGAATGCTACATTATTATCATGCAAATACAATGCACATAGAATCTTAATCCCGGGAGATTTGAATTGGGTACAACACTGATTTAGCCGATTAGGTATATTAAAGTGCAGTTTTATTTCCAGAACGTTCTTTAAGTGTGCTGCATCTAGTCCAAAAATCATCTTTTACTCCTTAGCTTTTTCTTTTTTCGATCGGTCTGTCGGTCCGTCTGCTTCACCCTCTCTCCATCCATCGACTCCTTTATTCATTCATCCATCCATCCATCCATCCATCCATTCATTCATCAATCAATTAATCAATCAATCAATCAATTAATCAATCAATCAATCAATCAATCAATCAAATTTTATGACATTCGGTCGTCATGGACACTATTTCTGCTTGAAGCAGCTATCCACTTCCAGGAATATCCATTGTATTTTTTACGTGAGATGCCTAGAGCAACCCACGTTATAAAATGGGGGCCAATGTGGACTCCACGTCATGCATATGTCACAATCATTGTTATTTTCGCTTCCTGTTTGCCGCACGAAGAACGTTCACAGCCCATTGAAAAAATTCTTAAAATATTCGCGCATCGGTCGATTTCTCTGAAATTTTAAGGGCTGATTGCTAACGAATAGAGAACGATTTTTTATTATAACCAAAGAATCCTGTGTTTAGCATATGAACTCAACGGGAGAAAATGCGATAAAATGTGTTGTGTGCGTAACGGTTTTTCTCTGTTGAGGTTATGCAAATTTTTGACAGAAAAGTAATTAAATTACAAAAGTAAACCTACTAAAAGGTTGTTTTGAAATCTTTATTTTAATCTTTTATTTTAAAGAAAATAAGAAAATAGCCTTTAACGGCCAAACAAATAAACAAGGAAATCAATTAAAAAAAAAAATTTGCTTTCGCCGTTACGGGGCGGACGCCTATCCTAGTACTAACCCCATTCGAAGGAGCTTAACTTTAGCTGATACTTGGACTAGCATCAACGATTGTGATCTTTGTTTTCACTTCACACATATCTTGCCGAATTTTATAACATTTCAGACGGAGGCGCAGGGACATTTTGTTGTGTTCTTGGGCAAGACACTTTACTCTCACGGTGCCTCTCTCTATCCATGTGTATAAATGGGTACCGGCGAAGTTAATGCTGGGGGTAACCCTGCGATGGACTTGCATCCCATCCAGGGGGGAGTAGAAATACTCCTAGTCGCTTCATACTACAGAAACTGGAGATAAGCGCCGGCCTCATGGGCCTTCTAGGTTCGTAGCAGACTTTACCTTACCTTACCTTTCCTTACCTCAGAGAAAAAAAGGAAACTAACAAAAGCCAAGTGAAGCTATCATCCTCACATAGCTTCACTTGATTTCATATCCGCAGTTCATATATGATCCATTTCATATATCATTTCATCGTTAACAAAAACCCGGTGTCTTGCCGTCATTTTGTTACAAATGCATCTTTGTTTCGTGAGTTGTCAGTATTAAACACGGAAGGCAACTTGATCACAGGCGGCAGCTAAAATCGATTTCACTATGATTTTGCTATATATTACTTGTACAACCAAAAGTATGATAAAAAGATTGAACGTAACAAAAATCTCCCAAAATGGTTAACTTGTTGTATTCTTGGCACAAAATTTATGTTTTCATCTCGCAAATTTTGTTGCTGATGTCAAATTGTTTTATTCTCGATCGACACTTTCTAAAAGGTTCCTTCTGCTCTTCTTAAAAAAACTATTTATCAATATTTATTTAACATTTGTTTGCATTTGCAAATTTAGTAACATTAATCATGAGTGTTTTTACAACAAACAACTTCAAGTTAAATTACTGATTTATCTCTCTGGTAATCTCTCGCCATTTTCCGAAGTTTACCTGTAGTTGAAGTTCACTGTAACTGGACAACTTGTGTTAACTGTTTGTGCATCCCACGGATACGCCCTTATAGGCGTCTTGTTAGATATCGACTTTAATGGAATCTTAACTCTTAATTTCTTTAAACTTCTAGGAACACAGGGTCGAGCCAATAATTCAACAGGTGCTGGAAACATATTTGGCGGACCAAAAATACGATCCCGACTATTGCAAGAAGATCTCAGTCCAGATGAGCGAAGAGATCAAGGAGCAAGTCAAAAAGCTTTGTTATCACCGATACAAGTAGTACTATGGGGGAATACGAGCCACTTTTGAATGGAGCCTTCTGATTGGTCGAGAGCGATTTTTAATGAGATGCATCGTCTTCTGATTGGTGGATATTTTTAGGTCCGCCATTATCACGTGCACACGTGAACAGGATTGGTTGAGACGGTGGGGTCAAAGTCCAACCTACGTCATAATCGGGGGGGTCAAACAGAAAGTATGTCAAGAATGTGGTCCAAGATCCGGGGGGAACATTAGGGTCCAACACCTAGGGTTCACAAGATGGCGACCATGTGGGTCCACGCGGGACGGGACGGGACGGGACGGCACGGGACGGGAACACGCAACATCACGAATGGATTTTCTCGAATCATCCACGGTTTAATCAACAAATAACAACTTATATGTACAAGCGGGAACGTGTGAGGAGACCTGGTGTCTACTCGTCCCTAAGAAGATAAATGGTGTAGGAATCCAAAACCTACTACCCTACTAAAAAGTTTAAGAAAGCGAGACAACATAGAATCATGAGGGATGGGTCGTCCATAGCGTGGCTCCGAGCTAATGATGGATGGAGATACATGGCTCGAAACAACGTGACATAAAAACCATCCCAGTAGGAAGGACGGCGCCAAGGAACGGGTGTCGTACCTATTTGACAAAGACCTTCCCCATGTTTCTGGAAGACATCAGAGGCACACGTTAATTTCCGAATAAGTTTCTTCTGACTCTGTCTGGGTTCTGGGGGGTCTGGGGAAAGTATCTGTTCCCCACCACGATGAGACTGGTCCGGCAGTGAGGACATTTCCACGTCTCCCTTTGTTTCTGGTTCATGTAACCATACTGTGCGGCCAGGAACGCGTAGAGACACCGGTCGTGCATCCTTTGCTTGCAGCAAAACATCTTCATGGGCCAGGATCGGTGTCGGAGTTTGCGCAGGGCTCCCAGGTGGCGGCAAATGGTTGTAAACGCGAGATATTCGAGCTTGTAGGGCTCCGTCAGATGATACTCGAAGCAGATGACGCACTTGTTGTCCTCTTCGAACTGTTTCTGGATTTGGGCTTCTCGTTCTCGTTGCTCGGCTTTCTTCCGTTCGAGCTCGATCTTTTTCCTCAGCAGTTCCTCCCTGTTTTCTAGATAGAACGCGTGGATCCGCGTCAACCGTTCTCTGGCCCTTCTGGCTTGCGAGCGTGTGAGTGGTGGCATACTGGCGAAGCATAGCAAACAGAATGAAGATGTTTTAGGATCGCGCGCTCTTATAAGAGACCCTAATGGGTCATGTGATAGGTCAGGTGACTTAGAGAGGGGGGATGGGGGGGTACCCCTCCAGGAAAGGTCTCTTCTTGAAAACGAGGTTTTAAAGAGGTCTATAAGAGTCGAGGCGTTGGAAGGATCGTCATTCTTGTTCTTCATGGGCGATTGTTTGTCTGTTACTGGCGATATGCGACGAGCTCAAAGAGAAGAAAGAGATTCACGATTGATGATGTCCGTGATGAATGTCGTCATCGGTCGGGGTCACGGACGACAAAACAATAGCAACGTTGTTCCTTTTGAGCCGACAACGGGATTTGCCGGTCCTATATTTACCATCTCGACTCGGCAGAAAGACAAAGACAAAGAGGTGGACGACGTGGAAATGAAGGCAACTGTCCGTTGGGCGGGGAAGGCCAAACCCGCAGGGCAATTCCTCGATGCCGAAGATACGACGATGGAGTTCCCCTGTGTCATCTGTGGCGAAGAGGACTTTGGTTTAAAATGTGATAACAATGTGATGGCGTTTCTGAAGAAGGTGAATAAACAACTACCTGGAGGCATCCAAGGCGCCAAGATCAAACCAGACCTTTTGGTGGAGATGGGATGTTGCCACCAAACGTTGCACGTGGGTTGTGTGTTGACATGGTGGTTGACCCGAAGTCATTGGACCTGTCCTCATTGTCGGGAGGTCTACCTGGAGGGTAACGAGAAGCAGAACTACCCGCGGTACGATGAGCGTCAGGACATCATCGTCCAACAAGTGTATGATGCCGTGACCCGGACTATCTGGAATCTGAACACAGATCCCACGGACGATGAGGACGAGTTTGACGACGACGACAGGTTTGAGTTTACAGATCTGTCGGATGATGATTTGACCACCTTGGAGGGTCTGTTGGGACGTTGACATTTTTGTTTATTTTGTTTTTAGTGAGGTGGAACATTTGATGGAGAGGGAACTTGTTTATCGTAGTGAACGTTTTATTCATTGGTGGGAGTCTCGTTTTCCACACCGTCCAGTCACGGAATGGTTGCGTGCTAGAAGAGAGACACAAATGTATTATTATCGCAAATACCTTAGTGAATGTTAAGTTAAGAGGACACCATTGTGAATTAAAAAACATGTTTTATTTTCATTGTCGGTTACATTTGTGTTCTTTAAGGAAATAGTTCAACTTGGGTAGAGGGAACGTCTTCCAATGGGCATGGCGTAACGGGGTCCTGGGTGTCTGACTGGCTAGCATTCTTTGCGTGCGTTCGTGATTGATGTAACGCGTGTCGTAAGACAAGAGTCGCCGAGACCGCATCCATTGGACGAAATGGTAGCATTCGACTTGAGGGCAATGTAACTGTAAGGGATGCTGATGTTGTCCGCACGACCCGACGGAGAGACGGGGTAGATCGTCGAATTTGGGACATCCCCATCGTTCCAAATCTAGATTAGGAATCTGCCAGGTATCGAGCCATTGACCTTCCATACCTCCTTTGTGAGCCACGAGGGTCCGTTGTGGGGTCTTGAATTGTTGGTAGAGACGACGGACATCGACCAGGAGTTCACTGGCTACATGATAGTCTTGTCTGGGATAGTAAGGAAGACCATGGACGTACTTGGAAACGTAATGAGCGGTACGTTGATCTTTGGCAGAGAGATGAGGCCATTCCACACAAGGTTTGTAGTGGATGGATCCATGATGAGTCCCAGTATGGTCGCAGTATCCTAGTTCTCTAGGTAAGATCTGCCGACCACTGCAAAAATATTCCAAATCAAGGACCAGGCACACTTCATCCAAGGGGTGTGTCGTCGTTGTCGTCGTCTTCGGAGGAGGAGGAGGAGGAGGATTCGGCGGAGGACCAGTAGTCTTTGGTGGACCACCCTCGTTTGGACCACCAATGGTTGCGCACGTCTGGGTCGGGGTCGTCAGCATCGTCGAAGATGTATTTGCACTCTGAGCACACATTAGCATCCGGTTTCCAAGTCTTTAAGGCCGATAAAGGGAGTCGGTTCTTTTCGTACTGACAACACTTGCACAAGTAACGGTCCAGGAGAGCGTCTATACGTTTGAGAAGTCGTAAGGTGATGGGATCGTCGTTGTCTTCTGTTTGCGTGGTCGCATCAGACATGCTGTGACAAATGGAGAGTCCCAGAAAGGATCTCGGATTTTTATGAGAGCGTCCACGTGGGAGGCACGTGAAGACCAGGCACGAGGTGAACACGTGCGACGGGTTATAAAGGACGGTGTCGTGCGAGTCAGGTTCTCATTGAACACCATGAGTACGTCGTGGGAATACGGAGGTGTGTCTCCCGCTCGTTATCCTAGTTTGGGTAAGAAACCGACCAAACGAGGTAAGAAAAAAGACGATGTCGTTCGTGAAACAGCCCAACCGCCTGTCAAAATTTACAAGGAAGCGCGTGAGAAAGCGGCCACCAAACGAAAAGAGGAGATGAAGAAGAAGGACGAGGAACTGAACCAAGCGGCTCGTGAATTGGATGCCCTACTGGCCTCCGTGCCACCCGAGTTGCCTTCGTACGAACAGATGTTGGCCACGATGCCCCTCGAACAGAAAGAACCACCGTTTGTGGTATCCTTGGCCGAAGGAAGGGTGCACCATGACGTGCCTTTCGAGCCTACTACCACAGTTCCTGAACCACCACCACCCGCGGTGTCGCCCTCGTCGTCCCGATCCTCGCCGCCGCCTCCTTTGACCGGAGCGAAGGACGTGCTGTGCCCGTTTCATACCACACCGTTAACAGGCGGTTTGACCAAGAATGGCGCTCCGTACCTGTACTGCCGAGATTACGATGGGGTGTGTCCTTTGTTTGTGATGGGTGCCGATCGAATACAGACCTGGATCGATGCCATCGAGGAGCAGCTGCATGACGATGTCCGACAAGGACCCTGGCATTGCTACCATCAGGAGAAGGCGCGTTTGTCGCGGACGGTGAAACCAGATTCGCCTAACAAGGATCGTTTCTTCTTGGCCTGTCGACAAGAGGAATCGTGTAAGTTTTTCCAGTGGGTGGATCTGGCCTGGAGCAAGACGATTCTCAAGAGGCGTGCCGAGGGCTACGATCACGATACGGTCCAACGGATCTCTCGGGAAGAACAGGAGAAGTGTCAGAAGTACCGTGAAGAGCGAGAGAAGAAGACCATTTTTGGACCGTTGCCGGATGATGAACGTGCGTACCTCAAGAAGAGGATGGAGAAACGGGAAGAAGAATGGTGCAGACGATTGGAACGGATCCGTCCCATCACACCAGGATTGCTGAAATCTTGTTTTTTTGATTTGAATTTTGATCAGATTCGTATCGATTCCGGAGTGTATAAAAGTCAGCAAATGAAAAATTTTTGAATAAAACATGTGATGATGATGATGATGTCGTGTGCTGAATTGGGTCGTCGGGTGGTGAGGGTGGGACTCGAGCAAATCGTACGTCTCCCTTATCGCGAGTACGGACGACGTCTCCGTTGGTCGATCTTGACCTGGGTGTGTCGAGAGCTTATGACCTGTCTCGAAGGAGACGATCAATGGGACGGGCTGCTCACCCAAGAACCCGTGGATGCCATAGCGACGTTCACCGCTCTGAAACGCGAGGCCGACTATAAATGGCCTCATTTTGTCGTGTATCTGACATGGTTGACGCGAACTCTGGGACCCGAGAGAGCGTACGCTACGTGGCAGACGTTGGAACAACGGTACCTGAAAGACTTGCCTAGTCTCTTGGAGTTGACCGTGCGATTCCTTCTCACCAAGACATGCCGAAGCGGAAGAACCGCCGCCGTGCTTCCGGCGTCACCGCCTACACGGATCCCGGAACCCCCGGCGCCTTAGGCGGCGTGGCTCGATATGCCAAGGCCCAAGGGCTGTCCTTGAAAGAAGCCCGAGACGAATTGCAAGGGGAATTGGCCTATACGTTACATCGTCCGGTCCGTCGACGTTTTCAGACGTCCCCCGTGTTGGTGTTCCACAAAGACGATCAATGGCAAGCCGATCTGGTGGAGATGCAACCTCTCAAGAAATGGAATGGAGGAAACCGATACCTCTTGACGGTCATCGACGTGTTGTCCAAATATGCCTGGACCGTTCCCGTCAAGACCAAGACCGGGTTGGCCATGACAGAAGCGTTTGAGAAGATTCTGCGACAGAGTGGACGGAAACCGTTGCGTTTACAGACGGATGCCGGAAAAGAATTTTACAATGCTCCGTTCAAAAACATGTTGGAAAAAGAAGGCATTCACCATTTTTCGACGCACGGGGATGCCAAAGCTTCGATCGTCGAACGTTTTAATCGTACGTTAAAGCAACGCATGTATCGTTATTTCACGGCGCGCAATACGCGAGTGTATGTTAAGGTGTTGCCCCAACTCCTCGACGGGTACAATGGGAGTCGGCATCGGAGTATCGGTATGGCGCCACGCGACGTGACGGAGAAGAACGAAGGCGCGGTGTGGTCCACGTTGTACGGCAAACGCCTGAAGCGGCGTCCTCGTCCCAAACTCAAAGTGGGCGATCGTGTTCGACTCAGCAAGAAACATCGTCCGTTCAAGAAAGGGTATCTACCAGGTTGGACCGAAGAAGTGTTTGTCGTACAACGCGTGGTACCCGGACCCGTGGTCACGTATAAACTGAAAGAATGGGATGGAACGCCTCTCGGAGGTAGTTTCTACGAAGAAGACGTTCAGAAAGTGACCGTGCCCGACGAAGCCTTGTTCCGCGTGGAAAAGATCTTGCAACGACGTCAACGCCTCGTGAAAGTGCGTTGGCTAGGTTGGCCTGAGAAATACGATAGTTGGGTGCCTCGTTCGGCGTTGCGACATGTATAAAAAAGATACAAAGATACAATAAAGATTTCGTTTTTCGTCGTGTCTCATTATGTGACGTTGTCGAGTCATGTTCAAAAATCCGAGTTTCCCGATAATGGTCCTTCCGAATTTAAAGTCCGTCTGCCTAATGATCGTGCTTGGCAGCGGGACACCGATCGTTGGGAAGTGGGATTGAGTGGCGTCTCTCTGCCTGACATTCCACCGCCACCACCGCCACCACCGCCGCCACCTGTGCATCCCGAAAAGATCCTGGTTCACGAAGCGTACCATGGCGTGGGTCATCCGGAGACATGGCATGAGGAAGGATACTTGTGTACGTATTACTATTCCACCACGACAAGGAATTCCAGTGGAGAGCTCGTGATCGCGCGCAATCAACGAGGGGCGGTCCTCTTATCGGAGATCACCCCTTCCGAGACGGGTGTGGAATTTATCAAGAAGGTCCTCCATCGAATGCAACAGAAGATCACGACCAGTCTACAAAGCGGGGAGCACCTTCACTTTGAGATCACGGACACGAGTCAGAGCCCCCCAAAGACGAAGAGATACTATACCATGGCCACCTTGGTATGGAAAGGAGACGATTTGCTTCTGGACAATACGAATGTGTTTCATAGCGGAATCATGTGGAAGTATTTTGGATGGGTCCTTGAACTGGCTTTACATATGGGATGGATCATCGTACACGCTGATGAATATACAGAAAACCAACCACAGTACTACAGTAAAGGACCCAATCTTCTCATGGAAGCGATCGATAAACACGCCCCGACACCGGATTACACCTTGGAACGTTTTCGTGATGGATCCGTCTTTCCGTCATTCCCTAACAAATTCACCTCCGACACCGGTCCGACGACCGTGGTCATTGAAAATCAGGGATTTCTTCAAAATATCTATAACAATGCCCACTTCATGGTGATGGCCAAAGCCTTCAATTGGCGTTTTGTCCGTCTGAACGAAGCCTTTGCCAAGTTCAAGAACACTCCCTTGGCTCCTTTGGCAAAGCAACAGGTCGAACGTCCCCTTTTCGTCTATGTCAACCTGACGGAAAGTCAATGGTTGGAAGAGTCGTACGACGAACTGCTACGTACCGTCCCCTATAAAAGTGGAGGTGCCTGGTGGGAACCACGACAGGTGCACTACCATCGCCTACGCGGATCTGAGATCGAGACGATCCACGTCCGTATCAAGGAAATCGACGGTCATCCCGTGTCCTTCCCTAAAGACAAGACAAGTACTCTCTGTCTTCATTTTCGTCGTCGCCATGGATCGCATCGTCGTTCTCAGCGATCCTTCGAAAGAGTTTCCGGATAATCGGACCAGCACGTTCAAGTCGCGACTCCCTCAGGTGGTCCAGTTCGAAGGGGATTGGGAGGTCGGATTGACGTCCATTTCCATGCCCGATAGTGGTTTAGATCTCAGTAGTTTTCTCTCCGAAGGTGCTGCCGTTTTACAACTTAGGTATCAACTGTTGAATGAGTCGACAGACACTCGCACGACCCGTGTGGAAGATGTGTGGCGCGATAACGTCATCCAGAATGCCCCATGGATCGTGGATGGGGTCGGATTCATGAAAGCTTTGATCAATGAGATCAATCTGGAGATCACCGGTACTCTGCAAGGAGTGGCGAATGGTGTGGTGGAGGACGCACGTCGACCGACCTTTCGCTGGGAAGGAGAGACGGTCATCTTGGAAAGAAAGGACATTGGGGTACTGGGAAGTCATCCTAGTACCGGTAATGCTGTGGAACTAAGAATCGTAAAGGACTTGGCATTTCGCATGGGATGGTTGAAAGTCACCAACCAGGGCGTCCACGCTCTGGGTCCCAATCTTCGATACAGTCTCTATGACTCAAGTACTAAGAAATCAAAGCGGGTGTCCAATACGGAATTGCTCTCGGATCGCTTATGGGTGACCGACTCGTCCTGGCTCGTCCTGAGCTTCACGGTAGAATGGCACTTTATCAACTTGAACAAGGCATTCCAGAATGCTCTAAGTAGTACCTCCCGAAGCTTATTGATCTACTCAGACGTGGTGAGCAGTAACGTCATGGGAGATGCCGAACATCCTCTGATACGAGAAGTGCACTATCAACGACGTGGCAGAGGTGACGTCTATTTCGAACCTTTGCACATTCAATGGTTGCCCATGCGTCGTCGTTACTTGGATGTCATCGAAGTCAGTGTGGCCGAAAGTGATGGACGTCTGGCTGACCTTGGAAGAGGTCATAGGACCATCGTCACCCTTCAGTTCCGGAAACGAAAATGAAAACGTATAAAATGAAGACGCACTGTGGGTAGACCTTGATCATTTCTCATCATGCGTGGGGGTAGTTTGACACGGTATTATCCTCCGTACCTTCGCGGAGCGGGCGCTACCGAAGAGTTGATCAAGATTGCCTCGCCCGTCTTGATGAACGCCATGCAAACGGGACTTCAAGCCGCGGCTAGTGGTCGTTCGTTCAGCGACGTCGGAGGTGTGGTGGGACACTCGCTCAAACGCGGTTTGAAACGAAAAGCGGGCGCTTTGGTAAAAGCCGGTCTCAAAGCCGGTGGACGACATGCCTATAAAAAAGCCAAACGACGTGTGACGTCCATCTTTGGACGATGAATCGCCGACCCATGGTCGTACATTCGCGGCTGCGTCGACAACGCGCTTACCGTCGACGTCAGTCTGCCCCTACTATAAAAGGCAGGAACCCCGTTCAGTACGGTGGTTGGTTGATCCCGCACCTACCGAGAGCACCACGACGACGTAGCAGAAGAAGACGAAGAAGAAAACGATGAGTTTGGAACTGTTTACCATGCCGTCGACGGACATCACGGTCGATTCGTACCGGATGATCCCGTACAGTGCCGCCATGACGGGCATCGTACCCGTCACCTTTACCGTTCCCGGTTTGGACGAATTTGTGGATTTGGGACGCAGTTTTTTTGAAATCGAACTGAAACTGAATTCGGCGTCGACCAACGGCATCGTGACGGATGCCAACAGTGCCTCAGATGCCAACGACACCAAGTTTGTGTACGTCACCAACAATCTGGCCCACGGTCTCTTCAAGCAGATCAATCTACGACTGGGTGGTGTCTTGATGAGTGAACAGACGGATACGTACATGTACAAATCCTTCATCGAAACCATCTTGAATTACAGTCGAGACGAAGGCGATACATTGTTGGCCCCTCAAGGTTGGGTGAATTACATGAACGTGGAGGAACAGTTGGGGGCCACGGGAGGCGACGATGACATTTGCACCACCGCCGGATGGCTGCACAACAATACGAATGCTCTGAAGACGGCCACCAAACTCTTTTACGGCAATAACAAAGCCACCATGATCATGTATCCTCATCTGGCCGCCATGCGAACGGGACGTTTGTTGGTCCCTCGCGTAGAAATGGTGATGGAACTGTTTTGCAACTCGCCGGACTTTTTTCTGTTTGGGACCAAGACCAGTGGTACAGGGGTCAAAAGATACGTCACATTGGGTGCAGGGGATCTCAAAGTCACCTTTCATTTGTGCCGCGTCAACCTGAATGTCAGTGTGGGCAACGAACTGATGGCCAAGATCGATGTGAAAGGTCAAATGGCTACTTATCCCATGGTCAAAAGTCAAATCCGAACCTTTTCGTTCGATGGCAAGACCACGTTGTGGACGGAAGACCAGTTGTTCACAGGCCGTCTTCCCGACCGTTTGGTCGTCGGACTGCTGGATAGCAAAGCGTTTAATGGGGATTTGGAGTATTACCCGTATGCCTTCCAAGATTTTGGAGTGAAGAGTATCCGTCAACTAGTGGATGGGGAAGAATATCCCTATCCGACGTTGGAATTGAATGGCACCAATACGCGGAAAGACTGGTTGGGTTATCAACGTCTCTTGGAAGCTAGCGGTTCCATGGCGAATCATCGTCCTCACATGATCCAGCCAGGAGATTGGGGGTACGGCAAGAATTGTACCTTGTTCGCGTTTAACAATGTACCCAGTGGTAATGCCGATTCACCGTATCATCGAAATCCCAAACAAAAAGGCAAACTGCGTCTGGAAATCCGATTTAATGCCGCTCCCAACAAGAACATCACCATTTTGGTGTTTGGCGAATTCGAAGACAGCTTTCAAGCCGGTACCAACGGAAACATCCTGTATCAAAAGTACGAGTGAGCAGAAATGGAATTTGTACCCTTGAGTGACGTGACCTTACGCATTTTGGCCTTGGACGATCCGATCCTGAAACGCGTCTTTCACGGTGTCCATCCCTCCGACGGACTTCCGTCGCGTCCACCCCGTACGACGCGAGCCGCTTACATTGTGAATACGGATCCACGAGGGGAACCGGGTCAACATTGGTTGGGACTCTGGACGGAACAGAATCGGTGTGAAGTCATGGACAGTTACGGACTCCCCATCACGACCTACCACGCACCCGACTTGGAACGATGGCTCGAAGACGAATGGGATTCGGTGCAATGGAACGACCGGACCCTCCAAGCTTTGAACAGTACCGCTTGTGGACATTATGCTTTGATGTTTTTGAAAGATAGGGTTCGGGGACGCACCATGCACGAGTTTGTGCAAACATTTTCTCCCCACGATTTTGTAGCCAACGATCGAAGGGTGGGTCGACAAGTACGTCGTCAAATAGTCAAAGAATACAATGCATTACCCTGCCTTCAAGGTTGTACACCGCATGAACCGATTCTTCTACATTAAAATTTTTTTGGATCTACCACATGTCTTGTCGTGTCTTGTCTTGCATCACATAAATAGTCGGGTCGTCCCATGTAAAACCAAGGATGGGAGTCCATCCAAGAGATGGAGTATAACCCGGGACATCGGTACACAACCGGGCCAATTTAAAAGAAGTGTGCCCTCCCGTCCTTTTTTCTATCGTCGACGAAGGATGATACGGCAACCCAGTAGTACGATGATCGTCGGTCCATCGGGGAGTGGCAAGACGCAATTGACCGAAGCCCTCTTGACGGAAGGAAATGTCTTTGAAGGAGGTCGGACCAAACCGTGTCATTACTGTTATGCCGTATGGCAACCGCGTTTCGAACGGATGAAAGGTCGTGGGATCCGATTTCACGAAGGGATCCCCGACATTTCGGATCTTCGACAATGGTTTGGAAAAAGTGGTGGTGGGATCCTGGTCTTGGACGATCTCATGGACGAAGGTGGGAACGACAAACGCGTGTTGGACCTATTCACCCGAGAATCGCATCATCGGAACATCACGGTGTTGTATTTGTGTCAAGATTTGTTTCCACCCGGCAAGTATGCCAAGACCATCTCTAGGAATGCCCACTATCTCTTCGTGTTCAAGAATCCTAGAGATCAATCGGGATTTCGGGCCTTGACGTTACAAGCCTTTCCCGATCGATGGCGTGACGTGCTTCGTCTCTTCGAAAGGTGCACGCAACGTCCGTACGGGTATATAATGATGGACCTTCATCCCGCGTCAGACGATCGGTACCGACTGTTCAGTTGTGTGACACCATCGGATGGTCCGACCCAAGTGTGGAGACGTGAATGAGTAGCCCAGGATCCCCGTTCGCCCATTGGGATCCCTCTGACTATCGACGTGCCTTGGCAGAGTACCGACGACGACAAGCTCCTTCCACACCTTCCAGTCCCGGATCGCCGTTTGACCAATTTCAATTTGAACGCAATCCCTCTGAATATCAAAAGGAATTGCAAGAGTACCGTCAACATCAACGACGACGGAGAGCCAAAGAACGAGCGGCTAGTCGACGTCGAAGACAAGGAGGACGTGCTTTGCATTTGAGTGAACGGCTTGAGACCGCCCAACACATTCCTCTAGGAACCCGATCGTTCTCTGAACCCAGGATGACCTCTTCCCCAGCGGGTGTGGGGAGCAGGACACCACGTACGTCCCCGGCCGGTGTGGGGAACACCATTCCCAACATGACTCCAAGAAACAGCCCGGCCGGAGTCGGAACTCGAACCCCCAACAGCACGATTCAAGAGTTTTTGGAAACATTGGATCAAGGTCGTGTCCCCACACCGAGCCCCCGAGCGTTCCTGTCTTCCATAGGACTCGATACCACGGACGGTTTGGAACCTTCCAGTCCAGTAGGATTGTCTACCAACACACTTCTCTCCCAACGACAACTCATGATGCGTTCTCTTTTGGACGGGAGTATCCCCGTCGCTCAGAGAACACAGATCCAAAGAGATTATCACATCTCTGACCAAGATTTACAAGATTTTGCCGCCAGCGGTCCTTCCAACACTGCCAATCGTCCTCGTCCCACTACTGGAGAGAAACGTCCACGTCGACGCCCTCTCCCAACGTCCTCTCCTGCAGGTTCCCGTCGTCGAGGTAGCGGTGGCGGTGGCGGTGGCGGTGGCGGTGGCGGAGGAGGAGGAGGAGGAGGTTCTCCTGGAGGCGGTGGCGGAGGAGGAGGAGGTTCTCCTGGAGGGAGCAGTCGCCGTGGAGGTCGACGACGTTTGAACCAGGATGGACTTCGACGTCAAATGGATTTGTTATCTCAAGACGCGCGTCAACGAACGGATGGACGTCGTATTCGGAACATTACTCATACCAACACCGTGACTACGGTCTACGAAGATGGCGGTACACCCACCGTCCGACGCACCTCTTCCAGACTCAGTAACCCATAAAAGGACATGCACAAACTTGGATGTCCTACAGTCATGCCCAAAACCAGACGACGACGACGACGACGACCCCCACAACGTGGGCGCGGGCTCCTGGCGGTCCTAGGCAAAGCCTTGGCTGCTGGGTACCAATTAGGAAAAGACAAAAGGTATAAAAGGATGGGTGCTAAAGGAGTCACCGGCCACTATGAAGCACCCAAGTATAATTACGGTATGATGAAACGGATTCTCAAACGAAAACCTTGGGCACGAAAAATGGTGATGGATCGAATGATGCGTGGGGATCCACATCCTTTGAGGGGACTATGAAACAAAGAAGAAGGAGAAAACCTCCCGTCCGACGACGACGACGACGTCAACGTGGTGGAGTGCTCCCTTTGGTCGTTGCAGGCGTGGGTGCTGCACTCGGAGGCGTGACTGCTCTGGCGCGTAAGAATGCTCGAACCCGAGCACGTCACCGTAAACGATACGATGACATGGTGGCTCGAATACGAGCCGAAGACGCTCGCCGTGGAGACGATTCAGCCATCGTGTACACGCACATTCCTGCCTATAAACCACCGCGTTACAAAGGTCAAATCTTTCTCGAGAAACTCAAACGTAAACTCAGAGGCCGACGATAACTATAAAAAGGACAGTCCAACCGATCCCATGGTAACAATGGCACGTCAACGTGGCAGTGGCATTTGGTTGAACGGGAGACGTCAACTCGGACGTGGTTTACCCATATGGGTACAACGGGGCGGCAACCTGATCATGTTCCCAACGGCTGTTCCTAAACCTCTGCGAAAAGGACGCCGCCGACGACGACGACTAAGACGTCCAGGGGTTCTCCGTGTATAAAAAGAAACGCCCCGGATCGATAGCCCGGAACACGCCAACATGTCGTGGAGGATAGAACGACAATGGCCGTTTCTACGGAGTGTCTTGAAAGAAGCCGATCATCAAACCCGTCGGGCACGCCTTCAGGCCGCCAATGCGGATCAAATCAATGCCGTGAGTGAATTGGTCATGAACACGATCCGAGGGACCATTCCTGTCTCGTCCAAGACAGTGGGACGGCTTCGACCTTACGAAAAGGTCTTGGGGGACATGTCTCGTCGAAAACATTCTATTAAAAGGAGACGTCAATTGATGATGAATCAGACAGGGGGAGCTCTTTGGGATGGTCTCAACGCCGCTTGTGACGTGGTACGACAAAGCAAAGGACACGGTTTAAACACAGCTTGTGACATACTAAGACCCAGGAAACGATAAAAGCCCGTGGACATCGATCCAAAGATCATTTTGCAAACATGGACGATGGTTGGTGCGACAATACGTGGACGTACGGGCCTCGTTCGTTTTGCGCCCTACAGGATCAGATACGTGGGCTTCGGCATCGAGTCCGAGAACAATGCGACATTGTCCGTCAATTGACCGATCAATTGCAAGAACGCAATCAGAGTTTGGAGCTCGCCGAACAAAAGATGGGGGTCTTGCAAGAACAAGTCTGCGAATTGAATCGACATCTGGAACGCGAACGATACGAGAAACAGACCCTCTACTATAAAACCAGGGAGAGACGCGACGATCTTAGTACCTCACGATGAGTGAAGCGGAGACCATTCCAGGATTTGAAAACAAAGTCTTGATCGATCCCCAACGACTGCGTCAACTCGAAGACGTGTACAAGGAACGTCTGACCGAAAACCTTCCTTTGGCCAAGGCCGCTCGTATCGCCGCCAAACAAGAAGCCGTTCTCATGTCGGATCAGATTCCTCCAGGTATCAAGAATACCTTGGCCACCTCTCTGGCCGACGAAAAGAAACGGTGGACCAAATCCGTTCGACAACCTCTTGGGTTCGGACCGGATGCCGACGACGAACGCGATGCCGAAGCCGATGCCTATGCGCAAGGACCCTTACACTCCATGTTGACGCAATTGGTCAAGAAAAAGAAAAAGAAGGACACGCCCGAGACCACACCCTCGGTACCCCCTAAAGCTAAAAAACGACTTCGATTCATGACTCAACCTAAAGCAGCCCCACCCAAAAAGAAGTCGAAGAAGAAAAAGTCGCCCCCCAAGACACCGGTTCCCTCCGTCGATTGGGGACAGCTTCCGTTTCAAGGAGATCCCAGGATGATGGGAAACAGTATGGCCGACTATGCAGAGACGACCGCTCAATCGGTCAAAAAAAAGATCCGTAAGAAGACAGGTCGCCGACGTCCCACCGAAACAGATAAATTACAACGCCCACCCGGTTGGTTGGATTTTGATAAGAAACTCAAACGACGATTGGATGGCGAGGACTACTAAGAGACGACGACGCCAACGACGACGACGACGTCAGCGAGGTGGCAAGTTTGATTTGCAGAAGGCTTTGGCCAAGACCGGGATCGAGTTTCATTGGCCTGGCTATCAGTACATGGGTCCTGGCACCAAATTGGCCAAACGACTCAAACGAGGTGATCCTGGCATCAATCGTCTGGACAAGATTGCCAAGACCCACGACATGGATTATGCCAAGGCCAGAAACTTACAGGACAAGTGGAAAGCCGACGACAAGATGATTCGGGCTATCAGTAACCTCCCAGGCAAAAAGAAGAAGACGGAGAAAGTGGTCAAGAAAATCATGCAAATGAAACGTAAACTCAAACTTTAATTTGAACATTTTCAACGAAAATTACGATTGAATATTCTTGTCCGACTACAAGGACGCCAAGGACCGTAAATGTCAATAAAAGGTACAAAATAAAAATGTCCCGTCTTCTGATTCTTTTTGATCTGTTTTTCCGGGTGCCATAGGGGTTGTCTCCGATAACGCCAGGCTTCACGGAGGGCATGCGCTGTTGCACAACAATACAGTTGACCAAATAGCATGACCGCTCTCAGGTGACGTCGTGCAGGGGACAATTGGATCTGCAACGAAAAACGTGTCTAGATAAGCAATAGAGGCCAACGTCTCCGCAAAATCACATATCCTTCCACATATTGAAATCGAAATGCACCATCATTCCCTCGCGCCATCCTTCGACGACGCCAATACGGCGGATCCACGTAATAATCATATCGAATCTGGTACTCGTACTCGTCGTCGTCGTATTCGTCGAGACCAAAGGTAGCCCACGAGATACATGGCATGACGTCCCTGTTGTACAATCCATAAGCCGCAATATACTTGTCGATACGCTGCAAACGTTCCACCATCGTATATTCGCCAAACTCACAGACCCCACAAATAAAATCTTGTCTAGTCTTGGTCTTGGTCTTGGAACATAAAAAAAAAAAGAAAAAAAGACCTGTCAGGCATCTCTCCGACGGTGGATTCTCTATGACATTCCCTACAGTAACGATCCTCGTACCCCACGTACTCCTCATAATCAGGGGGAACGCTCAGCAACTAAAACATAAACAAAGACACGCCTGTCAAACGTTCCTCCAGTAACATGAATCGAACCTCGGGCGTATAGGGACGTCTCTCGTGCACATGAAAACGACCACTCCACGTACAAAAACATCGGTCGGCACGGACCATGATCTACGAAAAATTCACGGTACATCGAGGTGTTAGTTCCCATAAGACACGCATCTGATAATGACCATACCACACGAGGGTATAGGATCTCTGAACTGCAGACGATTTTTCCCTACGACGTTTGTATGTCCCCTGGCAATGTCGTGCATGTTCCTGTGGTGCTATGTTCGTTCGTTGGTCATTGAGCCGGTCAAGACAATACATGCATGTGATGGGTCCATACGAACAACAAGGTGAATCCCAAAACGTGAATCCTTCCCCATTGGCAAACACCGTCATGAACTTAAAAATAATAATAATTAGCGTCATAATAATGTCGGTCAGAACGTTCCTGGTTCATTTCGTCTTTGATACATTTCCAAACACGGTAATAAACTGCCTCTTGTTTGGAGGAACGAGGTCCTCTATAGAATCCCAAGGTAGGCAGACTGCACCAGGTCTAAACAGAAAAATGACATCCACGTTAATAGGAGAATCGACTATCGGCGACGACGACGGCGACGAATACGACCATGGACACCGACCGCCCTCCATAACTCCACTACAATATTCATTTCTTTTGCCGTCCAACCCCTCTGGGATGAAAAGCGAGTACATCGGTTATGGACACACCAAGTCTGAATAGAAAAATAGAAAATCGGTTATCGACGGTTGTACACGGTAACGAGTCCATAAAACGGATCCCAAAAATCCACATCAATCCTCTTCCACAACTCCGCCGTAATGTCCATCTCTTTTTTCGTCCAACCCCGTTGGTACGAATAACGAGTAAACTGATTCAGACGACACCACATCTAACGATAATAAAGAGAACGAAACGTTTGAATCAGTATCCCGTCCCAATAGAGACCCGTGCCCCTAAGACGAAAGCAATAAGAAGTACACGATCCGTATCCATAAGAAGTACAACGTCCGGGCGGAACAAAGTCTGGAAAGATTTCCGGGAACCAGGTTTCCTATCGACCAAAAGTAAAAGCACGGTTACCATAATAAGGAGACTCGTGAAAAAGAGAACGGCGACCCCACGTATGACAACGACGACGTCCGTAGGAGACCTCCAATCCATCACATCGACAACGAACGAGACATCCGTAACACAAACAACCAAAAGCATTGAGGTCCAATCGCTTCAAACAATGAATGCACGTAGCGGCGGACTCCTTACAACGCAAACACACCCACTTGATCCAACACCATCGTTCCTCCTCCGACCTCGGAGGATACCCTTGACGGGTCCTATGTTCCTGCACCACCATCTAAAAAATAAAATCATAAAGTCTCAGAATCTCAGAATCTCCCTCAAGTAACGCCGCCTCCATCGACGCTGCTCTTCCGTTCTCGGAGGTCGTCTCCGTCGCCACATCCAACGACCCTCTCTCCATATCCATCTCGAAACCCTCTCATCCAACATTTCCTCAAATTGACAAAGCACCTACGAAAGAGAAAAAGATCCATGGGTCCAACTATGTCCCTGACACAGATAACACCAGTCCCCCAAATCATGACGACACGGCGAAAACCCATAACCCACGTCACAGGTACAAATCAAACATCCCGGACGACGGTACGACGCATAAGACACCGAACAAGAACAGTCCCACTTTCTACACCTTATTTCCACGTAACTACAACGACATTCCCATTCGACGAAATGATCGTCCTCTTCCAACCATCGTATTCTAGCCGACACCATGACCTACAAGAAAACAACGACAATGAGGAGATCCAAACGGCATACAAAGAAGACCTCTCCGGTAGACGGGCCATCGACACCAACGACACACGACCAAACCCTCTCGACGAGGAGAACGATACGTGCCCGTACAATAACGATACCCCGGACAACCCATCACGCCCAAAAGACAATACCGACATTTCATGAGTCGGCTTCCCGCAGGATTACCCCCAGGAGGAAACCGTCGGCACGGTCCACACTCAAAGACGATAGTCGATTCTCCTACGTACGTCGCCGTCATCTAAAAGACATCAAATAAAATAAACGAATCTATCAGATTCGCTTCGATTCCCACCCAATACAAATAACCGGAACGTACCGTGCCATGTTGACTGCAACGTGGTAGACGGAGTAACTCTTCGTGAATGGGTTTCCAACGTTCCCTCCGGTCCTTCTCCTCCTCTCGATCTCGAATCTCCAACACATGTCGACGTACTTCGGGAGGCAACAGGTCCCAATACGAAGCCTCGTCTCGGGTCGCCGGGGTCTTTGCCGTGGTCTGGCATTCTTTCCGCCAACGTCCATTCTCTTGCTTGACCCACACCTCTTGCTCATCGTTTGGGTCTTCCTCGATCTCCATAGTACGTCTGGCGACTGCCATCTCGAGCGCACGTCTCTTTGGATCGGATGCCATGACTTTTTTCTGAGACTCCTCACTCGATCGGGCTACTTAACAGGAATCGTTCCACCAATCCCCGTGCTCCTAAGGGGTCACATGACTCTCTGGGGGGATACCCCCCCATCCCCCAGGAGACCTATCTCTCTCCGGATTGGTCCATCTAGGGTACACGTCAAGGTCCTTCAAGGTGACTCTTTCTGTATAAAAAAGACACACCGTCTTTTTCAAACAAAAACATCTCATCATGGATAGTGATAGTGATTTGGCTGAAGCACTCGACGCGTTTGAACAGATAGGAGGTGCCGCTCCAGGACGTTTCGTCTTTGAAAGACTACCCGTGGTCGAACGACGTAGTGTCCGTCTCGGAGTTCGTGAACGCGTCTTTCAACTTCGCCCTCGACAGATGGGAGCGTTCATTCCCCGACAACGTCTAACGGATGCTCTCGTGCAAGGTCTTCGTAACGCTCTAGACGACTTAATCAACGACCAAGACATTCCGGATGGCGATCGCATTTACATCGCTCTATCCTCCAATCGTATTACCAATGCCTACAACGGATGGGGACTGCGGGCCGGAGAATGGCGCGCTCAAGGTCCACGCGTGGATGCCTTACTTGGGAATCTTTCCCACATGCTCAACTCTAACGAACAATTTGAAATGGACGATTCCTTCACCCTCGCCTTCGTTCACGTACGCGGGGCTCCCACCGGTTCCGGTTACAAAAGAAAACATTTACCAGGGCATCAAGCGTCGACGCGTCTCAGAGAATTCAAGCACAGTGTCTTACGCGTTCCACAGGATGACCAAAACCTATGCTGTCCACGCGCCATCGCTCTCGCTCGAGGGGTCCATCAACATCGAGACGATCCCCAACGTCGCCGACAATGGACCCGATGTCGTGGTAACCATCGTCGCATCACGCGAGCGGCTCAAGAACTTTTAGACGAAGTCGATCTTCCTCCTCAACCCTGCGGTCCCGAACAACTTCAACAACTCGTCACCGCTCCCAGTCTTCAAGACTATACCCTCGTGGTCGTGGACGCCAACCGCGCTTACGCATGTTTTGCTTACGGTCGTGGGGATACGTTGTTAGGACTCTTACACGAAGACGGTCATTACGATGCCTTGTCTTCCTTACCTGGTTTCTTCGGCCAAGATTACTTTTGCAGCCAATGTTTCCAAGCCTACAAGCATCTGGGTCAGCATGCCTGTCGCAACAATCGAACCAATCATTGCGGAGCCTGCTTGCAAAACGGATGCCCTGATCATACCGAGGCCTACCGACAGTACCGCTCGGCTCAAACACCCTGTATCCTCTGTGGACGTTCTTTCTACGGAGACACATGTCTCCAAACCCATCGGACCAAGACCCACACTGGTCAACCCGCGGATGCTGAACATCCTTCCGTCTGTGCCACCCGTCGGCAGTGTAAAGAATGTCATCGCGTGTTACGTGGTCTCAAAGAGATACGAACTCATCGGTGCGGGTATCGGAAATGTTCGTGCTGCAAGAAAGACGTCGACGTCCATCACCATCGATGTTTCTTACAAGTCGAAAAGACTCCCGCCGAAGAACGACGTTTGAGACGACAGCGACTCTCTTTCCAAAGGATCCTGAGTCAGGGACTGGCGCCTCTCTTAGCCAACGAGGCCGCTGGATTGCACGCTTTCCTGGCGGGCGATAACGACGACGACGACGAAGACGAGGACGACGATGAGAAACCACCCTTGCACGTTTTCTTTGACATTGAGAGTATGCAAGTCGAGGGACGTCACGTGCCCAATCTGGTGGTCGCCGAAACGGAAGACGACGACGATCCTCCCGTGTCGTTCCAAGGAGACGACTGTCTCTTTCATTTTCTGGAATGGTTAGAAACATTGACCGAGAACGGAATGCGACCCCTGACGGTCATCGCTCATAATTTCAAAGGGTATGACAGGTATCCCGTCATCGACGAACTCCACCGGCAAAAGAGAGACCTGGAACAAATCCGAAACGGTGGGAAAGTCCTCCAACTCACCTACCCTCATGAACACACCACCATACGATTCATCGATTCGCTCTCCTTCTTCCAGATGCCGCTGAGCGATTTTCCCAAGACGTTCGGGCTCACCGAACTCAAGAAAGGATACTTTCCACACTTGTTCAACACTCCCGACCATCAAACGTATGTAGGCCGACTTCCCGACAAAGCCTTCTACATGCCCGACGGTATGTCCGTCAAGAAACGTCGCGACTTTGATACCTGGTACGACGACCAAGCGGCACGAGAGGTCGTCTTTGATTTCCAAGCCGAACTTCTAGCCTACTGCGAATCGGACGTGAAACTCTTGAAACAAGGATGTCTCACTTTCATGCGGGATTTCCAAGCACGTGCTGAATTCAATCCTTTTGAACAAATGACCGTCGCCTCTGCCTGTAATCGCTACTTGAGTATGCACTGTATGGAAGAAGAGACCATTGCTTCCGAACCCCTCTTAGGATGGCGAGGTCGTGTCAATCATTCCCAGGCCTCTATGGAATGGCTGACTTGGTGCGAACACAATCTACGACATCGAGCCTACCTGGCCCTCTCGCCGGAAGACCACGAGAACCACGAAGCCATGGCTCGTGCCTACGGACACTACGACGCTTATCATCCCTTGCATCGCCAACGTATCCAGCATGCTCGGAACGAGGGCGAGTACCGCCTTCCTGGTACCCGATACACGGTCGACGGATACGATGCCGATACCAAGACCGTCTACGAATTCTGCGGGTGCTTCTGGCACGGATGTCGGACTTGTCATCCCCAACGCACCGACGTGCATCCGACATTACTCGAACGATCCATGGACGAGGTCCGTGCTCTCGTCGACAAGAAACGCACGTTTCTCATCAACCGTGGGTACCAGGTCGTGACCATGTGGGAATGCGCCTGGAACGCTCTCAAACAAACCAACCAGGACATCATGGCCTTTCTAGCCCGTCAACACCTCCAAGCCCCCCTTGAACCACGCGACGCTTTTTACGGAGGTCGGACCAATGCCGTACGTCTCTACGCTCACGTCGACGAGGAGAAGGAGGAAGAGATCCGATACGACGATTACACGTCCTTGTATCCTTGGGTCAACAAGTACGGCACCTATCCACTCGGTCATCCCACCTTCCTCTACGAACCCGACACCACCGATCTCTCGCCTTATTTTGGTTTGGCCAAATGTACCGTCCTTCCGCCACAACGTCTCTACCATCCCGTGTTGCCTTACCGTAGTCATGACAAACTCACGTTTCCCTTGTGTCGTACCTGCGTCGAAGAGAACATTTCCAAACCCCTTTTGGAAAAGACGCATGCCTGTCATCACACAGACGAAGAACGTGTCCTCGTCGGTACCTGGTGCACCCCCGAACTCGACATGGCTGTACAGAAAGGTTACGTCATTCAACACGTCCACGAAGTATGGCATTTCGATCAGCAACGCACGGGACTCTTCCAATCGTACGTGAACACGTGGCTCCAAATCAAAGAAGAAGCCAGCGGTTGGCCCGAAGGCTGCACCACCCCTGATCAGAAACAAGCCCACATCGATGCGTACTATGCTCGGGAAGGTATTCGTCTCGATCCCACCAAGATCGAAAAGAACCCTGGACTCCGAGCCCTGGCTAAGATGATGCTCAACTCTATGTGGGGCAAGTTCGGGCAACGGATCAACAAGACTCAGGTCCGAGAATTCACCGAACCTCAACCGTTCATCCAATTCCTCGACAGCGATCAACACGATGTCCGTTACGTCAGTTCCCTGACCGAAGACCGGGTCGAAGTCCATTACAAACTCCAAACGCACGATGTTCTGCCTTCACCTAATCTCAACATCTTCATAGCCGCCTTCACTACCTGTCATGCCAGACTCCGTCTCTATCGAGCCCTCGATCATCTCGGTGAACGCGTCCTCTACTTCGACACCGACTCGGTCGTCTATCTCCATCGTCCTGGCGACCCGCCTTTGGACCCTCCACGAGGCGCTTATCTCGGCGACTTCAAGGATGAATTGGACGCGGGCGATACCATTGTGGAATTCTGCTCGGGCGGTCCTAAGAACTACGGTTACAAGACCAAGAACGGCCACGTTGTATGCAAGGTCCGAGGCTTCTCCCTCAACGTCAAAGGGATGACTCAATTGAATTACGATGTCCTGCGTCAAAACACTCTGGACGAATTGCATCGTCCTCTAGACAAACCGCGTACCACTCGTGTCACGCAATCTCACACCATCCAAAGAAATGCCAAGACCTACACCTTAGAAACCCAACCTTCTCACAAAGATTACCGACTCGTCTACTCCAAACGGGTCCTGGATCCCACCACGGCCCAGACCTACCCTTACGGTTACGAACGGTTCACCGAAGAGGATCTGGATCTCGCTCAAGTGTTAGCTGACCTATTTGCTTAAGGGACGAGTAGACACCAGGTCTCCTCACACGTTCCCGCTTGTACCTAAGTTTGTTTGTTTGTTGATTAAACCGTTCATGATTCGTGAAAAATCCATTCATTTTGTGGCCTCTCTTTTTCTTACACCATCCGTGATGTTGCGTGTTCCCGTCCCGTCCCGTCCCGTCCCGCGTGGACCCACATGGTCGCCATCTTGTGAACCCTAGGTGTTGGACCCTAATGTTCCCCCCGGATCTTGGACCACATTCTTGACATACTTTCTGTTTGACCCCCCCGATTATGACGTAGGTTGGACTTTGACCCCACCGTCTCAACCAATCCTGTTCACGTGTGCACGTGATAATGGCGGACCTAAAAATATCCACCAATCAGAAGACGATGCATCTCATTAAAAATCGCTCTCGACCAATCAGAAGGCTCCATTCAAAAGTGGCTCGTATTCCCCCATAGTACTACTGATACAAAATAGTTTCTCAAGTCATCGTAGGAGATTTCCATCAACAAGACGTCAAAATTGTGAGCCGGTGCGCTTGGGACTCAGCCGTTGATTGCTTTGCGCAGTACGAGTTTAGAAATTACCATTTATGTGCAGTTGGGATTGTTTTCGGAATTTACTGTGAATAGTGTGCAGATTCACTTTTAATTCTCTCCTCCTACATTGAAATTTATTCAAACCAGATTAGCAGAAGGAGCCTGTGACCTAGGCTCGATTTCCAGCCATTTTGGGAGCCCACATTCCTTACCCCGTTGGGAGGAGGATAATACCGAACTCCCAAAACGTTAACGGCTGAAAATCGAGCCTACCCATGACCAGGAGCGAACAACTTCCATACTAGGGCTATTTCACGGCATTTTTACAGACCGATCTATTTTTAGACTACCTTTTCCCGCAAAAAAACAAAGGCAATTCCGTTTTGGTGACTCTTTGACGTCGACTTAGTTTCTTGTCATTGGTCACTGGGCTCCTTTGGGAGTCTCATTCGTGGGAAATTTAATCTAAATGAATCAAAGGCCCCTTCGAGCCAACTCATTCATGTTTATGCAATATGAGCAACCAACTTGAATCCCGTTAATTATCAATGTTGCAGTTGAAGCTGAGAGACGCAAATGTGGAGAAACTTACAGAACATCACTTATGTCCAACATGCAAAAACTATTTCAGTCCTCTATCAGACATAATTTTAAGATTGGCCATCTACGGAATCCGTTTATTGTTTGCGTGACGTACGGTTAAATTGTGGACTTCTTTTGATACTGGACGTAGAATAACAAGTGTCTACTGACAAAATAATTCGTACATCACATTCTTAGTGGTTACAACCAAAGGGTTAACAGACTGAGTTTCTTGTTATTCGAAAGACCCTATTTTTAGTTTCCGTGCCGATAAATAAGCATTTTTTTTTCTGTCACACAACACTCAAAGCATGTCATGGCGTTGTGTTTGTGTAAGGGCCAAAATATCTGACTATCGGTACGGTTTTCTCGACTTTCTTTCCCGTAATTTCCACTGTTTACAAGCGGTCTTAGGTCTTAGTTTTCGTCAAATTTCTAATTTCTTTTTTACGTGAAGACTGTGCAGAGTTGAGTACAAATAAATAAAATTATAAACAGGCAGACAACAAAAATACGGTCCGACTTCCACTCAAGGTGTTCGATTCCTTTTCTGAGTATCCAACCAGAAAAAGTTACCACAGAATTTGCCGCTTGGTTTCAGTGTTTTACATAACATAATAGAAATAACATATTAGAAATACAGCTCAAATATCCGACGGCGAAAGATTGTCGTTGAAGTTAATTATTCGTCGGTTTTAAGATTCCGTATATTCATTTTTCACCGCTTGTGTTGTTTATGAACTGACGTTCCATTCTTGAGCTCCACAAGGATATATTTTGTTTGAAAATCCAATAAAACACCATTTGCCTTACATCGGCTTTGGTGCCATTCCAATGTTCGAGTCCCGTCTAAGTCGAAGAAAAATGTCCGGGCTCGGCTTGGGCTTCGAGGGCATTAGGGTGAAGATTCGTAAAGTCCACGGTTCCACGGTCCACACAAAATGACCACTCCTCAATAACTCATTCATTGCGCTTGCGCTCATGAATGAGTTAAAAATCGGTTTGTAGAATCGCCGTCACAGTAATATATATATATAGGGCTGTTGTTCGCTCCCAGTCATAGGCTGCTGGTAGCAGCAAACGTTTTCTGATTGTCAACCTAAATGATGTCTTAAAATCTTGCAAATTGACCAAAGGGAGGTGGCGTGGTCCAGTGGTTAGGGTGTTGGGTTTGCATGCGGTTGCTCAACGTTCAAATCCCGTTTAATTTCTGGTTTGGTTTTGTTTCCGGTTGTCCCGGATTCAACTCTGTCACGTTTTGTGAATAGCCAACTGGTTGCCTCCTGCCATTTGGGGTTCTCAATCATGTTTTTTCAGGTTATTAAAAGTGGGATGCCTGTGAACTAGCTTGTTAGCGAAGTGCACTTGCACTATAAACAACGCATTTACTTACATTTTTTTTAACGGAATGTTGTTTAAATTTTAAAAACGACCAGTGTATTCAGTTTCCACATAAGGCCATACGGTATATTTAGTAAATAGGCCTCTTCAAGCGGCTGAAAGATTGTCCGAAAAATGAATATTTGGCCGAGAAGCAAAGGTTCTGTGACGACCATCTCTACGTATACGCCAAGGACATTATTAGCCACACACCAGCAAGCCATGAAGGCGTTTATTTATTTTGTAACCGTTTCATTAGTTTTCATATCCCGCAAAAACTTCTCGTAAAGTCAGTGTTGATCTGATGGCGCCCAAAATTCAACTCATTCAATTTCTCGTGATTGATCTATCACTTTGAGGCTTTGCCCCAGCACAGTCACAGATACACTTTGCACGCGAAACAAACAAAGGGTCTCCAATTTTAATCAATCAGAAGAAGCCATGTCACGCGTGACTGCTACTGCCATGTTGTTTTCAGGGACATGACAACTGATTTTTGCGGGAACTGGTATTCTAAAAATAGACTCATTTGTGACTGTGCTGGGGAGCCCACCCATGCCATAACAACACTCTTATCTAATTCACTCTTGTGGAAATCAATTAGCATTTGAAAGCGCACGAAAAGTTTGGGGAGAGGAAAAAATAGTACGAGGATCACTATCAAAGATTGAAACTCCATAACAAGTGTAATATGCATAATGGTATATTCTGGTTATGTAATGTCAGTGAACATATCAGATACAACAAAGACAACAATGATTGTCGACAGAAGGGATTGGCAATTATGTACATGCTATGTGAAAAGAACTTTAAACT
>NC_090888.1:54212791-54217791 GCF_036669925.1 Montipora capricornis
CGAAGAGTAACAAAAACGTCATTTGATAGTAACCATTTGAATCTTATCTTTGGGCCGACTAGCGGCCGAATGAACTCAAAGGTTGTAAACAATCATGAGATGACCGGCATCAGTAAAGCGTTGTGTTCTACAAACTACGCGTAAAAAGATCTTTATGCAAATTGTCCCCAAAATCTTACGGCATTTTACGTAATGGACGAGCAGTAAAATATAATCACTTTGAATTGAAGAACATCAGTTTTGATGCAAAGAAATTCCCCATGCTGGGTTAGAGTTACATTTAAGTTTTTTTTTTTAATTTAGAGAAATTCCTCGAATAAGCACCGCACTGGGACCGCAGCGCTTATTCGGGGCGGCGCTTACTTGCTTTTGTGTCCCAAATGCGGCAGTTTTTGAGGGCGGCGCTTGTTCGGGGTCGGCGGTTATTCGAGTAAATACGTTTTTGAAGACGCACTAAATTGGATAGTTCTTTTTCTTCGGGTGCTCCGATAAGACCCTGTGATTGAGGTTGGGACCCTTTCCCCAGCATTTTACGATGAGTAATCCTTAGAGACTCGGCTTAAGATGAGTTGGCACTTCATCACGGAACGACACGTTCTTTGACGCAAATAACTTTCGTGGAAGACTCATCGATTTCTCAGTGACTGTTGGTGATGAGCGACCTTCACAAGTGGTTGAATACCAGACTGACTCCAAAGACGACTTGAGGACCACGACATGGCACCTACATTTCCATGTTTCTGAGGTCCAGTACGAGGTCGTTTTCGACAGTATTTGTAAGGTACATTGGTTGAGGTCATAACTCTGATGTCATCAATGAGCAAATTGAAAATTAGGCATTAATTTTAGCAGTTCTTTTTGATAAGTTTAGATGCCTGGGATGATGGTGAAGAAATAGTAGGAAATAAGGATTTTGCATTTAATATATTTAAATTAATTTATTTATGGGTCAAAGAGGAATGATTTCAGGTCTTCAGTTAATTATTAACAGCCAGTTAACTGACAACTGCCAAATGGCCCAAAATGTAAATGACAACTAACAAATGGAGTAGATTTGCAGCCCTCCATCAAAAACCTCTTTGAATGGTGCTGATGCCAACTGTGTACCTCATATCACGACGCGTTACGACGGCACATACGAGTAAGTTTCCAGCGATGCTTGTAATGGCAATCAAACACTTGACCGTTGCTATGGTGATATAAATCGAGTCAAACATGATTACTGAGTATTTTGAACCAATCTGTGAGTTATCCAGTCACCTAAAAAAGGAAAAAGAATATTTGCTGTACTGGTATTTAATTGTTTTTCATTTTACTTAAATATAGGTACCTTGCATATACAATATAAAAACAAACTAATTAATTAATTATTTGAATTAGTGAATAAATGAATGAATGAACAAATGAACGAACTAACTAACGAATAAATAAAATGAATGAATTCATGAACGAATCATAAACGAATAAATTAGTTGATGAGTAAATGACGGAACGATAAATGAATGAAGCCTCTTTAACATATTGTGTTTTTACTGGAGTGGCTTCACCGACAGATCAAAGTAGTGGGGCTGGGACTGGGACTGGTATTGAAACATTATGGCATGGGGGAATACAGTAATAACGGCCGTGTCTTTAGTGATGGATTTCAAATAGTAGTTACTTTATCCAGTAGAGAATTAACACCAGCTGAAACGACGGTCTTTATTATCTAAGGGTCTATCCTTTTGCCCTGCATCTAAAGAAATTGATACTTTTTGCCTTAGAAAAGACGTTTCCGATTTTGTTCGACATTTACGTTGAAAGGAGTATTTCTTTAACGATTAGGATGTTTGTGGCTATTTTTCGAGTTATCCTGTTTTCAGAAATAAGTCAACATGGTGTCCAGAAAGAACTAGACTCTCTTTGAGCGTAGACTGGGTTGTCTGTGGTACGTATTACACAAAAACAGAAGGCACTGAGTTGGGTGGTATTGAACTGCAGCGTTCCACTTAATTTTTTCAAGTGGGGGCGCATGTAGACCATTTGAGGGGTCACCCAGACGTCGTGCCAGCAGTGGCTCTTTGGCTCACACGTTCACACGTTGAATTATTTTGTAACGTCCTGTCCCGTGAGGTCTTTTTTTTTTTGCTTAAACACGCATGGTAACTTGATAAAGGCGGCCGCTAAAATTGATGTCACTTTTGATTTTGCGATTCTTTGTGCAGCCAAAAGTACAATAGAAAAATTGAAAGTAGCAAAATCTCCCAAAATTTGTTTTCGCTGATGGTAACTTTTTATATTCCCGGCACGAAATTTATGTTGTTTTCATGTCACATTTTTTATTCTCGATCAACACTTCTTAAAAACTTCGTTCTGTGCTTCCTGAAAACTGTGTATCAATATTCATTTAACTTTTCATCAATATTGCATAAAGCAGGCTAGCAAAATCTGTACCTTGATTAGTTCGAATTTTGAGCGTTAAAATAGTATTTTAGTTCTGACAGTAAGTCGTATATTTTAAGGTCTACCGGCCAGACATTACCCTCGCTAGACAGAGGCATTTGTCGAGAAAAGCTGTCAGACGCGCCGAGAAAACGCTTAAACTTACTCTGAAAACGAAGTTGAAGCAAACTTCATGTCTGTCTGGAAGCCAATATTTCTCGATTCCTCTTCTATTTTCTTCAATCTTTCTCAATAGATCATATTCAATATATTAAAATTCAGCCTGGCAGCTAGGCCTAGAGGACACAAACAAAGGAAACTGAATAAACATGTTCATTGACCGAATGCAAAAATGGCCGCCAACAAATTATTCTTTTGTTTTTGTGTTCATTAGCTTAACTAGCCTCGTTAACACGTGTAAAATTGAAAGAATTTGGGCTATAAAACGAAGCTAGTTAAGGTAATTAACACAAAGACAAAAGAATATTTTGTTGGCGGCCATTTTTGCATTTGGTCAATTCATTTCTTTTGTTTGTGTCCTCCAAGCCTCACTATCAAGCTGAATTTTAAGTATTGAAAGTGGTCTATCCTTTGATAGCATTTGACGTCACGGCGGCCATGTTGGTGGAAAGAACAACAGCAGAAAGTCTTTTGGGAATTTGACTCTCTTATTATGCAAAACTTAAGCTATATTTTTCTATTGTTTTGGCACCAACATGGCCGTCTTATCACGTGAGTGCAATCAAGAATCTTGGTTTGGTATTTTACCAGTAACTGCACGGATTCTCAGGGGGCTATTTACTTTAAGACATCTGCCATAGCACTATAATGATTTACGATACCAAAACAATATTGTGTACTATTAGAGCTACATATTATGCAAAGACAACTTGAATCTCCTGGAAAACAAAACGCACCTTAGTTGACAGTCATGAAATAAAGCACTGTGTCAAGCATGAGGAGCTTAAGCCGACTCAGGAATTCTCGGCTGGACGTCTCCTAACGGTGTAGATATCCGTCAACAAAGGCTAAAAACATAACACAAAAGGTGTTTTGTATTCAGAAAAGTGTTAAAGGATTATTCAAGATCGATCAGATTGTACTGTGAACTTACGTTAAGCAGAAAAAAGTAGTTATTTTTTTATTGAATGACTATATTTAGGGGCGAGAGTAATTTATGGGGAACACAAATCTATTTCAGTTCGTTTGCGCGCATCGACAGTGGCGGTTAGTGCTGGGACACGGAACCATTTTTCGTTCTATAGGATTCATGGATTAACTCTCTCACCCGGGGAAAAATGGTACAGCCTGGCTTTCAAATAAACTGGTTGGCCGAAATGTTAGCCAATTTGTCGAAGGAAAGTTTTTTCAGCTCTTTCGAAGCGAGATTTGTCGCCTTCAAGTCGGTAATTTTTTGCGGGAAAATTGTTATCAAGTTCCGAAATTCTGCGGGTCTAATCTTACGGAATAACTTTGGTTGGCCTCTGTGGGGGGATTAATTGAGCAGCCGTCGTCTGAATGTCATGGATTTATGTATTCAGATGTTTTTAAGCGAGTTATGGAGGCAGTAAACAATGTTTATGTCGGGGAATTCGGTGCTGGAAGCCTTCCCGGTATACAGGCTCACGCCCAAACGTTGAGGTAAAATAGGTGCTGTTAGGTTCAATTTCATGATATCAGGATATCATGATAGCAGGAAAACGATAAGTATGTGATTAGTATAGGTAATCACATGACGCCCAGTACTATTAAGGATTAATTGCACGAGTGTTTTGGAAATTTTCCAAAATTGCCAAAACACAAGTGCAATTAATCCTTAATAGTACGAGGACTCATGCGATTACTTGTTTATCAATAAAGGACAAAATTTATACGAAGGAAAATCAGGTGCGCAGTCTATTTTTATCTGGGAAGCCTGTTTAGCGCTACGGCAAATCATCAATCAAATTGAACTGACCAATCGTTTTGTGTTTTTGTTTTCACTTTCTGTTTTCAAAAGTTCAATTAATTCCTCGTCCGCTTCAATGAAACGACAAGCCATTGTTGCAACAAAAACTTGGCAACAAATTCCAAGATAACGAACGGTTGCTATGCAACGGCTTAACCAATCATTGACAGGTAATCAAGCCCTCCCTTGATTACCAAAAATGCCCTCGATTAAGAAAAAATGCCCTCTGTCTCAGGCAATCAGCGCTCAGTAATTTTGCCTGCTTGTGACATGCTGGGAAATCGATTAGCCCGGAATGAAATTTTACACAGCTACAATTGGGCATTCTAAATTTCCCAGTTCCTCAGTTATCGAGTTCCATAAGTATAAAACTTAAAAATGGATTGCCTTAAAATCAGAAAAGAACCAATACACCGGTGCTGTTGCGAAAATTGTATGCCAGGCAAAACAAGTTGCATCTCGGTAGCCTGAAAGTTAAGAAATAATTTGCCTGTGTTTAAATTAACAAATACACCAATACATCACCAACGTTTCATGTTAAACCGGAGAATTAGGGAAGCAAATGTTCGAAGAAGTAATGGCTGTTGAGTTTTATTCCTCAGTTATCGAGTTCCATAAGTATAAAACTTAA
>NC_090888.1:54222791-54242792 GCF_036669925.1 Montipora capricornis
ATTGTGCCGCTTCCATCAGGAAACCAGAATAACAGTTATCCTACTGGAAAGCCAAGAGGAAAAATACCTGAAACTGCGCATCACTCGATCAGCATGTGACAAGACCTACCGTTGTTTGATTATTCGAAAAATTATAGAGAACTTAGAAAAATTTATGAACTAAGTTGTCATGTGAGTACCGTCTATATATAGTGGCTCAAGGAGTACAGTGTATAAAGTGGCTTCAATCGAAATCATCACCTCGCGATAAAAACAAAAAGTAAATAAAGAAACTTAATAGTCCTGATTTTCTTTTATAAGACAAGTATCTTGTCACTCCCTTTTCCCTCGACTGCTTAGCTAATTAACAATTATTCCTCGATCGCGTGCCGGATACATAAACAGTTTCATATCGAACTAGCGCGAATGGAATAACTGTTTTATTAACTTTTCATTAAATTGACAACACCTGGACACTCGGAAATGAAAGCCAAATTTAATTTTTCAGCGTGGCAATCCTTGACGCAAGTAGTTTTCATATTAAATTATACGGTATATAAGCTGATAATCGAGAACGCAATACCCGGGGTCGATAATTTAATAATTATCAGTTATCCACGAGCGCACGTAGGATATGAGATGACAGATAGCCAACGAGGCACGTAGCACCGAGTTGGCGAGAATCACCTCATATCCAAAAGTGATGCGTACAGTTACTGATATTTGTAGGACATGGTGTAATTAACAATTATTCCATGAACGCGCGTTGGATATGAGATGGTAAATAGCCAACGAGTCGCGTATCGCCGAGTTAGCAATAACCAGTCTCATATCAAACAAGAGCGAACGGAATAATTGTTTTATTAAATTCCTTAAACTCCAAAAAATTGGAAGTACGAAATACGAGCGAAAAAAGCGAGAAAATCCGAGCTAAATCGAAAAATCTTTATGAAGATGCAATAATGTGTAATACCTTAAGGTCAATAAATACGTAGGCTCATCACAAAAAATTTCTTGCCTTTTCGGGTTCTTCTAAACGTCGGAATTGATCAAAACTCTCCCCCCAAAAAGTTTTTTTTTCTTTTTTAGCTTCATTCAGAGAGAAATTTCGCTTTCCGGGAAAAAAAAACGCTTAGCGCAATCATTTACCATATAAGGTCAAACTAAGGTATGTGAGCTGATAACCGAGATTGAGTGAACCAATCAGAGCACGCGAAATGCATTATCCGAGGTTGAGAATTTAATAATAACAATTAGTATATACTCACTCAGTGATCTTGGTATTTCAAGCAATCTGATTGGTACGCTATCTCGGACTAATTGAGCATTATTCATTCCCTACGGAGTGAATATATACAAACTTATGGAGAAAAATATATCACTTATTGTGAAAAATATACTACTTACTACCAAAATATACAACTTGTTGGGCAAATAAACACCTCTGTGTAAAAAGTACGACTTACATGAAAAACGTACCGAGATTCGGAAATATACAACTTGTGTTGTAAAAATAATACTTCGCCCGCGGTGTTTTGGTCAGCTGACTGTCGCAAAAGCCAGAAGGCCTGTCCACATGATCTGTCCACATATAATTCCCGCCAGTTGTTCAATATGGCGGAGCGCATATCATCCTCGGAGACCCAGGGGCAGATCGCGGAGGCAAGGGGAAGTCTAAACGGGCAAAAGAAAATGGCGACAAAGAAAAGCATAGCAGGGCGAGAAGAGCCCCTGGGGACAAGTTCTTACCAGGCCAGTTCCAAACAGCAGGGGTAATTCTCAATTCTGATTGGTGCCAGAAATTCTTTGTGTTTTTCTGCCCAATCAGAAGTCAGCAGGCCGTGAAGTCGTTTCGTGTCTTCTTACACGGAGATAACTTGATTGCCATGTTCGCCTGGTTCGTTTGGCAAGGTTTTGCTCGAGGAGAAAGTCTCAATCACAGCACAAAATGTACAGGAAATCGTTCGGAGTATCGGTGGAGAAATACGCTGGACCTTTCGCAGGTATCGTTACAGTAGCGTATTTTCAAGTGTGCGAGGTTTTTGTAAAGATGTCCTCCCCGATTCACCTAAAATAGCAGTGATTAATTTTGATCTAACGAACAATTGAATTATTTTTATTCTGCCCCCTTTTCCTAGTCGAGGTATTTCTAGATTTCTTACATGAATTGCTGTGGCAGAACTTTGCTAATATCGAGCAACTCTTGATGGCACGGGCCAGACTGGTATGTCGAGCACACAGCATGCAGCACGACTTTATTTTAATGCTCGCCAAATTCATCGCTATCGAGCTCGTGTTCTCTTCACGATATTGTTCACGATGAGCCACCCGAAAGAAACAGTTGACGACTGTTCTCGAGGGCGTTCTTACGTTTTTGTTAACAAAAAGAGAAAGCGAAACCTTTATGGTGAATTTTTGAGAATACTGAGAGGCATTGTGGCCCAGTGATTATAGGGCGCTTGCCTTGAGATCCGGAGATCACGGGTTCAAGACCCGCTCTGACCACTCGCTGAATTTGTTCCTGGGTAGTCCCTGGTTCAACTTCCCAGCTGCACTTGTAAATAGCCAACTGGTTTGCCTCCGGCCAGTTTGGATTCTTAACAGTTGTTGTTGTTGTGTTCTGGTGTTTCGTTGATTCATTGGCCCTGAAAAGCCCCTATGGGGAGCGGGCAATTAAGCATGTATGTATGTATGTATGTATGTATGTATGTATGTATGTATGTATGTACTTGAAGAAGTTTTCCATCAAAATTAAAAGTCCAGGCACATGAGGTATGCACATTTCCAATAATTATGTATACATACACACTGTATGTAGATGTAGAAACACATGTTTTATTATACTGACAGTGTACTAGAAAATAAAATTTGCCATAGTTGTAATGGCATATCCTTAAGTTTCAAGTTTGTTGTGAATTAGTTAGTTTAACTTATTACACAAGATGCCACATCCTTATTCTTCAGGAGGCTTAGAACAGGTGTTCAACCGAGCGCTCCAGCTTAATGCCACAAGCCACCTGAGCCACTCCAAAGGATAATGAATCAAGATTATACAACCGAAAATAGAGTTTGTTAGATTTTTTCAGGTTTATCTCAAAAGTTCGTCCAGTGTCCTTCCCTGATTTGTTTGGAAACAAGTGAGAAGCGTTATTTTGCATTCTTAAGGGGAATTTTCAAAAATTATGCAGTGGAGGTTTTTCATCTTTCAGCTTTTTCATAAGTATTTTGAACTCTACTTCAGTTTAGTTCTTTCTCACATCATGTACTGCTCACTGAATTGGTTTTCAAGATACTTTTCAAAAACCAAGTTTTAGAGGGTTTTTGAGTAGCACTAGTACTGTACCATTACCATACCAACAGTTGGTACCCAGCAAACACCCTTTAAAACATTGCCTCACAATAGTATTACACAGGTATGATAATGAAGCTGTTGCCCTTTTGTAAGGATTGGAGTAATCTTTTCCCATTGGACACACGACTATTAAGAGTAGAAAATCCTTTCAATCTTCCTTAACCTGAGAAAATAATTTATCTTTTCATCTGTGACCACATTTCTGTCATCCTGTAGAGTGCTCTTTTACCTCTTCAAAGATTTGTCTATCTACATTATGTAGCAGTGACATTTTGCAATTTGCCTGAGTATGATATTTATGCTGGTATTTGTACTATAGAAAGAGTATGCTGTTTCCTTTTTTCCTTTTTTTGCAGTTCTATTTTGTTTCCCTCAACTGAAATATTGTGCTATTATTAAACGTTGTCACATTTTTAGGATCTTTGCTGAAAAGAGAAATATCAAGGTTAAGATTTTATATTTGCAGAGGTACAACTCAGAATACTATGTACTACCTGGATCCAAACTCATTTTATTATTGGAGAAGATTTCTTCCTCAGGACTCTGTTATTGTTGTTACTGTCTAGATAACACACAGCACACTTTTGTATGAAATATGAAATAGCAAACAATAATTTCGTTAGAGCAAAATTACTGTTGCTTTAAAACATTAATGACAACCCAACTTACGGTGCTCATAAAATATTCACAGTCTCTTTCCTATGTTCTTTGCAACTGTCTTTAATTCAGATTATTGTCCATTATCCAAGTAAAATTATCTCAAAGGAATTGCCAGCACATTTGCACAGCCTGGGTATTGCCCTTTGCAAGGCTATTAAAGAACACATCAGCTGTTACTTTGGCAGCATTCAGAAGCAAACGTTTGCTCTCGAGATTAACAAAGTTTCAGCCACAGCAATTGATGCAAGAAATCTAGAAATACCTCGACTAGGAAAAGGGAGCAGAATAAAAATAATTAACTGTCAGATCTAAATTAATCACAGCTATTTTAGGTGAATCGGGGAGGACATCTTTACAAAACCCTCGCACACTTGAAAATACGCTACTGTAACGATACCTGCGAAAGGTCCAGCGTATTTCTCCGCCGATACTCCGAACGATTTCCTGTACATTTTGTGCTGTGATTGAGACTTTCTCCTCGAGCAAAACCGGGCGAGCATGGCGATCAAGTTATCTCCGTGTAAGAAGACACGAAACGACTTCACGGCCTGCTGACTTCTGATTGGACAGAAAAACACAAAGAACTTCTGGCACCAATCAGAATCGAGAATCACCCCTGCTGTTTGGAACTGGTCTGGTAAGAACTTGTCCCCAGGGATTCTTCTCGCTCTACTATGCTTTTCTTTGTCGCCATTTTCTTTTGCCCGTTTAGACTTCCCCTTGCCTCCGCGATCTGCCCCTGGGTCTCCGAGGATGAGCGCACATTGAACAGACTGGTAGAGGCTGTAATCTCGCTTAATGAATCCAGCAGTGAGGCTAGTGATGCTCCAAAGATGAATCAAGCTATAAACGAAAACAAAACAGAAGCTAGGGAAGCCGCTTTAAGGCAATTATTTCTAACCATCTGAGGGCAATCTTCAAGCCACTCTGCGGCGTCTGCATCAGTATCTGCGAGTCGGGCCACGAATGGTGTATTCAATCCAAGTGCAAACTGGTCCAGGAAAGGGAAAAAGCGTGGAAACAAGAAGGGGACATCGGCCATTTGTGGATCCAGTAGTGTATCTAAAGCTGTTTTAAAGGATGTAGTTCTACTGCCATCTCCGAAGGTTGATGAAGTCCCACGTGGACAGTTCAGAGAGACGCTCTATATCAAGAACTTTGCTGCTAGTGCGGTGGAATTTCCTGATGAAATGCAAGAAGAAGAAATTAGATGTAAGTGCAATGAACTCTTTGACCGGAAATTAAGATGCTTCTCAGAGCCAAAGTTTTATTTTGTCAGAGCCGTTGGCAATAAAATAGTCGAACTGAACTCTGGTCCTTTCACCGGAAAGGTGGCGAAACACGTGTCCAAGCAAGGTCCGTTGTATATCAGAGCCACTACAGAAGTGCATGATGAGAGCTTGAAACGTTGGTATGGCAGTTGTCAAGGTGATGAAGAAGGTGATGATCCATTGGAAAGTGAGGATGATGAGAGTTAAATGGATTCTCTCTTTGCTTTAAAATCAACGCATGAATCAGAGGTTACTGAGCCGCCAAAGAAGAAAATACATCAAATGACTGCGAGTGCTGGTGAGAATAAAGCAAGTACAAGCCCTTCGTGTAGTGGCTGCCTCTCACAACCCAGCTGCAGTACGCAGAGCAAACCTGTAAGAGAATCACAACTTATGGTGGGATACAACACGTATGTTAACATGTTTCCAGATGAGATCAATGTAGATGATAAGAATTGTGATGAAGATGTTGATTTACATGCTGCCATTCAAGCAAGCCTGGAAGATCAAAGACAGAGAGGTTCCTGTTCCATGAATGAGGCAAAAGCATCTGATGTCCTCCCAGAGTTTGTGGATGATAACTTGGACAATCAAAGTGACTCGCATGTCAACGTTGTAATAAGCAGAAAGAACGTTCTGTCAAGTGCTCTTAGAGCCTTAGAAAGAGGCAAATTTTCATTTGTTCGCCCAGTCCACATCATGTTCTCAGGTGAAGATGGAGTAGACTCTGGTGGGCCAAGGAGAGAATTTTTTCAACTTCTTATGATGTCACTTAAGAATCTTGGCATTTTCTATGGTACATGGTTTTCCCATGACCTGGAGCTGCTCCATGGAAATAAATATGAGTTAGCTGGAAAGTTGGTGGCATGGTGTGTTCTCCAGGGTGGTCCTGGGCCCAAATGTCTTTCTCTAGAAGCATTTTCCGTCATGAAAGATCTTCCATTTAACACAAGTCAGGCAATCGAGGCTGTTTGTGATGAAGAAATCAAGGAGGTCCTTAAAGGGTTACAAGGATGTGTCAGTGAGGGAGAAGTCAATGCCATAAAAGAGTCAGGTGGTGATTTAATTGCAAACCATGGCTACTCAAGGGTCTTCACAGCTGATTTTAGCAAGAAAAGTGAGATCCAGCATTGCCTCCTTAAACAGGTACCAGTGTGCATCAATTTGGTAAGGAACAGTGTTGTACCAGACACTCTTTATTAAGTCCCCCACCCTGCCATTATCCAATTGTACAGGTCATTTCCATTAGATGTATATTTATTATACATTTATTAAACTAGGTTGGGTTCATAAGGTAAACTTTACCTTAGGCTTATATTCATTTTGTTTGACAATGTACTTTTAAATTTATTGTGTTACAACTGTTACAAAATTAGTGGTACAAGGGCCTTTGCATGACTTGAACACATGCTTGGATACCACCTAGCAACAGTGTGGTAGATGGCAAGCCATTCAGCAGTTGTTCCACTGAACAAAGTTTTGACTGTGATAACACGTTTCTGTTATACACAATTATTTTTCAAATAGCTAAACATTTATTTGTTTTTTGTTATACAGGAATTATTCTTTTCTGTCCATGCAGAAATCCAACAATTCCATAAAGGCCTTAACTCTATTAGTGGGTTTGGAGATCTGGTGACGAACAACCCTGGCATTTTCAAGATTGTTTTGGGTGTGGGGAATCAAAAGATCAGTGCCCAAAGCTTCAAGAAATTGTACTCTATTATGTACTCAGACAAGGGTTTCAATGATAGGGACAAGGAAGACAAGACAATATATTGCTTGGACCTGTACCTGCAAGACCTAGAAGAAGACGAAGTGAACGGTGTGACCCTGGAAGACTTGTTGGTTTTCACCACAGGGGCAGACACTGTACCGTCACTAGTACTGGGCTTTGATGGTCCCATACTTATTGAGTTTTATGAAACAGAAGAGAATGTGAAGAGGTATCCATTGTCTTCAACTTGCTCCTTAACTCTGTTTTTGCCAAGGGGAATTGAAGACCCCAAAGAGTTCAATAGTCTTCTAACACATGCCTTAGAAAATGAAGTTGGCTTTGGCAAATGCTAAAGAACATTAATTTTATTGTTACTTGCATCAGTATTTTACTTAAGTACAGTACTTATGTTGTTGTTTTAAAGTTTTCATTTTTTATCATATCACAAACAGTGGAACATTGCAATTAAGCTAAGACTAAGTTGTAATTTCAAATTTGAGAGTAACATTTTGTACTCGGTATATACAGTATTCTCTACTCTCTCAAACCCCATAATACACCTCTTTTACCCCAAAAACTTTGCATAATCAATGTTTGCAATTTATCCTGGGACACAAAGATATCCCAAGAGAAATCGTAAACAATGCATATCCAAGTTTTTGCGGGGAAAAAGAAGAGTATTATGGGATTTGAGAAAGTATAGAATGTAGTTTGTAAAATGCAGCATGTATTGTAATCAAAGATTCCTATCAACTGACACATTCACAGTTCCCTTGTTATTGATTAGCTAGCCATTGATGCTAATTATTTATGTATTTACATGTTTAATATTCTCATTAAAGATATCTTGCTAATCTCATACAAGGAGATGCCATGCTCGCCATCATGAGACAGTGGGTTCACATCATTTAGTAGAGTAGACAATTCCCTCTCTGTTAATTGGATTGTAGACCTGGGTACTTCAATGTGATTCTCTGTCTGAAGTTCAGGCAGGGGTGCATTATCATCAATTCCATAATGGTGATCAACTCTTCTTGGATCCAACAATTCCCTGACAGTCATGTAATCAGATTGTGCATACTGATAAAATCTTCCTGTCCACTTTTGAAGAGGAGAGTGTCCTCCTTCCCTTGACAGTGGGTGGTTATTCCACTGCATAACAAATTGATCAATAGTGTTGTTTAATCTAGGAATATAGATATAGTGCAATGCATATAAATCTATTTCATCATTAGGATCCAAACCCTCTCTCTCTTCTAAAAAGTAAAAGATGTTCTTATAGTAAGAGACTACATAATTGTGAACATCACGCCACAATCTCTCGATACGCTGATTGTGAACTGATTGTCCAGTTAACACTGGTTTGGAATCCACACCATATCGAGTTAGCATAAGTCTGGCAACATCCACATTTTCAGTCCCATAATCAGTGCGTATCCTTCTAGGATAATGGTAAATATTGGTAGCTGCGACAAACAGGTCCAGAACTGTTGATGCTTCATTATTTGTGGATGCTTTGAGGAACACAACAGTGCGGGAAAATCCATCTATGGCACCAATTCAGGCCTTCTGATATTACGCGATGGTGCGATTTCGCACAATCGGCCTCAAATCGCATCCGATCGCACAATTCACGAAAAATCGCATACTTTACAAAAGGACGCACAAAATTCATAAAATGAAACATAAATCAACACGTTTCTTAGAAATTCCTGCATAAATACGCCATTTTTAAGATGATTTATCTTGGAAAAAGGCTAAAAAACCTTTGTCACCTTCGATGTCGTAAACATTCGAGGTTCAAGGCTTTATTTTTCATGTCGGGGACCTGGTACGAGTCTCCTTCTATTGGTGCAACACAAACATGCCCTTATATACACACCACTGAAATGACACAGTTGCCTTCTCTTAGAGAAGAGATTTGTGAAAAATAAGCGAAGTTGTAAGTTTTTCGGCAAAATGTAGTTTCTTTAGTTGAAAACTGATAAAAACTTATTCATGCATAAGTTTGTTGTGAAAAACGCTCGCTTTTTCTTCGACGAAGAAGGAAGTTCCCACCTTCCGCCCAATCTCACAGCTCACGATCAAGCAAGAAACGCTCCACGTGGACGATGGACTGATGTTTTTCTGGTCGTGCAATATTAGGGCCTTTTATACGAGAGAAAATAAGCCGCGGTTTACTCTAGCCACGGTGTACAAAATACGCAAAAGGAACTATTTATACGAATATATATTCCCAGGTCAATATAAGCCGCGGCTTGAAAAAGACGTGAACGTAGATTTTGTACCATTTATACGGTACGGGGTGAACATTCGAGTCTTCTGTAAGCCGCGGCCAGAGAAACCCGCGGCTTATTTTCTCTCGTATAAATGGGGGTATGGCCCTATTGTGATTGACCATCTTCGGAAGTTCGTGGTTGACAAGCACCTTGATCATTCATTTGGCATTTTAGCTGTGTCCTTTCAACTTTTAACGTGGTGCACCGGTAGTGCAGAAGACCTCATTTTTTTTATTTATCCCAACTAATGCCGATCGAGATACGTAATTACTGTTCCTTTGTGTTCAAAATGTCTTTAGGGCAGCAAAAAAGTGTTTTTCTTAACCTGAAACCTTATAAAACAAGCTTAAAATTGCTGAGAAAAAAAGCGCATAATTTACATTATTTATCGCATAATTGCCCTTTTAATCACACAATCTGCCCTGAAAAAATCGCATAATTTGCATTTTTTAATCGCACCCTATCAGAAGGCCTGCACCATGGATGACGATGCACCACCTTATTAATTTGTGGTGACCATCAAGATAACCTACGATCAGGCCCATTTTTAGCTTCGCCCATATGTTCTCTTATGTCGTCGCTCGCTAAAATTGGGCCTGACCAAAAGTCTCTCAAGAATTCCGGACGGTCGGCCAAATTTTGGCCGACCAAACTCGTGATCTGATTGGCTGTTGAAACGCCGGAAGTGAAAATGCCATCGTGATTGCGCGGAGCTCTCGTGAAGTCCTCGAGACTAATCCGCCATAAGTGTACGAAGAAATTTGCTCCCTTTTGTTCTTACAATGCTGTGGACGGTGCAACTTGATTTTTTTTGTATAAATGGAGATATGCCATCTGAAATATCTCATAACTTGTCCAGAATCGGGTTTGAATCTCTGGAACGAGTGAAATTAGCGATTCCGTTGTCGAGCTCTGTGGCCATGGGGTTGAAAGAACTTTGGCACGAAGTTCCCTGATGTTTTGAAAGCCGCTAAATAGCTGGTTCTTTCAAATGGCAATGAAAGCCGATGCATATTGGTTTCCTGGATGAGACAAGGGACATATATATCAACAGGAGGAGATGCTGATAAAATCGCAAGTTACACGAATGCATGTTTTGAATATCTGTGTATCAAACGGCTTTATTTATTTACTGTACATCACTGATGACACGGTTTTTTTGCACACTTCATAATATTTCCAGTTGATTTAACTTAAAACTCACACTCCAGAAACTAAAATGCAATGTTTCCAGAGAGATCAATTGTACAACAATAAAAGAAACTTTGCGAGTCCATCTTACTGTTCGTACTCCATCAAAAAATTAACAGCCAAACGTATCATGATTTTACTGCGCGCAATTCTAGAAATACACTGCAACTGAAGATATTACCCGAAAAAATCACCAAAGAAACCTTCATGGGAAACACGTTAAAGGAATAATGTATTTCTCTTTTTTTTCTTTAAAAATCTATTGCCAAACCGTCCAACGACAAAATGCTAGGTTATCTCAATTACAAATTAAGATGTCAAGCGGAGGGAGAATTACACCGGCCTTTGCCGCAATATAGTCGTCGAAAACATTCCCCATGCTTTAAATGTGTTTTTCTCAAATTAAAGCCAACGGTAACTTTCGAATTCGTTTATAATATTCCTCCCACGGTAATTAACTTTGGTCAAAACAAAATAGCGTGAATCTGCCGTCCACGCGTGTATTGGTGTAATGGAAGTAAATTTGATTGGCCCACGAAGGACATGTCAATCAATCAAAAAAGGTGGGCGGAAGGAATTTCGAAGAGGAATTTGGTCAGGCTCTATTTTTCGTTTCGCCAACTCCACATTACGTAGCACGCGAAACTAAAATAGAGCCTGATCGCAGGTTAATCATCAAGATGCCTAAAAAACAACCACATGATTACAATTGTGACTTTAGGATCAAGGAAAAAATTGCAATTCAGAACAATGCTATCTTTAATGTATGATCAAAATTGCACAATTTAGACCATTTCAGTCAACTTTTGAAGTTTTTTGAAAGCCTGAGGAATTAAGATAATTGACTTTGCTTTACAAAACTGATTAATTTAATAAATGAAGAGTGAAAGTGGCCTAATTTTGCTTTAAGCATTGGCTTTCATTACATTGCAGCAGGCAATAAACACATGCAACCCTTTGTAACATGTTTCAGTTGTAACTGACATTCATTTTCTTGCATAACATTGCCAGTGAATGTGTGCATGCAAATGTTGGCAGGATTAACTTTAATGAGCTCAAACACAAAAATCAATTTTGTGGGCATAATATAAGCTTAAGTAGTATTTTATGCCTGTAGTTAATTTCTTACCGCAAAGAATTTGGAGTTGGCACAGAGTAAACTCGTCTCTTAGTTACAGTTCTTTGCCTGAGTTCTCTGCCGACTGGGTCCACCGCATTATTGACTGTCTAAGTCTCCACCTTTGGACACGGATTCCTCTTCATCTAAACCAGCCCATGATCATCTTTTCACCAGAATTTGGTGATGTTTGTAGGACATGTTCAACTAGATTATCAACCTCGTTATCACTTATTTCAGAGAAAAGTTCCCTAGAAGAAGCCATACTGTAACTTTCTCTTCTGCGCCTTATAGTTTTTTCTGATACACCCAACATTTTAGCTATACCAGACCATGAAAACCCAAGTGATCTTAACCCATCCAGACCAGTTGTTCTTCTGGAATTACCAGGGTTGGTCGCCCTCTTCTCTTTGATGACATGGTTGGACATGAATAATGGACTTCTCTTTTATCAATTAAGCTAAGTCGTTCTTCTAGGCGTTGAATAAGTGATTGGAATTCGATAACTGCTAGAAGGATCCATAACATTTTGCTGAGATTCCAGTGGTCTTGAGACAACGAGAAGGGAGATAACGAATTCTAGGCAACGGTCTCGGAGTCTTTCAATTGTTAGGCTATCAGCTACAAAAATTCCCTTTCAAATTCGTGATATGTGTCTTCTCCTACGTGTAACACATCCAGAAAAGCTGTACGCTCCGCACACGACAAGACAGACGACATATTTCTTGCGGCCATCTTGCCTAGGGTACAAGGCTTTTGCGAAAGTCAGCTGACCAAAACACCGCGGGCGAAGTATTATTTTTACAACACAAGTTGTACGTTTCCGAATTTCGGTACATTTTTCATGTAAGTCGTACTTTTTACACAGAGGTGTTTATTTGCCCAACAAGTTGTATATTTTGGTAGTAAGTAGTATATTTTTCACAATAAGTGATATATTTATCTCCAGAAGTTGTATATTTCCCAAGATAAGTTGTATGTATTTGCTAGATGTATTAGATATTCTAGAACAAGTATTTTGTCCGAAACGGCGCGCCATAATAGCGCACTGAACCATTTTTCAAGTTTCCCCGCGTGAACAATGACGTCACGCTTCGCGTCCAAGCCTGCTATAGTACAGGCAAAATGGCGGACTTCCATCGAGTGATCAATACGGATCTTTCTGTCCTCATAAAGACGTCAAAATGTAAGGAACCCCTCAAATATCGGAATATTTGCTTTAACTAAGTCAGGCACTACAAATTTGGGGGAGGAAAATATATTCCATTTTCATCTTCAGTTCTCCTTTAAAGGCCTACCTTCAACCGACAGGCAATGCGTGCCGTGGAACAATTTTCATATACGAAAATCTCGTCGAAGCAGAAATTCATCCAACCAGATCGCTACGATAATCGATGCGCATTTCCATAACAAAAAGCTTGTCGGTTGAAGGTGGGCCTTTGAATACTTTAAATTGCCAAGTTGAAGTCGATGTTTCGGTAGGGTAGAGGTTAAGTGCATTTGCTCTAAAGCCATTGAACCGAGTGCGACATCGTTCGATCAACTTTTTCTAATTTGTTTTCTAATTTTTTCTAAGGTTTTTTCTCAGTTTTTCCAAATTCTAAGTGACATACGCTGCTAATCTAGTCCTATATTAAGTATTTTTCCTCATTTGCAAACGACAAACTTAACAGTGAAAATTGTTCTCAGCTTCGTCCAAATGGCATCACTTGTTTACGAAAGGGAAAATTCATCCTCGGAGACCCAGGGGGTTCGCCCGATTTTTTTCCTCGCCCGTTTAGACTTTTTCCCGCCCCACTAACTGCCCCTGGGTCTCCGAGGATGGGGAAAATTGCGTCCTAAAAAACAGCTCAGATAACGTCACGCAACTCGGAGAAATGATCGGGTTCCTCAAATTTCAAGGTAAGCTGTTATTTTCGGACTTTTGTAGTCGAATGATCTCATTTTGTCAACGATTATGTCCAGCTTGAGGAGTTAATTTCTTGTGTTTGAATTCCCACGTGTTGCATAGCGAGAAATAGAATTTTTCTGTTCCCCGGATCCCCCAACATATATGTTGCAGTATGCTTCGTTCTTAAAGCAACCATCCTCGACTGTGGGATTGCAGGACTGCGGGAGCACTAGTTCTACTCTCATATTGACATGGTGCTGTAGAAACATTTGACAAATTTTGTTTTTACCAAAATTCAACACAATTAGTACACAGCAATTTTTTATTTATTAAACATCGCAAACGAACCGAAACCGATTGTACATAATTTCACTTAACATGCTATGAATTATCTTTCCTTCTTTTCCTTTAAGGGTCAAGCTAAGGTTTTTTGTCTGACTTGCACTAATTAATTCCTATATAAGACATTGGTTCTGGGTCATTTCAAAGTTGTAGGCATTCGATTACTGGAAAGCCATGCCACATAAATACTAACTATGATTGACAAAGTCAAAAGCCAACTCACTAAAATCTAACTCAGGCTACACGACCCCAACCCCCGAGACGAACTTTGGTTTGCTCTTATAAGTGCAACCTCACAACTACGCATCTCTTGTCTCGCGGGGGGGGCCCCCCCCCCCCCCCCCCCCCCCCCCTTCTGGGTCGTCGACCGCCCAATGCCTTGAAAACAGTGTTTCCAAGCGGAAATCTAACCAGCCACCGCTCAGCGTCATTTTTAATCACTAGCCATCGGACTTAGTTTGTTTTTAGTTTTTATTTTGACCTTCGTTATCGTCTCAATCAACACCCATTTAGCTGCCTATTATGGATTTATACTTTATAGTCTTTTTTTAACATGTTTTTTACCTTTACCTTTGTTTTACGATAATTATCTATCATATGTATTTACATAATTTTTCCATTGTTTGTTACATGTAAAAGTCCAGACTAGTTTTACGAATTTTTATTCCAAGTATGCATTATCTTGTACAGTGTTGCTGAAGAAGCCCGAACGGGCGAAACGTACGATAAAGGGACATTCAATTACATGAGAAAAGTTCGCTCCATCCTCTGTTCGATATATTCATGCAAGTTACAATTTTTTAGGAGGTAGCGTTGCGTATCCGGCTGGATCCTTTTCTCAAGTTGGCTATCCAACAGCGTTCACACACACACACATACACACATACACATATATACACACCGTCATATATAGTAGATGGAAAGTTTTTCTTATTGACATCATGGGCTACGCTTTGCGTCCCATGATGTTGTTTTCCCGTAAGTCTGTCTAGGAAATAAGCCCACAAGCGCAGGAAACAAATACTCTGGAATCTTTGTTAGTTCCGTATTTGGCTTTCACCAAAGCGTCCTTGATTTAAATTTTAAAGTGAAACTATGGATCATACTATTGTCTTAATTTCTGTGCACTCAACTGATTCTAGACTCTTGCTTTATTTAAAACAAATAAAAAAGCTTTAGTTTAGCTTATGATCGATCCTCGATCCCCGATCCTTGATTCTCGATTCTCGATCCTCGATCCCCGATCCTACTTTTCCAGAAAACCTGCCGGAGTCTGATAATTCGTGGATGACCAGCTTTGATATTTCCTTCACTTGCACATGAACTATTGCATAGCATTCCTTTCATCTTCTCCCGGAATCTTTGGTTTATCAGAGCATAGGCAAACGGGTTGACAGCTGAATTGAAAGCAATCATGGTGTGAGCTATGGGAATTGCAACATCGCTGATTGTGCAGAGGCCAAACTCCTTCAAAACGTGAATTACGACCTCTGAAATAATGCAAAATTCGAAGAGTGTAGTAACATACAAAATCATCAAGGTCACTCGTTTCCGTACTTTCAGCACACCCTGTGTAAGAAAAAAGATGGTTCGATTAGATGCTGGATAAAGGATGGTGCTGACCTTTTGAGACCTCATTTGAAATTAGTGTCAAAGAGAATATAAAGAAAATAATTCAACGTAGGGGCATTGGGTCACCTTCCAGCCGGGGATGAATTCATTCCCACGGGTAACGAAAATATGACTCAACCGATTCTCTTTATCTGGGATGAAGGTTCATTGCAGAACGTTTAATGATGGCATGTTTTGCTGGCTTTCTGTCGCGTGATCAGCATGATCAATTTAAAACAAAGAAAAACGTTTGCTTAAGAACAGATTTTAATTCACATGAAAGATCTTGGACACCTCCTGACAACTATGACACGACACAAATAGCAGCATTTGGCAGTGTTTGGGTCGAAGCACCGATCGAACGTTCGGTTTAGCTGTGTGATAACTATCTCTATGAAATCACCCAGCTCAGAAACATTGTTTTGTTGATTGCTGTGATGACGGATGTTACATCGTGTAATTGAAAGGACATGTCCAAGGTGGAATTCTGAGAAGCAACAACATGTCTCTTTCTTTCGGGGAAAAAACATTACCCCCCGAGATGTTTTTTTTGAAATTCGAGAATACAAATGGCATATCATACCTTGACGCTTAACTGTTAAATCAGTAAGTTCCAGATCGTATGGGTCATGAAAGGGAATTGCGAGAAGAAGTTTTTGAGCCAAAGATGGAAACCGAAAGTGAACATTTCGTATGAAAGGAAAGTGGTCTCAGCTCCCAGATCGTCTCTAACAGAGAAAAGACACTCAGCAATATAAATGTGGTAATGTTGACCAAGACAAGTTAGACCGAACACAGTTCACTTCCGAAGAGTAAGAATCTGGTATCAGGTTTGTGCTCATCGGCGTCAGATAATTGCTTATTTTGATACCATTGTGCGGGAAAAAAAACAATAGACCACATGCTGACCCAATTCAAATCTCCCAGAGTTAAGATTCTTTGCGTATTGTATGTGTTTAATAAATGATATTGAAATCATGGCTGGGATGTAGAGACTTTTTAAACGTTTATTATTCCAAAGGGTTTGAATGCAGTAAAACATTGGGGTAGCCGACTTTGGTTCATTGTTTATTTTCCCCGCAAAACCTGGTGTCTTAAAACACATACTCTTCTGACCCTGCCTGCGGGGGCTGGTCCAATTTGGCTACATTTTACTCTTGGGTGGACAGACTCTTGGCTTCTTATATATGCTCAATGATGGGGCTTGACAATAATGCATAATTGTCGAGAAGTGCCGAGACTTTTTTCTCTTCATCAGATGTAGTCCTCACATGGGACTCCCTCACATGCACTGGGAATATTTTCATTCATACCTGCCGCTGAACTGATCTCTCCTCTTGATCGTCCACGTTTTGAACCACCAACAGTTGGTACACCAAACGATGGTAGAAAATAGCCCTCCCTCCATACCCCCAAACCCCCCCCCCAAACCAACCACCCCCCCTCCAAAACACACCCCCCCCCCACCCCACACCTCAAAAAACAAACACAAAATCATCACACAGACACCCCCCGGATAAAATGGCCAGCAAAGCTTCGCGAAAACGAGCCAAAAAGCCTTTTTTCAATTCTTTATCATGCCAAAATTGATCACAAGACCTTACTCAGCGATTCCCCTTTCCAAAGCATCTGTACGCCCGATATACCAGGTATTTAACAGAACTGCAAGGATCCATAGCTTACCTGTGGATTTAATTACCTATAGGAGTGGGATGCATAGGAACGATGGTAACAGTTTGTAAGGTAAATTTTAAAGGGTAGAACGAGTTTACTATGGAATACGAAATTAAAACTATTACTAGTATATATTGAATGGGAAAGGTTGGAAAGGTGATCCAAAGTATTTTCCAAACCTTTGATTTGACGACTTATGGTGTAGTATTTACTAATTAAAGTCCCTTTTCCCTGGCCTAAGAAAATGCAGATGAGGAAAGGGCTAAATACTGACATGCAGAACGTTTGAAGTTAACAGTTCATTCATTGATGAGGGACCCAGGGGCTCTAAATTTGCCTTAATAAGCAAACGTTTTGTAAGGTATTTCTACTGTTTTCATTCAAATTTGATTATACTTCCCAGTAAAACGGTCAAGTCTCCCAAAGGCTTTTAAAAGCAAGGATTCGAAGAAAAAGTTGAAGAAAATCAATTGTTGATCGAATACTTAACAGGTTTTTGAGAAAGGGGCATAAAAACAGTCCCTTTTGTTGCTCGTTTACTGAGTATAGAGTGTTTTGTAGTTTGCGTGACCTTTAGTGTTCTTATCTCACTTTTTGTTGACCAACAAAAATTGAAATTCATTTCCTGCGAGTAATCTTAAGACACTAGTATCGGTGGCAAGGAAATTACAATGACATTGGCAAAAAGGATCTTGCCTACTCCAAATGACCACTACTCAGTTTTGCAGGTCTATACTGTGTAAGCTCTGCGGATAATCATCTCACCTTCAATTTTCGCCAAGTGAGTTTCTTCCCCCCGCCTGTGAATTGAATGTGGATGACCTACAGCCCAGTCGCGTTCCACGTTGCAAGGGCAATCAGGGTGAATAGGGAACAATAACCTCCGATCCACGCCAAACGTGCTCAACGACAGGCAAATTGCATTCCCAGGAATTGCATCAAGGTTATTAAGAGAGTGAAGGTAGACGAAAGAAGTAAAGGAGGAAGGTAGGACAAACGATGTCCGCCAACAGCGAGGTTCAAAAGGAGATAGTTGAAAGGAGTCCCTAAGACATAAAACAATAAATTAATAGAACGCAACCGATTCAATCAATATCTCTGGAGGATATTAATCAGTAAATTAAAAAGCCTCCGGACCGTCCTTGAATCTTCAGAGATTGTTACTTTCCCAGCAAAGATTTTTTGGGATTGGTGGTTCTTATGTGTTACGTAAGCTCGCCGCCATGTTGATTCAGAATAATAGTTTACATTTAACCTGGATATTTACAATCACTGACTTCTATTCCTCAAACTCTACCCCTTCTCCCCACCCCACTTTGCCACACCCCTCGGGTATTTCATTTTCCCCCTGTGCCCTTGGTTTCCCTTGGATGAACATTTGGACCAAACACTTTGAAGATGGTCTGGATGGGGTTTACTGACAACTGACAACTAGCCGAAATTTTTAACCATACGAACCATGTTAGCGTTAGAGCCTACTGATGTTACACTGGGCCCACACACAGGACAGAGAAAAAACTCTGACCAGGGTGCGAATTGAACCCACGGACTTCAGATTTTACGTCCGTCGCTCTACCGACTGAGCTGCAAGGTCCAAACGGGAGCAGGCCGTGGGAACTGAAGATGTTTAAAGTCGCGGCAATTAACATGTACAAGTAAAAGGAAATGTTCGTTTTATACAAAGCGTTGGCCTACCTCCCGTTCTTGACCTTGTAGCTTCCAGTCGGTAGAGCGGCGGAGATCTAAGCCGAAGTTCATCGTGGGTTCAATTCCCACCCTGGTCAGAGTTTTTTCTCTGTCCTTTGTGTGGGCTCAGTTCCATCAGTAGGGCTAACGCTCACAGGTACGGTGATGGTTCAATATCGGATAAAAATTTTGCACTTTGCGTTACACTACCCTCTCTCCAGTTAACTCGGTTTTAAAAAGTGCGAACAGCGGCCAACGTTTGTATAAACGAACCTTTCCCTTGTACTCGTACATGTTGATTGCCGTGACTTTAACACTTTCACTCCCACGGTCTGGCTCCCGTCTGACCTTGTAGCTCGATCGTAAAAGCGTGCGGAGATCTAATCCGAAGGTCGTGGGTTCAACTCCCACCCTGGGCAGATTATTATTTTTCTCTGTCCTTGTGTTTGGCCAGTTCCATCCAGCAGGGCTAACGCTCACACGGTTTCTATGGGATAGAAATTTAGCACTTTACACGTTACACTATACTCTCTGGTGAGTTGTAAGCACCCGTTTAACTGGCAGCTTCACATGCCAAAGATGTGGTGAGATGGGTTGTGAACAGCAAAACTTTTTTCCCCCATCGGCAAGCATGTGTGAAGGTGGAGAGTCACATTAAGAGATCGGTGTATCACGTAATTTAAAAACAACAAGCAAATAAAGGTTTAAACCCCAACCCGTTGTGGCCCAACCCAGTCACGCATGGGCACAACCCATTTCACACCGGTCAATAGGCCAGTTTCGTATTCTAACGGTTGGACTGGATCGAATGCGGGCAAATTAAATTGCATTTGAAACGATTTTGCCCGCATTAGCCTTCCTTTCATGCCTAGATCGAGTCCAGCCGTGAGAATTCGAAAATGGTCCTATTAGCAGCCATGGACAGCTGTGTTCGCATGTGTCCCCTTTGCTTTTATTGTTGATTTTAATTTACGTGTCACACCGATCTCTTAATGTGACCCACCTTCCCACACGCTTAGTGTTGGCCACACCAACACCAGCGTGTGTCACCTTGCTTTTATTGTTGTGTAAAAAAGCTTGTTTATGATCGAGGTTTCGGTTTTATGCGTGCGCACTCAAGATTTTTCTGTCTCGTCTCGGGTGGTCGAGGCAACTGTTTACATGCGAAAAAGTTGTCTCACCTGCCAGGGTTACCCTACCTGCCGAAGAGAGACAACTCGCCTGCCCGAGT
>NC_090888.1:54257631-54277631 GCF_036669925.1 Montipora capricornis
AATCTGATTCTGTTGAGTAAGGTTATCAATTGCCACTTGTAGCCTCTAACACCATACCCTTTAGGAACAGGATACGCCTCTTCTTTAGCAGTAATTTCACTGGAAGAGACATGAAGGCGGGGTCATTTGATGACAATTTGACTTTTATCTTAGGAAAGAATTGATCCACAGCAGGGCTGATCATGTTGTAAAAACATTCAACTGCAGATGTTATATCAGCATTGTGTAGAAGTGAAGGCCAATCAATTTCCTTAAGATAAGACTAACTTGCAATGCTCACCTGAGTCTCTGAATTCAATCCATTTTTCTCTCTGGTGGAGTTTTTTTTTGTTTAGGGCTTAGAATCACGCATTTGTAGTCTGACTTCACTAGGCCCTTCACACATTGAATCTTGCCCAAGTCAAACGGGACATTAGTAGCAAAGATATGTAATACTCTTGAACCACTTGTTGGGGATTTAACCGGTTGAGATGAAGTGAAAGCCTGAAATAATGGCTCTAAGTTTAGTTGATCAATATCACCAGCAATCCAGGTCCGTGGGCAGGCTTTTTTGCGGGAGGGTGCGATCCAACGAGCAGACGGACCAAACGACCGCCGGAGGTGCGAGCCTCTAGGGGGGTCCGGGGGAATGCTGGTATGCTCCTCAGGTAAATTTTTAAAATTGGTTGTCTGCGACTGCATTTCCTGCGTTCTGAAGGCAGTATGATATGAAAAACAGGCAGCCAAAAGGGAACTGAAGGGTTTGTTCTAAAAATAGAAAGATACGCGCAAAGGTTGACTCAAGGATATAGTGCACATGGAGGCTCTTGCTCATGGAATCCTGAAAATTCCCATTATTCGCTAGGTTTGCTATAGCAAACCGTGATGATCAGCACTTTCATTAGAGTGCGAAACTCAAATATCCTTGGGCACTTCTTAGAAAACGTCCAGATCAATGTGTGTTAGATAGTGAATGTGCATAAGGGCCAGTAAAGAGAGCATCTCTTGTGTCATGTTGGCTCTCTTAAATCACTCAAACTCAAACATCCTTGGGTACGTCTTAGAAAACTTCCAGATCAATGTGTGTTAGATAGTGAATGTGCATAAGGGCCAGTAAAGAGAGCATCTCTTGTGTCATGTTGGCTCTCTTAAAAGTGTGTAGCCGTCTTCGAGCACTTGCACTTCATTTTTACTAAACAAAACAAACAGTGAACCAGAACAGAACTATACTATATATTTTTTTATCAATTCACTTTTTTAAAAGCGTTGGTCAACAAAAAAGGTGGACCTTCGGAGCTTGTGGGAGGATGGGAGGGGGGGGGGGGGGGGGGGGAGGAGGGGAGTGAGTTAGGGTCCATAGATAAAATTGACTCACACGCATTCTTCAAAAACTCGATGAGGTTATCATGGCAACAGGTAGGGTTAATGGTGGGGAAAGACAAGCTTCTTTATTTTCCAGTCGTTTCTACGAATAATGCCGACTCCACCACCGTTTCTGTCATTTCTAGTTTTAGTGAGGAAAGTATATCCAATAGGCATGCCAGATTTACGTGAAACTATCATGTAGACATGTTTCAGAAATAAAACATAGGTCAATAAAGTTACTAGATAGTTCCGCATGAAGAGGGTGTACAGCACCTGGTTTTGCTATCGATCCTGCATTTAAGACCATTCAAGCATTTAGGAATAACTTTACAATGCGTTGGCTCAGAGGGGAGTTGAGGTACAGGAACAAGATATCGCTTTCGTTGACTTGCAAATTGCGTTGAATTAAGAGATGCGATTTTCTGCTTAGATATTCGAACTGGAATGCGACGCCTTCCTCCACGACACCCTCCGGAATCTCAATAAAAAGTTGTTCTTGAGAGAACACAGTGTTGGGTGCAAACTCAACATGTAAATCTCCTAGTAACCGGAAGTAAATGTATGGTAGCCTGTAACACTAGATTGAGGCTGATTGCATCAGCCCACATCATGGTGAATGTTGTGGAAGAAATCTGTGTTGGAATAAACTGAGTTGTGTCTTTACGTGAAGTTTATCTTACCCACCAAGATATATGGCCACACTTGCAACACATAGTACCTGACATGTTAAAGAAATAAGTCCAAATTAAATTGAATGGCATGGCCAAGAGATTTCTTGACATTGTCGGCACTCTTACACCCTTCTGAATCACTTTTCTGTAGTAGAATGTCATCGTTGACTGTCGCCCGGCCCGTGACTTCGTCATGGCCAATGTTAATAAACAAGCGATTGAATACAGTTCACTTTCATGTTAAACACGTTATTTTTAACGATAACTCCGAAAAAGTTGCATAATTTGTAACGCAGAGAAGGTGTACATCATCAAGGACCAAGACACGATGACACATGCGCCCCGAGAATTCATATCAACAGGGTCGCACAATTAAAAAAAAATTAACATACTTCGCCGCTGGTTTCTCAGTCATTTCGCTCACGCTAACCAAACCAATGCTTGAAATTCGCATGGAAAACTTCCAACAAACTGAACTTCGACTGAAATGTTAAATTATCATTTGCAGATCGAAAGTGTCGCCGATGCTAATTTCCCTTTCGTAAACAAGCCATGCCATTTTTGACGTAACCAAGCCTTTTTATCAGGTTAGCTTTCGATAAATTGTTAGGATTAGCATTACTTAAAGGAGAACTGAAGGCTCGAAGATGAATTTTTTTTGTGTCTTATTAGTGTCGAAATATAACGTCCTTTACCTAAAAATACAAGAAAAAAATCCTTTTTCATCTTGAAAGGCCTCGTATTTGCCCGAAATCCTTAGTTGTTTTTCCAATTTGAACGCCCGCCATTTTGTTTTCTTTTTCTTTCTGTTACTTCCAAAAAAGGAATGTCTGCCGCCATCTTGTGACGACATTGCGCTCAATCAAGTAGCTGGTTTTCAGTAAAATCTTCTGTTATTGTGTAAGTCTCAACATAATACTCCGCTTTCTTCGTTGTTAATACGCGTACATTTATGGTAGAACTTGAACCATATTCTTTTGAACAAATGCGATAAACTTCAGGATCCGAGGAAGAGGAAGCAACCGAAAGGGGAGACTCAAGAAGGGGAAATACGACTTTGTGCAGCTGTGATTTTTGCGTAAACTGGGAGGCCGGGACAGCGAGAAAAGGAATGCATCTTCTGCTGCGAGATAGAGGAAGCTATGAACACAATCTCACGTGAATTGATTGTATTCAAAAGGCAATAAGAACAACTTGATTACTACGAGATTCTGTTGCCGGTATTATTTTGTTTGTCATTTCAATTCAATTTGACAAACTTTAGCTTACAGACATCTAGTGATGCTCATAGCTCTTAACTAACAGATCTAGATATAAGCTTCAATTATATCTATTAAATTAGATGTGCCGTAAGATCAAGCTATTGGTTGTGTAACGCAGCATTCTAGCTTTTCGACCTTGTGTTTGGAAAGAGAAGTGCTGCAAACTGCCATCGTGGGTCTCAGTCAAGCACGTGGATTGTGAGTGCTGCGAGAAATGAACAACATGTATGAAGTAAACACATGATAATTCTGTTCGTAGTTTTGCGAATATTCATTAAATTAAACATCTTTGTGATCGTTGCGAGTTTATAAAACCCAGCTCGAAGCGCTAATGCCATTTACGAAATGACGTTTCGGATCCGAGTTGCTTGCAAAAACAACTTTTCGGTTCACTTCTACGGCGCTGGGTTTGCCATTGAAATCTCCTGAATAAAGAAAACATAGCTTACTTACTGGGTATAAATGGAATCGATGGAGTCACAAAGTTAACATTTCATCAATTACATGCAACTGTCGCATCGACCGCTTTGGCCAAGATGCCTTTAAAACCGGAGGGTTCGAAATGATCCGATCATATTTGACAGTGCTGGATATTTTGGAAGTTTTCCCTTCTAAATTCGGATGATCCATTCTTTGAGAAGGACTTCATTTTAAACAGAGAAACGATAAAAACTTATAACTCTTTTGGTGTCTGAGAGTTCTATTAGAACAGCCCACAATAGCGCACTGAACCATTTTTCAAGTTTCCCGCGGGCGCAATGGCGTCACGCTTAGCGCCCAAGCCTGCTATAGTAAAGGCAAAATGGCGGACGTCCATCGAGTGATCAATACGGATCTTTCTGGCCTCATAAAGACGTCAAAATTTAAGGAACCCCTCAAATATTGGAATAATTGCTTTAACTAAGTCAATGATGAAATGGTATATGAAATGAATCATACATGAACTGCGGATATGAAATCAAGTGAAGCTATGATCTTCGCAGTTATGAGCGCAAACAAATTTGGCGAAGGAAAAAATATTCCATATTTATCTTCAGTTCTCCTTTAAAGGCCCACCTTCGACCGACAGGCATTGCGTGCCGTGGAACAATTTTATATACGAAAATCCCGTCAAAGCAGAAATTCATCCAATCAGATCGCTACGATAAGCGATGCGCATTTGCTTAACAAAAAGCCTGTCGGTTGAAGGTGGGCCTTTAAATACTTTAAATTGCCAAGTTGAAGTCTATGTTTCGGTAGGGTAGAGGTTAAGTGCATTTGCCCTAAAGCCATTGAACCGAGTGCGACATCGTTCGATTAACTTTTTCTAATTTGTTTTCTAATTTTTTTCTAAGGTTTTTTCTCATTTTTTTCCAAATTCTAAGTGACATACGCTGCTAATCTAGTGGTATATTAAGTATTTTTTCCTAAGTTGTAAACGACAAACTTAACAGAGAAAATTGTTCTCAGTCTTGTCCAAATGGCATCGCTTGTTTAAGAAAGGGAAAATTGCGTCTTAAAAAACAGCTCAGATAACGTCACGCAACACGTGGGAATTCAAAAACAAGAAATTAATTCCTTAAGCTGGAGATAATTGTTGACAAAATAAGATCATTCGACTACAAAAGTCCGAAAATAACAGCTTACCTTGAAATTTGAGGAACCCGATCATTTCTCCATAGCGAGAAATATAATTTTACTGTTCCCTAGGTCTGCCACCATATATGTTGCAGTATGCTTCCTTCTTAAAGCAACCATCCTCGACTGTAGGATTGCAGGACTGCGGGAGCACTAGTTCTACTCTCATATTGATATGGTGCTGTAGAAACATTTAACAAATTTTGTTTTTACCAAAATTCAACACTCAATTAGTACACAGCAATTTTTTATTTATTGAACATCGCAAACGAACCGAAACCAATTGTGCATAATTTCACTTAACGTGCCATGCATTATCTTTCCTTCTTTTCCTTTAAGGGTCAAGTTAAGCTATTTTCTGACTTGCACTAATTAATTACTATGTAAGACATTGGTTCTGGGTCATTTCAAAGTTGTAGGCATTCGATTTCTGGAAAGCCATGTCACATAAATACTAACTATGATTGACAAAGTCAAAAGCCAACACATTAAAATCTAACTCAGGCTACCCCCCCCCAAACTAACTTTGGTTTGCTCTTATAAGTGCAAGCTCACAACTAGATCATAGCTTAGAGCCTCTAGACTTTACCCACGCATCTCTTGTCTCGCCCCCTCCCTCCCTTCTGGGTCTTAAACCGCCCAATGGCTTGAAAACAGGCTGCGCCTGTTTTCAAGCGGAAATCTAAGCAGCCACCGCTCAGCGTCATTTTTAATCACTAGCCATCGGATTTAGTTTGTTTTTAGTTTTTATTTTGAGCTTAGTTATCGTCTCAATCAACAACCATTTAGCTGCCTATTATGAATTTATATTTTATAGTCTTTTTTTAATATGTATTTTACCTTTAGCTTTGTTTTACGATAATTATCTATCATATGTATTTACATAATTTTTCCATTGTTTGTTACATGTAAAAGTCCAGACTAGTTTTACGAATTTTATTCCAAGTATTCATTATCTTGTACAGTGTTGCTGAAGAAGCCCGAACGGGCGAAACGTACGATAAAGGGACTTTTAATTATACGAGAAAAGTTCGCTCCATCTTCTGTTCGATATATTCATGCAAGTTACAATTTCTTAGGAGGGAGCGTTGCGTATCCGGCTGGATCCTTTCCTCAAGTGCCATCATCGTTGGCTATCCAACAGCGTTCACACACACACACACACACACACACACACACACACACATATATATACACATAATTATACAAACACCGTCATATATAGCAGATGGAAAGTTTTTCTTATTGACATCATGGGCTACGCTTTTCGTCCCGTGATGTTGTTTCCCTGTACGTCAGTCTTGGAAACAAGCCCACAAGCGCTGGAAACAGGTACTCTGGAATCTTTGTTAGTTCCGTATTTGGCTTTCACCAAAGCGTCTTTGATTTAAATTTTAAAGTGAAACTATGGATCATACTATTGTCTTAATTTCTGTGCACTCAACTGATTCTAGACTTGTTATTGTTCTTGCTTTATTTAAAAAAAATAAAAAAAGCTTTAGTTTAGCTTATGATCGATCCTCGATCCTTGATTCTCGATTCTCGATCCTCGATCCCCGATCCTAGTTTTCCAGAAAACCTGCCGGATATGCGCGGAGTCTGATAATTCGTGGATGACCAGCTTTGATATTTCCTTCACTTGCACATGAACTATGGCATAGCATTCCTTTCATCTTTTCCCTGAATCTTTGGCTTATCAGAGCGTAGGCAAACGGGTTGACAGCCGAATTGAAAGCAATCGTGGTGTTAACTATGGGAATTGCAACATTGCTGATTGTGCAGAGGCCAAAATCCCTCAAAACCCAAAGTACGCTGCCTGAAATGATGCAAACTTCAAAGAGTGTAGTAACAGTCAAAACCATCAAGGTCACTCGTTTCCGTACTTTCAACACACCCTGTGTAAGAAAAAGGATGATACGATCAAATGCTGGATAAAGGATGGTGCTGACCTTTTAAGCCTCATTTGAAATTAGTGTCAAAGAGAATATAAAGAAAATACTTCAACGTAGGGGCATTGGGTCACCTTCCAGCCGGGGATGAATTCATTCCCACGGGTAAAAAAAAATATGACTCAACTTATTCTCTTTATCTGGGATGAAGTTTCATTGCAGAACGTTTAATGATGGCAAAAAAATTGTTTTGATGGCTTTCTGCCACGTGATCAGCATGATCACTATAAAACAAAAGAAAACGTTTGCGTGAGAATAGATCTTAATTCACGTGAAAGATCTTGGACACCTCCTGACAACTGTGACACGACACGTACAATAGCAGCACTTGGCAGTGTTTAGGTCGAAGAACCGATGGAACGTTCGGTTTTAGCTGTTGTGATAACTACCTGTATTAAATCATCAAGCTCAGAAACATTGTTTTGGTGACTGTTGTGATGACGGATGTTACATCGTGTAATTGAAAGGACATGTCCAAGGTGGAATGCTGAGAAGCAACAACATGTCTCTTTGTTTCGGGGAACAAACATTACCCCCGAGATGTTTTTCGAAAGTCGAGAATACGCATGACATGTCATAACCTTGACGCTTAACTGTTAAATCAGTAAGTTTCAGATTGTATGGGTCATGAAAGGGAACAGCGCGAGACGTTTTTGAGCCAAAGATGGAAACCGAAAGTGAACATTTCTATGAAAGGAAAGTGGTCTCAGCTCCCAGATCGTCACACTCAGCAATATAAATGTGGTAATGTTGACCAAGACAAGTTAGAACCGAAAACAGTTCACTTCCGAAGAGTAAGAATCTGGTATCAGGTTTGTCCCCATCGGCGTCAGATAAGTTCCTATTTTGAAACCCATTTTGCAAGAAAAAAATAACCAATAGACCAAATGCTGTACCCAATTCAAATCTCCCGGAGTTAAGATTCTTTGCGTATTGTATTTGTTTAATAAATGATATTGAAATACTTGGAGATAATTTTTTTTATTCCCAAAGGGTTTGAATTGGGTAAAACATTGAGGTAGCCGATTTGGTTTATTATTTATTTTCTCACAAAACTTGGTTTAAAAACAGACACTCTTCTGACGCTGCTGGGGGCTAGGCCAATTTGGCTAATTCTTTCTCTTGGTGACAGACTCTTGGCTTCCTATAATTATAATGTGGGCCTTGACAATAATGCATAAATATCGAGAAGTGCCGAGGCTTTTTTATCTTCACAAGGGTGTCCATTTGGAAAGTCTTACAATATTTTCATTCATACCTGCCGCTGAAATGATGTCTCCTCTTGATCGTCACGTTTGAACCACAATGTGTACACAACGATGGAGTAATAGCCAATCAATAACAGGGATGAAATGCCAACAAACGTAGAGGTAATGAGCCGATAACTGGCCTTTTGCAATTTTTTATCATCCCAGAAGTAATCACAGGACCTTACAGCGATCTCCCTTCCAAAGCTCTGTATGACGAATCCCCGGAAACTTAACAGAGCTGCAAGGATCCAAGTACCTGGGATGATTACCTATAGGATGGGATGCATGGAACTCTTAAAAGTTCATAAGGAAATGTAAAGACAACGAGTTACAGGAATAAGAAATTAAACTACTGATTAGTCTTCGAAAGGGAAAGGTTGGAAAGGTATCCAAAGTATTTTCCAAACTTCTTTGATGACAGGTTAGTATTCACTAATTAAAGTCAGCTTTCCAGGCCTTAGAAATGCAATGAGAAAGGGCTAAATACTGACAGCAGAAGTTTGAAGTTAAAATTTCATTTCATTTGATGAGAGACCCAGCGGATTAATTTGCCTAAATAAGCCAACGTTTTTAAGGTATTTCTCCTGTTTCATTCAAATTTGATTATACTTCCCATGTTAAGTCTCCCAAAGGCCTTTTGAAAGCAAGATTCGAAAAAAAAGAGAAGAAAATCAATTGTTGAATACTTAACAGGTTTTTGAGAAGCAACAGTCCTTTTAGTTGCTCGTTATTGAGTATAGAGTGTTTTCATTTGCGTGATCAGTCTCCTTTTTTAACAAAAATCAGAAGAAATTGTTTGCATTAGAATTGATTTAAATTTCTGCGAGTAATCTTAAGACGGTAGTATGGGTGGCAAGAAAATTACAATGACATTGGTAAAAAAAATCTTCCTACGCAAATGACCACTAATCAGTTTTGTACGTATATACTGTGTACGCTCTGCAGGATAATCAGCGCACCTTCATTTGTCGCCAGGTGACTTTTCGCTGAATTGAAAGTGGATGAACTACAGCCCAGTAGCGTTCCCTTGCAATGGCAATCAAAGTGAATACGGAGCACATAGATCCGAGCCACGCCAACCTCTTCAACACCAGGCAAATTGCATTCCAAGGCATTGCATCAGGATTATTAACAGAGTGACGGTAGACGAACCAAGCAAAGAAGAAGGTAGGATAAACGATGTCCGCCACGGCGAGGTTCAAAAGAAGATAGTTGAAAGGAGTCCTACGACACAAAAAATATAGTTTAATTCCGTAAATGTTTGATTTAACTGGATATTTGCACTCACAGACGTCAACCCTTAAACACTACACCCTCCCTACCCCACTTTGCCACACCCCTCGGTATTTCATTGCTTGCCTTTTTAACCGACAGCTGAGATTTATAGTCGGTTTCACTGAGAACCGCCAAAAAATCTTTTGCCTTTGATAATTGTTTAAAATTTATTTTTGATAACCTTTTCTAACCTTTTCGGTTAAAATATATTATAACGTAGAATATTTTCCGTTCAGCGGTCAGGTGTGTTAGCACTGAACCGTCATGGTGAGTTTTTTAATAAGTCTGTCAAAATCATTAACAATTGGACTCCAACATATCTGTTACAATGAAGGCCACGCGTCTGAGGACCGTCGTCATAGGGGAAACGAAATGTCTGCTTGTGGCGTCATTAAAAGCTATCGCTGGCTTCTATCGTCTTGATTCCGATGCAGCATTTGAACGTCATCGAACTTGCATACCCATAACTAATTGGCCGTTTTTATATTAGAGACGCATAATTCGTCCAGACGAATATGCGTTTTTCATGTTATCCGTCTAGTGTAAAGACGGGACGAACTGCGTAATACGCATAATCCGTCTGGGACGAACTTGGGCAAACATTTTTTCTGCGTCTGTTAAATTTCTCTAGTGGCGGCACTCCTTTAAAAATTGTAGGCCACACAGAAATATAAATCTGTACGAAGAGTAACAAAAACGTCATTTGATAGTAACCATTTGAATCTTATCTTTGGGCCGACTAGCGGCCGAATGATCTTAAAGGTTGTAAACAATCATGAGATGACCGGCATCAGTAAAGCGTTGTGTTCTACAAACTACTCGTAAAAAGATCTCTATGCAAATTGTTCCCAACATCTTACGGCATTTTACTTAAAGGACGAGCAGTAAAAGAAAATCACTTTGAACTGAAGAACATCAGTTTTGATGCAAAGAAATTCCCCATGCTGGGTTAGAGTTACATTTTTAATTTGGAGAAATTCCTTGAATAAGCACCGCACTGGGACCGCGGTGCTTACTTGCTTTTGTGTCCCAAATGCGGCGGTATTTGAGGGCGGCGCTTGTTCGGGGTCGGCGCTTATTCGAGTAAATACGTTTTCGAAGACGCACTAAACTGGATAGTTCGTTTTCTCCGGGTTCTCCGATAAGAACCTGTTATTGAGGTTGGGACCCTTTCCCTAGTAGTTTACGATGAGTAATCCTTAGAGACTCGGCTTAAGATGAGTTGGCACTTCATCACGTAACGACACGTTCTTTGAGGCAAATAACTTTCTTGGAAGACTCATCGATTTCTCAATGACCGTTAGTGATGAGCGACCTACACAAGTGTTTGAATACCAGACTGACTCCAAAGACGACTTGAGCACCACGACATGGCATCTACATTTCCATGTTTCTGAGGTCCAGTACGAGGTCGTTTTCGACAGTATTTGTAAGGTACATTGGTTGAGTTCATAACTCTGATGTCATCAATGAGCAAATTGAAAATTAGGCATTAATTTTAGCAGTTCTTTTTGATAAATTTAGATGCCTGGGATGATGGTGAAGAAATAGTAGGAAATAAGGATTTAATATACTTAAATTAATTTATTTATGGGTCAAAGACGAATGATTTCAGGTCTTCAATTACTTAATAACAGCCAGTTAACTGACAACTGCCAAATGGCCCAAAATGTAAATGACAACTGACAAATGGAGTAGATTTGCAGCCCTCCATCAAAAGGTGTTGATGCCAACTGTGTACCTCATATCACGACGCGTTACGACGGCACATACGAGTAAGTTTCCAGCGATGCTTGTAATGGCAATCAAACACTGGACTGTTGCTATGGTGATAAAAATCGAGTCAAACATGATTACTGAGTATTTTGACCCAATCTGTGAGTTATCCAGTCACCTAAAAAAGGAAAAAGAATATTTGCTGTACTGGTATTTAATTGTTTTTTCATTTTATTTAAATATATGTACCTTGCATATACAACATAAAAACAAACTAATTAATTAATAATTGAATTAGTGAATAAATGAATGAATGAACAAATGAACGAACTAACTAACGAATAAATAAAATGAATGAATCCATGAACGAATCATAAACGAATAAATTAGTTGATGAGTAAATGACGGAACGATAAATGAATGAAGCCTCTTTGACATATTGTGTTTTACTGGAGTGGCTTCACCGACAGATCAAAGGAGTGGGACTGGGACTGGTATTGAAACATTATGGGATGGGGGAATACAGTAATAACGGCCGTGTCTTTAGTGATGGATTTCAAATAGTAGTTAATTTATCCAGTAGAGAATTAACACCAGCTGAAACGTCTTTATTATGTAAGGGTCTATCTTTTTGCCTTGCATCTAAAGAAATTGATACTTTTTCCCTTAGAAAAGACGTTTTGTTAGACGTTTACGTTGAAAGGAGTATTTCTTTAACGATTAGGATGTTTGTGGCTATTTTTCGAGTTATCCTGTTTTGAGAAAAAAGTCAACATGGTGTCCAGAAAGAACTACACTCTCTGTGAGCGTAAACTGGGTTGCCTGTGGTACGTATTACACAAAAACAGAAGGCACTGAGTTGGGTGGTATTGAACTGCAGCGTTCCAGTTAATTTTTTCAAGTGGGGGCGCATGTAAACCATTTGAGGGGTCACCCTGACGTCGTGTTAGCAGTGGCTCTTTGGCTCACACGTTCACACGTTGAATTATTTTGTAACGTCCTGTCCCGTGAGGTCTTTTTCTTTGCTTAAACACGCATGGTAACTTGATAAAAGGCGGCCGCTAAAATTGATGTCACTTTTGATTTTGCGATTTCTTTGTGCAGCCAAAAGTACAATAGAAAAATTGAAAGTAGCAAAATCTCCCAAAATTTTTTTTCGCTGATGGTACCTTTTTATATTCGCGGCACGAAATTTATGTTGTTTTCATTTCGCAATTTTTTATTCCCGATCAACACTTCTTAAAAACTTCGTTCTGCGCTTCCTGAAAACTGTGTATCAATATTCATTTAACTTTGCATCAATATTGCATAAAGCAGGCCAGCAAAATCTGTACCTTGCTTAGTTCGAATTTTGAGCGTCAAAATAGTATTTTAGTTCTGACAGCAAGGCGTATATTTTGAGGTCTCCCGGCCAGACATTACCCTCGCTGGACAGAGGACTTTTGTCGAGAAAAGCTGTCCGACGCGCAGAGAAAACACTTGAAAACGAAGTTGAAGCAAACTTCATGTCTGTCTGGAAGCCAATATTTCTCGATTCCTCTTCTATTTTCTTCAATATTTCTCAATAGACCATATTCAATATATTAAAATTCAGCTTGGCAGCGAGGCCTAGAAGACACAAACAAAGGAAACTGAATGAACATGTTCATTGACCGAATGCAAAAATGGCCGCCAACAAATTATTCTTTTGTTTTTGTGTTAAGACGAGATTTTTTTGAACTTCGAGCAATAAAGCACGCCAGCGGCCAAAAATCCCATAAGAGCTTGCGCGCATCTTACTTTCAGATCAGGACTTGTACCGACGGCCATATTGTGTCGCGGTGGAAGAGCACATAGAAGTTGTGTTGAGTGCAAGCGATTAGCCAACCATTTTACACAGGTATTTCATTCAGTCACTTCGGAAAGATCTGTAAAGCTTTGAAAAACGTTTTGAAGCGGTGAATTTATCGTATTTAGTTTAACCTTCTTGCAAGGTTATAACCAGTACACAAATTGTTCGAAAAGATCTTTCTGCCGTAAGATTTCGAGTTCTCCGACTCTGCTAATAAGAGATCCAGTCTAGAATTAGTGTGTCAAGACTTGCTTTTGGACTATCTTGAGATTGCAAACCTAGGATGAATTCTTATTATACTTCTATTAAAATACTGTGAACAGTTCTTTTGTCATTGCCTTGTCTGTGACCGGTGATCTGATATTGGAGTTAGAGGTAGTCAAGTTGATGTGGAAGCAGCTTCTGTCACTTGCGTTACGGTTCAGTTAGGTTTCCTACAGATCGTTTTCGGACTGCTGTTGTCGTTACACCTCGGTGTACTCTATCGCTAGACCTTGCAAAAGGTAATTTTGTCCTTTTTTTTTTTTGAAAGGTATTGAGTATTCGTGGATAGGTTCCTTTAGAGTTGATTTTCAGCTTATCTCCCGCACACTTCTTCCGTAAAAAGGTTCGTGAGACCCCCAGTGTTTAAGTGTTTCCTTTTCAGTTCCCCCTTTAAAATTACACATTAAGATTGTGTTCAGCTTAGCTTCAATTGTCAACTTTCAATTTCGATTGTTGAGTTGAATTTATCATAAAATTTGCCACAAATGTTTTATTTTCCAATTCACTAGAGTTAAGTCTAGCTTATATCAAAGTTAAAATAAAGAGTTATTGAAGGTTTGATCTTTGTGAAGAATTGAAAAAAAAAAAGAAAAAAGAAAGAGACTATTCCCGGCTGAGCCTCAGAGATTGTAAACAATGTCTTCATCAGTACTTACTTATAGTATATGTAAAAAACCTACAAGCAAGGAAGAATCTCGTCCCATAAATGATGTTAGAGGAAAAATGTCAAGCCTGTAGGAATACCACTATCCGCCTCTGATGTTCAGCATCCAAATGCACAACTCCCCTGTACAAGCTAAAACATTTAAAGTCACTACCAAAGTCCACTTATGTCCAGGTTTGACCCTAGTTAGATACACGCCCAATTTTGGCATCCAACACAAAGTGTCCTTTTAAGTCTAAGCATTTGCTACCTATTTTCAACAATAAGGTAAGGGTAAAGGTTAGCGTTATTTTTAGCTTTGGGTAAATGCAGCAGCTAATCTTCACTTAAAGAGTAGCATTTGGGGGACACTTTGTGACATAAATTGTCTGTATTCTGAGACACAAGTGATGTTGAAGTTGGCGATAAGAGCAAGGGGACACTTCGTGACGCTTATTGAAATCCGCGTGCATCTAATTAGGGTCAAACCTGGACATATCTCCCAAAGTCAGTAGATGATTTGTTCCCTGAAGCTAAGAAAACTTTTTTGGAAAAAAAGTTTGGCTGTGTGGCCCTCATAAGCAGTTTAAGGTGCTGTGGTGCATGTTATGTAAGGTTGCACAGGCTGTCACCCAGTGTAAACAAAAGTGTTCCACAGCCCCTGTCTGCAAACAATTCTATTCAAAATCAAGTTGGTTGTGCCCCAGTGTCATATGAACTGACGTCAAAGCGAACTCAGCGGAGGATTTGAAACAAACTTTAAAACTGCGCGAGGCAAAAAGTGGCTGAACTTAAAACAGAAGTTGAAAACATGGGTGCCTCAAATGAACAGATCTGCCAGGAAATTCTTGAAGGCCAATTTGATGGGGTAAACTTTCCTTCTTTTAACTCACATGGTAAAATTCTACCATACATATTCTACCTTACTAGTTGGTTTTTCAGTTTATTTGGATTGGTAATGAAAAGATGAACACAATCTCCCAAAGCCGCGAAACTGAAAACATGGCATACCGTCCCCAGGCTACTTTGCCGGCTGCTATAATAAATACGCACGTTGGCGATTATTTATGAGGATGAGTCAAAGATCATGCGCCTTCCAACTCGGTAAGACGATCTCACGGCTGCAAATGTTATTGTAATCGCTTGATTGTATTCTGCTCTGTTCAAGCGAAATCTGGCGGGCATTACAACAAAATAGCCATTTGGTGTAATAACATGTCCAATCATCGTAATATTGCTTTAGGAATACTAATAGTAGGTGAATAGTTAAAGATTGTAGACCAGAATGCAGTTCGACCAACAAAGCCACGCATATCTGTTCTTTCGTGTAAATCATGGCTTGACAACTTCAAATTTCAATCACTCTTCATAACAACTGGAGTTCCTATCCCAAATATAATTCAATGTTAAACAAGGTAAGTTGAGGAAAGGATAGCTTAGTAAAATTATCAAAGAAAAACAGCGGTTTAATAGGTAAATTGAAAGACGTTTACAGCTGTCAGAATCGCGGAAATCACGTCTAAGAGGCCGCAGGCGCCATGCTATGTGGGCCGAAGGCCCACATAAAATTTGGACTCCCACTTTCAAAATCCTTGCTAAAAGCCTGGTTCTTATATGTGAGTTTGTACTGTATGCATTATTCCCTAAAATAGAAAACTAAGCCAGGCTATGAAGAGTACTCTTTTTGCATTCTAATAATCAGATCAGAGTCAGTAATTATTACTGACTAATTCAACGTCAGGACATTTTTCCTTTACCTTTGATAATAAAAAAATAAGATCACAATATTTTTCACCTCTATCAGTACTTTGCACGAATACTGGCTTTAGCAATGTTTTGGAAACATGATTGTAAACATGCGAACCTCACTCTCTAGGAGGTGTTTCTTACTAAAGTAAAAAGTAAAAGGAGCAAGCCATTGTCTTCACTTCTTTCAAATTCCATTCAGGAAAAAGTGAATGCAAATGCTAACATCATGGAGGGCTTAGCTCTCAGCTACTCCAGAGAGAGACCTGGAAGTCCCAAATGGGTTGAACTGTTGAACTGTGTGACACAGCAATACACAAATAAGGAAATTAAGCAAATGTTCAGGTTTACTAACAGTCGAGGAGAAGAAGTATCATGAACAGACTACGAATTAACAAAAGCTAGACTTTATAGTAAGATGTATGGTCCAGGAGCAGCCCTTCCGAAAATAAGACGCCAATACAGTCATAAACTTCCACCAGAAACCATTCCTTTTGTCTTAGAATTTATCCATCATCTAGACAGCGAAGAGTATTCATCTTATAAAAGTGGCCCCTGTGATGGAAAACAAAAATCATGGATAAGTGAATTATTAGGAGGAAGAAATCAACCTGTTTTGTGGTTCAATTAAGCAAAACAAGTCTACCTTTTATGACAGATATACATTGTAAACAGGAATGTGAACAACTGGAGATTAGACCTATAAGCTTTAGTACAATTTTTAAGGGTTTGTCTGCAGGAAATTTCAAAATAATGGCAGAGAAGGCAGGACTCAAATATTTGCACAAAACTTGGCGCGGAGTATTTCATCGTGGTAGATAAGCTGCTATTAAACTCGTTTAGGTGAAATGCTGAGGAGCCAACGTAAACCAGAAATAACTCCAGGATTAATGAGCAAAGCAAAGACGTTAACAAATAATATATGACTGTTTCCGGTACAAGAAAATTCAGAACGAACATATTTTTGCTACAGTGGTACATCTTCCAACACCATCTAACAGGACATCTCACCAGCTTTGCTCTTTCGACACGCCAGTCTAGTTTTTTGAGCAATAAAAATTCTTGGAAATGATGTGAACTTTCCAGAAATAATGTACAAGGCAAAGAATGTTGTTGTCCAAATATGAAAAGTACAACCGTGAGGCTGAAGAACGCTCGCACGTGAAGGAAGCTCGAACGCAAGTGGTTTCGAATGTCAATTATGTAAACAAATTGAGGTGTTGTATTTTCAAACTAAAATTACGCAACTGGTTCAAAACAAAACCACATTTATTTAGGTAGCACTGAAAAGCTTGCACTTTAACGTTCTGTATTGTAGTGACATATGTCTAGTACACTATACAATGAACTTACAACAAAGCGGATAAACAGTGCTGCCATAAAGAATTCGTTAACCAATTATATCTGCCACAAAGGAATCGCGGATGATTGGAAAAGTTCATGATTTCAAAAGCATTTTACTATGCAAAGTGAAAGCACCAGAGGTGATGTTCAAAATAACAGTATGATCAGTAATCCAGTACTTACCAAATGGAAGCAGATCTCTTGCTGAAAGGGCGATGTTTAAAGTTGAGAAATGCACTACCCTGCAAGTTTGAGGCGAGATCAGACAACCGGTTCAAATACATTTAAAGCAAATAATGCTCAAATCAAGTGCAGAACATCTAGAAACTTTCAATTAAGACGTGCAATCCTTGGTACAAGAAGATTTTTGCAGCGTAGCCTGACAAGAACGAGGTAAGTAATATGGGTTTCGCACAACGGTGTATTTTATTTTCAATTCCCACACGCATAAAAACTCAAGGATGTATATTCCGCTTACGCTGAAACAACTAACAAAATTACGGTTTCAACAGAACAGGTGAAGTCAAAACCTTCATTTTGAAATGTTGGCAGTTTCATAAAGTTCACAAATAATCTCGTTTGAGCTTTTTTTTCTCAAGGGAAAATCTCGCTCAATGAATTGGAGAACGCAAGTTGAGCTCGACCGGCTTAACGCTCGACCCTTACGCTCATTGTGCTTTAACACAGCCTTTCAAAGAGATTTCAGAGTTTTAAAGTATCAGTTGTTATTGAAATAACTTAGGTTATAGAAGTAAAACAATTACATACCTTTAATGAATTGATTTGGCAAGATAGTATCGACAGTAAACCGTCTCAAACCGTCAGAATCAGCCATAACTTCTGTGACAAACGGCCGGCATTGTTCGCATCTCATGGCAAGTCTACCGAAGCAAATCTCCCATTTGCATCCTAGGGGTTTTTCTACCACAAAATGCTTCATATCCTTCCGACAAAGGTTAGAAATGAGCCAGGGAACAGGACTTTTTGTGAGTCGAAATGATTATTGCGGCCATCAAAATATTCCCTGGCGCGAAACACACGTGATTCCAACTAAAATTGACTGGCGGCAAAAGATTATTATGGTCTCTTTGGCCGCGCAATGCTCGAAGTTCAAAAAAATCTCGTCTTAATTAGCCTAACTAGCCTCGTTAATACGTGTAAAATTGAAAGAATTTTGGCTGTAAAACGAGGCTAGTTACGCTAATTAACACAAAGACAAAAGAATATTTTGTTGGCGGCCATTCTTGCATTTGGTCAATTCATTTCTTTTGCTTGTGTCCTCTAAGCCTCACTATCAAGCTGAATTTTAATATATTGAAAGTGGTCTATTGTTTGATTACATTTGTGCGTCACGGCGGGAAGTCTTTTGGGAATTGGACTCCATTATTATGCAAAACTTAAGCTATATTTCTCTATTGTTTTTGTTCCAACATGGTCGTCTTATCACGTGAGTACAATCAAGAATCTGGGTTTGGTATTTTACCATTAACTACACGTCTTCTCAGGGGGCTATTTACTTTCATAGCACTATAATGATTTACGATACCAGAACAATATTGTGTCCTATTAGAGCTACATATTACGCAAAGACAACTTGAATCTCCTGTAGAACAAAACGCTCCTTAGTTGACAGTTATGAAATAAAGCACTATGTCAAGCTACTACACTGCCACACGTACGCAATGCGCACGTGTTTTTTTTTTATAAAACTCTGAATTTCGAATTCTCAACGAAAGATTAATGACAATCGATCGTATAAACACTAAAATTTCTGCAGTCTCTGACTTTTCTGAATCAAGGGGAAAGTCATAATGTTTTATGAAAAGGAAGTAATTGATCACGTGCTAGGCAACCACAAAGGTGCACGAGATCACCTTGTGTCATGGTTCTTGTTTACATTGAATGAACTAAAGGGAAGAATGTTAATCGCTTTTAGAGTCAAAACAACGTACTTGTTAACCAAGAAACGTCCGTCTTTCGTTTTTGTGGTAGTGCACTACACACTATGTCACCGGGTTGTAAGAGTGTAAGAGTGTAAGTACTTGGTGACAATAGGCCCGCAGCGCGTGCATAACTGACGAACATAAACAGGTTTGTTGGAAGCATGCTTTGGTTTCAACAAAATGAGCGTCAAAATCGGCAAGAATTTGTGACGCTGATGAATAATAAAGCAGCTGCTATTTCCAAAACGATGGAATTAACTGGTGATAAATAACCTCGTCTAGGAGAGTAAATTTTTGACTTTGCAGAAAGAGTGGTCAACCTCAAGAGTTAGGATATGGTGATCTTTATGCTGAATTCGCACATTTCTTGTCAAACTTTGTAACACTAGAAAGATAAAAAAACCAAACTAACAAAAACAAAAATCCGGTGTCTTGCCATCATTTTGACACAGATGTATCCTATGTTAAACGAGTAAACACGCAAGGTAACTTAACTTAATCACAACGCCCGCTGAATTAGATGACAATTTCGATTTTGCGATTTACTTGTGCAGCCAAAAGTACGATATAAAAATTGAACGGAGCGAAAACCTCCCAAAATGTTATTCACCGACGGTAATTTTAATTCAAACTTTATGTTGTTTTCACGTCGCAAATGTTGTTGCTGATGGCAAAAATTATATTTCATTCTCGATCGACACTTCCTTAAAACTTGCTTTTACTCTTCCTAAAAACTTTGTATCAATATTTATTTACTTTAATAATTGTTTTGTATAAAGCAGGCTAACAAAATATGTGCCTTGCTTAGTTCGCATTTTTGAGCTTAAAAATGGAATTTTCGGTGCTATGTTTCTGACACGGCAAGTCGTACATTGTGAGGTCACCCATCCAGATACTAGCCCCGCTCGACAGCGCTTATCTTGGAAAGGTGTCAAAAGCTCAGGCACGCTTAAACTTGAGATGCAAAAAAGTTGAAAGGGAACTTGAAAATGATTAACATGTCACCCTGGAAGCCAATGTATCTCGATTCCCTTTATATTCTTCAATATTTCTGGCTCTAGTATTTTACTAGTAACCACTTGTATTCTCAGGGCCCGGCTATTTACCTAAGACATCTACCATGGCACTACTGTGATTTACGGTAC
>NC_090888.1:54285131-54302631 GCF_036669925.1 Montipora capricornis
TCACATATTGGACTGGAAAACTGTAAATAGTCTTTCCTTTAAAATATAATTTTAGTTCACCATGTCACTGACGCCTGCCCTTGGTAGATTTTAGAAAGATTTTGTGTCATTACTTGCTTTCAGGTAATGTTTCAAAAACATATATTAACATAAACTAAGTCACCTGTGCTTACCTTTTGAAAAAAGACATTAATCCATTTGTTTTTTGGGGTTATTTTTCAGAGAAATGCTGCGTATCTGGTGAAGATAGCCCCCTGATAGTGAAGCTGCTCACATGACAGTACTTTCAGCAGTAGTGAAATTCCAGGAGATTAAAATGTGCAGTACACGTTGGGGTTTTAAGCTATTGGTACTGCCCACAGCAGGCCAAGACAGGAATATTTGAAAATGGCAGATTAAAAAATGAAAGCAAACTGTCAGTTGCAAGTGCAGCTGAGACCAGAGCCAACTAATGAAAAGGACAAAAATGCCATAGCCATTGATATGAACCATGGTAATGGATAGTTTCATTGGCTACATTGCCAGAGAACCCACAGGTTTATTGCATACACTAATTGAAAATGAGAAAATTGTTGACGTAACTGTCCAGCACAATATCTTCAGACTTTTTTTTTTTTTGTTGCAAAAATTGGATATATTCCTTTAATTTGAATAATAAGAAAGGCAAAGTGGGAAAAGTATGTTATGACAAGGTGCCACAGTGCTTGGTGAAATAATATCAAGAACTACATAATTGTGTCTTACAACTACTTGTAGTGTTTTTGAGACTTGTCAATCATTTATGCAAATGACCCACGCGGTCTAGGAGCTAGGACTTTTGTATGTTGTAGTCGTCATGTCTGTTTAGTAAATATACTGTTGTGTTCGAACAAGTGGTTTCAAGTGTTTATTTGACCGTAAACATCACATCTGGCGACGAGGATCAAGCAAAGAACCCACAGAGTGCGTTCTACCAGGATTTCCGAAGCTATTTCTACAGAGATTTCCGAAGAGAATTCCGAAGCGATTTCCCGCGAAATCAAAACAATGGCGATTTCACTGCCTAACTTCCCACCGTTTAAAGTTGACGTCGATGGAAATGCAGGTCCTAGATGGAAGAAATGGCTAGGGCGATTCGAGAGATTAACCATTGCAATGGGGATTACCGATGACAAGCAGAAAAGAGATCTTCTGCTACATTACGGCGGTCCAGAGGTCGACGAGATCTTCCAGACACTTCAAGACGTCGGCGAGGACAAGGATTACAACAAAGCCGTCGAAAAACTAACCGCTTACTTCTCTCCACAAGTGAACACAACATACGAAGTATACAACTTCCGTCAGGCCAAGCAAAAGGATGGAGAAACTCTGGACAGTTTCCATACCCGTCTGAGGAGCCTAGCAAAGACCTGCGACTTCGCAAATCCCGACAAAGAGATTAAAGAACAAATCATCTTGAACTGCCAGTCAAACGACCTTCGGCGTAAAGCTCTGCGAGAGGACCTCGATTTAGCTGGTCTCATGAAAGCTGGTAGAGCCCTAGAATTAAGCGAAGTACAAGCGAAGAATCTTGAAAATAAGGATAAAACCGTGAACGCGATAAAACCACCCCAAAAAGGAACACTAACACAACCCAAAGGCAAACAGCGCCGTCCGCAAAATCGCCAAGAGTCACGCAACTGTGACAAATCCCGAAAGCGCGACGGAAAATGTAGGAACTGCGGTGGAATATACCCTCATAGAGACGGCTGCCCCGCGAAGAACAAAAAGTGCACCTCATGAGGCAAACTAAACCATTTCGCCCAAGTTTGCAGAACAAACCCACCTGAGTCGGCAAACCAGGTCACGCATTGAGACACTGATGTAGAAGATGAGTATGTGTACACAGTAGGCCGTGACACCTTCAGGGAATTATACAAGGAAAAAGCTCCAGAAAAAACCAAGCGCAGAATTTTCTCCTACGGCTCACGGACACCCCTACCCCTACTGGGAACTGTCAAGGCCGAAATATCCGCCAATGCCAACAGCACACAAACAACCTTGCATATTGTCAAAGGTGCTTTGGGAAACCTCCTGGGTTTCCACACTGCTAAACAGCTAGGCGTGCTTAAGATCGTCAATCAAGTTAAAACCGACGAAACTTTTTTCCAGCCCCTCACGAACAAGGAATTCGAAAGTCTGTTTGGAGGAATCGGCAAAGTAAAAGGAAAAGTTATCAAGCTTCACATAGACCCTGACGTCAAACCCAAGCAACAACCGCACCGCCGCATCCCCTTCCATGTCAGAAAGGATGTCGAGACGGAGTTGAAGCGTTTAGAAGAACTAGACATCATCGAGCCAGTGTCAGGGCCGACGCCCTGGGTGAGCCCCATTATCATAGTCCCCAAGAGTTCTGGCCAAGTGAGAATATGTGTAGACATGCGAGAGGCGAATAAGGCTGTGAAGCGAGAAAAGCACTTAATGCCGACAATCGACGACCTAGTTGCTGACCTTAACGGAGCGACAGTATTCAGCAAGTTAGACCTCTCGTCTGGATACCACCAACTCGAGCTAGCACCAGAGAGCCGTCACATCACCACATTCAGCACACACATAGGACTTCGACGATACAAACGCTTAATGTTTGGAATCAACGCGGCGTCCGAGATTTTCCAGAACGCAATTGAGGAAATACTTACAGGCCTCCCTGGATGCAAGAATATCTCTGATGATATCATCGTGTTCGGAAAAACTCATAGGGAGCATGACGAGAATCTCCTTGGTGTGCTGCAACGTCTCCAGCAACACGATGTGCGCTTGAACAAGGAAAAATGCAGCTTCTCAAAGAGTGAGATAAAGTTCTACGGACATATCTTCAGCAAGAACGGAATCAAGGCAGGCCCAGGAAAGATCAAGGCGATGGCCCACATGAGCAAACCAGAGAATGTCAGTGAGGTGAAGTCACTTCTAGGAATGGCTCAGTACGTGTCCCGTTACATCCCAGATTACGCTACGATAACCGCCCCGCTACGACTGTTAACCAAGCAAGAGACCCCCTGGCTGTGGGCCGACGAGCAGCAACAAGCATTCGACAAATTGAAAGACACCCTGACCAAGAATCATGTGATGTCGTATTTCAACCCGAGACTCAAGACCGAAGTGATAGTCGACGCGAGCCCCGTCGGACTAGGAGGTTTGTTGGTGCAAGACGGTAAAGTTATCAGCTACGCAAGCCGAGTACTCAGCGACGTTGGGCACAGATACTCCCAGACCGAGAGGGAAATGCTAGGAGTAGTTTGGGCTGCTGAACAGTTTCACCTTTACCTGTATGGGTCAGAGTTCACCATCGCCACAGATCACAAGCCGCTTCTGGGGATCTTCAACAGTCACAAACCAACATCAGCACGCATCGATAGATGGAAGTTAAGGCTAATGCCCTATAACTGTCAGCTCATCTACCGACCTGGGAAAGACGCTGAAAACCCGGCCGACTTCATGAGTCGACACCCAAGTACCGCAGAATGTGAAGAACGCAACATCGCGGAAGACTTTGTTAACTACCTGTGCAACCAAGCTGTACCAAAAGCGATGACACTGCAAGAAATCTAGTTGGAGACGGAGAGGGACTCCTCGCTCCAGGCGCTTATCAAGGCCATTGAAACCAACCTGTGGACGGATCCCGAAGTACAAGAGTACAGGAAAGTGAAGGACGAACTATCGGTCTACAAGGGAACAATATTGAGGGGAAATAGGATCGTAGTCCCTAACACACTGAGAAAGAGAGCTGTAGTCCTGGCGCATGTTGGACACCAAGGAATCGTAAAAAAAAAAAACAGCACATCAGAGAGAAAGTCTGGTTTCCCGGTGTGGACAAGATGGTGAAGGAGAAAGTCGACAGCTGTATACCATGCCAAGGAGCAACTACTTGCAAGGCGCAGCGACTCGAACCTCTACGGATGACACCGCTACCAATCGCTCAGTGGAAAGAACTCGCGATGGACTTCCTAGGACCTTTTCCTTCTGGAGACTATCTCATGGTTGTCATCGACGAATACAGCCGTTTTCCGGAAGTGGAAATTGTCACATCCACTTCCGCCAGATCAACAATCCCGAAGCTCGACGCAATTTTCGCAAGACAAGGGATTCCTGAAGTGCTAAAGGGCGACAACGGACCCCACCCCCCCCCTCAACGGCGTGGAGCTCAAGAATTTTGCTGAGCATTTAGGTTTTCAACATCGCAAGATCACGCCTCTCTGGCCAAGGGCAAATGGCGAGGCAGAACGTTTCATGATGACACTAGAAAAATGCGTGAGAACCGCGACCGTCGAGCATAAGAACTGGAAACAAGAACTCAACAAATTTCTGCGGCAGTATCGGGCGACACCTCACTCGACTACTGGCATCTCACCATGCGAAGCACTTAACCAGAGGAAGCTCAAAACCACCCTGCCGGAAGTGACGCCACCAGTCCGCCAACAAACCATTGTTGAGACCCAGAAGAACCTGGCGCAGAGAGACGCAGAGAAGAAAAAGAAGATAAAGGCGTATGCTGACCAAAAGCTAGGTGTGAGAGAAAGCAATATTAAGCTTGGAGATACAGTTTTAATCAAGCAACCAAAGGCCAACAAGCTCAGTACCCCGTTTAATCCAGTGCCTCTTGTAGTCGAAGAGAAAAAAGGATCGATGATTACCGCAAGCGACGGACACAAAACCGTTACGCGCAACTCATCGATGTTCAAAGTTGTCGCCAGTCACATCGAGCATACTGGAAACCACACACAAGAGATGAACGAAGACGGTTCAGCAAATCCCCAACCACTGGAAATTCAGGAACTGGACAAGATAACAAAGTCTTCAAGCCCTACTGCAGGCCTACGACGATCACAAAGGCAGACAAGGCCTCCTGCGAGATTTGCAGACTACGTTTTACTTGTTCAAGAGAACTAGACACCAGAAGCATGCAATGGATTTTTGTGACTCTCTAACAGGTTTCAGTTTGCCGTTTTCATATTATAAAAAAGTCGTTTAAAGAAGTCGTTTAGGTCAATAACTTACGCGTTTCCAAAGTCCGTCATCAAGAAGGGGAGAGATGTAGTGTTTTTGAGACTTGTCAATCATTTATGCAAATGACCCACGCGGTCTAGGAGCTAGGACTTTTGTGTGTTGTAGTCGTCATGTCTATTTAGTAAATATACTGTTGTGTTCGAACAAGTGGTTTCAAGCGCTTATTTGACCGTAAACATCACACTACTGTCTATTTTTATCTGTAACAATACCTGTAACAATACTGATTTTGTTTTGATCCATATAAATTTCGGATCAGTAGACTTTCAGCTAGGAAATCCGAACAGATGAAAATTTTTTATAGGGGATAAAAATATGCCTACATGTATATCTACCGTATAAATACCAAAATACGTTTAACAATGCTATGTTTAAGTGGTTTTGAACTATATTCTCGTTGGGTGCCCAGATCGTCATTCTAAAATGTGTGAGTACAGAATTTCCTTGCTTAGTGCACAACACGTTTAGAGATCGTTCTTCTCATGTTGTAGTTTGACCCTCAAGAAAGCGACGAGGAGAGCACCCTCCTCAGGAACAGCCATTGTTCAATCGCCTCGAGCTCCAAAGGAAACTTTGCCAGTTGCTCCATTGTTAGATGTTGACGGGATGAATGTTGAATGCAACTGTCCTCTTTCCCAGAAACGGCTGGCCATGGAATATTTTTTGGTCGAACATAAGGGTGAGAGAGTGAGTTTAAAGGATGACAAAGAGGAAAATGAGTATGTTCACGAAGAAGGAAATATGTTTTATTGTTTGTCACATATATAATGGACTGGAAAACTGTCAATAGTCTGTCCTTAAAAATATAATTTTAGTTCACCATGTCACTGAAGCCTGCCCTTGGTAGATTTTAGAAAGGTTTTGTGTCATTACTTGCTTTCAGGTAATGTTTCAAAACATATCTTAACATAAACTAAGTCACCTATGCTTACCTTTTGAAAAAAGACATTAATTCATTTGTTTTTGGGGTTATTGTTCAGAGAAATGCTGCGTATCTGGTGAAGATAGCCCCCGGATAGTGAAACTGCTCACATGACTGTCAGGGGCACCCAACGTCCATTTTCGGAAATATCTGTTCGGAAGACGATTTGAGATCTAGAATTGTCGGAACATTTGTAACTTGCCTGCCTGTCGTAGGATTTTCGAACATCTAAAAAATGGTATAATTGCCCATTTTTCACGGATTTTTACCCTAAAAAGGTCACCTAGAATTGTTGGGAGCCTTTTTTCCGACTGAAATTTTCGAAAAGATAAGTTTTAATCCCTATATTTTTCGGATCACTAGACTTTCAGCTAGGAAATCTGAACAGATGAAAAATTTATAGGGGATAAAAATATGCCTATCTACCGTTTAAATACTAAAATACGTTTAACAATGTTATGTTTAAGTGGTATTGAACTATATTCTCGTTGAGTGCCCCTGTGACTGTGCTTTCAGCAGTAGTGAAATTCCAGGAGATTAAACTGTGCAGTACACGTTGGAGCTTTTTTTGTGTGCGAAAATTAGATATAACCCTTTAATTTCAATAATAAGAAAGGAAAAGTGTTAAAACTATGTTGCCATACAAGGTGCCACAGTGCTCGGTGAAATAATATTATAATTAAGAACTGCAAAGTATTTCTTACAACTACTGTCTATTTGTATCTGTAACAATACAGTAACTGTTGATTTTGTTTTATTTTACCGGTGTTAACTATTTATAAGTATAAAATCTATGAGCAAATTTTTGTTATTATACATGTATATTTAAGTACTTTGTTGAGTCTTACAGCAACTTAAACTTTTTGTGGTAGTGCACTGTAAGTGCACTACACACGATGTCACCGGGTTGTAAGAGCGTAAGAGTGTAAAAACTGTATATCAATATTTGTTTTTTGCGGGCTAACAAAATCTCCACCTTGCTTGGTTTGCATTTTTTGAGCGTTAAAATACAACTTTCGGTCCTTTTTTTTCTGACAGAAAGTCCTATAATTTTAAGACACCCATCAAAATAATAACCCTGCCGGACAGGGGTGAACTTCAGTGAAATTTTGTCTTGGAAAGCTATCAGGCTTGTGGTGATAAAGAAGTTGCAAGAAAACGTGTCAGCGTCAAATGAATGTTTCTCAATTACCTTTAATTTTCTTCAATCTTTCTGGGCTTAATAACGAAAGGTTTTGAAAAACATTTCAGAATAAAAAGTAGCGACATAAAAACATGACGTTTTGGCGACGACATGTTACCATTATCAAATGCAAATTATTGTAAGTTAGGTAGCGTTATTAGAATAAATGTGGCGGGGGAAGTCAAGATGACTTCGCACGACGTTCCGAAGTCATCTTGACTTCATTATCAAGTGATAAATGTAATGGTCGTTTCAAGTTTAAAATTTGGGTCGTGTGGTACCTCATTTTACGAGCTTCAAGATTGGCCGAAGGAACAATAGAACGAACAAAGATAACAATGGATTTAGCACAGAAAACAATAGAAAGTACGAGACTATGCAGCCAATGAAATATAGTGTTCAACAAGAGGTACAACCCTACCCTTAGATTTTGGCAGTGGTTGCACGAACGCGGTTTCATTTGTAACCGCATCGTTTTCCATGCGGTTGCACCTTCTGTTTGCACGACATCGATCGAGACTGTTGCCGAAACCGTATCGATTTGAAACCGCTGCCGAAAGTGGAGCGTTTTCAAAACAATGCTGTTCATCTGTCTTGTAAACAATTTAAATACAGTTACTACTTAAGCGCGAAATTTGCATTGTTTAATTCAAAATAGTGAATTTAGCGCGTAGTGCAGCGCTCGCTTATACCATCACGACTTGGATTTTCTGGCGAAAACGGTTTCGTGTAACTTTCAAACCGCATCGATTTTGACGCGCTTTCGAAGTCATGAAACCGGGTCGATGTGAAACCTCGTTCGTGTAAACGCTGCCTAAGTGGTAGTTTTATAACGTCAGCCAACGAATAGACCACTTTCGATATATTTAAATTCAATTTGGCAGCGAGGCCTAGAGGACACAAACAAAGGAAACTGAATGAACATGTTTATTCTATTGGCTTCTCCTCTCCTGTTGGATAGATATAAATGACGCCTTTCAATATAGCCATCGTTCGACTCTCATACACGTGCACACACTGGATGAAGAAATTGGAGGATATCTAAAGGTGGCTAAAATAAAGGCTGTCAATTTGATTAGACTACATAAACAAGACAGGTGACTCCAGGGTCAACTATTTTTGGTCAACGAGTCTTTCAATCCGTAACCGTGCCTAACAGGTCACCCGGCTGCAACCGGTCTTGGATCGTCCTGAAGGAAGGTGGTTTCACATCGACCCGGTTTCATGACTTCGAAAGCGCGTCAAAATCGATGCGGTTTGAAAGTTTCACGAAACCGTTTTCGCCAGAAAATCCAAGTCGTGATGGTATAAGCGAGCGCTGCACTACGTGCTAAATTCACTATTTTGAATTAAACAATGCAAATCTCGCGCTTAAGTAGTAACTGTATTTAAATTGTTTACAAGACAGATGAACAGCATTGTTTTGAAAACGCTCCACTTTCGGCAGCGGTTTCAAATCGATACGGTTTCGGCAACAGTCTCGATCGATGTCGTGCAAACAGAAGGTGCAACCGCATGGAAAACGATGCGGTTACAAATGAAACCGCGTTCGTGCAACCACTGCCAAAATCTAAGGGTAGGGTCGTACCTCTTGTTGAACACTATATTTCATTGGCTGCACAGTCTCGTACTTTCTATTGTTTTCTGTGCTAAATCCATTGTTGTCTTTGTTCGTTCTATTGTTCCTTTGGCCAATCTTGAAGCTCGTAAAATGAGGTACCACACGACCCAAATTTTAAACTTGAAACGACCATTACATTTATCACTTGATAATGAAGTCAAGATGACTTCGGAACGTCGTGCGAAGTCATCTTGACTTCCCCCGCCACATTTATTCTAATAACGCTACCTAACTTACAATAATTTGCATTTGATAATGGTAACATGTCGTCGCCAAAACGTCATGTTTTTATGTCGCTTCTTTTTATTCTGAAATGTTTTTCAAAACCTTTCGTTATTAAGCCCAGAAAGATTGAAGAAAATAAAAGGGAATGGAGAAACATTCATTTGACGCTGACACGTTTTCTTGCAACTTCTTTATCACCACAAGCCTGATAGCTTTTCAAGACAAAATTTCACTGAAGTTCACCCCTGTCCGGCAGGGTTATTATTTGGATGGGTGACTTAAAATTATAGGACTTTATGTCAGAAAAAAAAGGACCGAGAGTTGTATTTTAACGCTCAAAAAATGCAAACCAAGCAAGGTGGAGATTTTGTTAGCCCGCAAAAAACAAATATTGATGCAAAATTAAATAAATATTGATATACAGTTTTTACGCTCTTACGCTCTTACAACCCGGTGACATAGTGTGTAGTGCACTTACAGTAAGTTGCTGTAAGACTTAACAAAGTACTTAAATATACATATATAATAACAAAAATTTGCTCCTAGATTTTATACTTATGAATAGTTAACACCGGTAAAATAAAACAAAATCAACAGTTACTGTATTGTTACAGATACAAATAGACAGTAGTTGTAAGAAATACTTATGCAGCTCTTAATATTATTTCACCGAGCACTGTGGCACCTTGTATGGCAACATATTTTTCCCACTTTTCCTTTCTTGTTATTGAAAATAAAGGGTTATATCTAATTTTCGCACACAAAAAAAGCTCCAACGTGTACTGCACAGTTTAATCTCCTGGAATTTCACTACTGCTGAAAGCACAGTCACAGGGGCACTCAACGAGAATATAGTTCAATACCACTTAAACATAACATTGTTAAACGTATTTTAGTATTTAAACGGTAGATATAGGCATATTTTTATCCCCTTGAAATTTTTCATCTGTTCGGATTTCCTAGCTGAAAGTCTAGTGATCCAAAAAATTATAGGGATTAAAACTTATTTTTCGAAAATTTCAGTCGGAAAAAAGACTCCCAAAAATTCTAGGTGACCTTATTAGGGTAAAAATCCGTTAAAAATTGGCAATTATACCATTTTTTAGATGTTCGAAAATCCTAGAACAGGCATTAGGTTCGCGTCAACTAATCCACGAAAACTTGCTCATCTTAACCAGCTCAAACGATTGTGTTCACTATTAAAATTGAAACTAATAATAATAATAATAATAATAATAATAATAATAATAATAATAATAATAATAATAATAATAATAATAATAATAATAATAATAATCAGGGTTAACCCGACGGCAGAATTAGTTGTTATCAATAGGTGCCCTGGGAAACAAAAAATAGCAAAATAATAGTAAAAGCCCTAAAAAATTACAATATACATCAAGATAAAACCTATGGACAAATATATACATATAAGAAGTCTAAAAACCAAAATTAAAAGTTAATTCCTATCAAAAATGATAATGTAATGGATTTGATGATAAAAATTACGGGCAGAAACATACTTATTAAGGACAACGTTTCGGTGTCCTCATGACACCATCATCAGGTCAAATATAGTATTTTAAAGATAACTCGAATATTAATGTTCAAGATTAAGTTCAAAGTCCCTAAAGGCTAGGTGAAAAGTTTTGCCTTTATCAAGTCACTTTGGATTAAACGGTAGAACAATTCGTACTGATTGCGGGTCAGGTGTAGATTTGCGTGGAGGTGCTGGTGTTTGTTTGGATGTGATGAAATTGGTGATCATAGAGTGAACAAGATGTTCAAGCCCGCGTTGATCAACGAACAATCAGTAGTTTACAAATTTGAATGTGGCTGGTATGATGCCAGCTATGTTGGTTACACGCGTCGACATCTCTACCAACGGATCGATGAGCATAAAAGATCTGGTTCAATATTCAATCACAGCCAAAGTCAACATCAATCAAGAACAATAACATCTGACATGTTTCGCATTCTTAAGAAATGCTCATGCAAATTTGATTGTCTTGTGTATGAAATGTTCCTTATTCGCGAGCACAAACCGTGTCTGAATATCCAAAGTGACTCGATAAAGGCAAAACTTTTCACCTAGCCTCTAGGGACTTTGAACTTAATCTTGAACATTAATATTCGAGTTATCCGTAAAATATTTGACCTGATGATGGTGTCATGAGGACACCGAAACGTTGTCTTTAATAAGTATGTTTCTGCCCGTAATAAAAGTTAATTACAAAGAAAATACTTTAGCTTCGTTTTAAACATTAATAGGGATTCAAGTTCTTTCAGGTTTGGTGGTAAATTATTTTAAGCTTGTACCCCAGAATAAAAGCACCCTTTCTTAGCAGATTCGGTGTAAACATTTGGAACTAAAAGGTCAAGACCATTACGCCTAGTAAAATAATTGTGCGATGACTTGACAAAATATTCTTTGAACGTATCTGGAGCACTGTTATGGACACATTTAAAAACAAAAGTTAAATATGCATCGTAGAACGTGCCTTAAGGGACATCTAACTTAATTGTCGCAACAGCTGATCGTAACTAAGGCAACTTTCTTTTAAAACAATTCTAGCAGCTCTTGTTTGTAACCGCTCTAATGTTTTATATCTAGAAGGAGCTAAGTTATTCCAAACAAAATCGCAATAATCTAACTTAGGGAGAATCATAGTTATAAAGACTCTTTCAGCTGCGTGAACCGTGAGACTGTTTCTGACGCTACTTAACAAACCAAGCTGTCTAGATACCTTATTAACCAGTGGAATAACGTTTCTTGAAAGATAGTGACTGGTCTAGGTATACGCCCAAGTTCTTATAGAATGGCTTAAAATTGAGGACTTGATCTCCTAAATAAACACCGCAAAGATTGTCAGAGTCAATTTGATTGCGTTTCATAGCAATTCCAAAGATCACATATTCAGTTCTCTTAGGATGAATAAACGAATCGTTCTTGGTAGACCAATCTAAGAGAACCTTGAGCTCGACATTTAACACCTGCAACAGCTGGTTTGCATCTGAGGCTGCGTAGTAGATGACGGTATCATCAGCATACATTAATACATTGGCAGCCTGTAAAAACTTTGGCAGATCTGTGACATACAAAGGAAATAGCAGAGGGCCCAGTATGGAACCTTGTGAAACTCCGGAGACCACTTGTTGAGGCCGGGACAGGACACCTCCTACGAAAACTGATTGGGTACGATCAGTTAGGTAATCTGAAAATCCAACGATGCTCATTATCGCGAATTCCAAACAATTGCAATTTATCAAGCGAGATTTTATGATCAATAGTGTCAAAAGCCTCACGGAAGTCCACAAAGATGGCACCTGTTAGCTGACCAGCATCCATGTTCCTTCTTATGGAGTCAGTAAGAAACGTAATTGCACTCTGTGTCGAATACTTACGACGGAAATCACATTCATATCTAGAAGAAAGGTTGTGTGACTCCAGATGATCGACCAATTGCTGCTGGACAGCCCGTTCAAAAATCTTTGACACCACAGGCAAAATTGAAATCGGAAGATAATTTTCGATGTCATCCCTCACCCCATCTTTGAAGAGTGGAATAACCTTAGCATGTTTCCAATCATGAGGTTTACTTTGATTCGTAATAAACAAATTGATAATATTTGTTATAAGGACGCTGACAGTTACAGCACTATCTTTTAGCAACCTAGATGGGAGACCATCAAGGCCTGTTGCTTTTGTTGCCCTTAATTGTAGTAACTGTTTGCAAAAGAAACCATTAGTGACTGGTGCCATGTAAAACTTATCAGAAGAAGACTTGGAACAAATCGGCCAAACAACAGAACGTCTTTTGAATCGATCAGAGATTCGTAATTTAATCTCAGAAAGGTATTTACAAAATTGATTTGCAATATTTTCTTTATCCATCATGATCGCTTGAACATCACACTTCAATTGATTAATTGAGTCCACATTGGATGATTTATCAGGGAAAATTTTCTTCATAGACTTCCAAAAGTTACGAGGATTGTCGAGATTTTCTTGAATCAGGTTTCGATTATAATCAGACTTGGCATTTCTTACAGCAGCGGTGACTTGATTTCTATATGACCGCTACAAAGACCAGTCGTCGTCTCTTCCAGATCTCTTTGATTTTCTCAAATAATAGTCTCTGGTTGACATTAAGTTAGAAATCGCAGAAGTCATCCAAGTATTCTGGCTGCCACGAATTTTTTTAGTTAGCAATGGGACATGACGATCACAGATTTGAAGAAAAATGTTTTTAAAACTGGACCATGCGAAGTTCACATCAGAACTTGATAGAACCGAGACCAACGAGACACTCTGAAGATCCTTGTTAAAGGTTTCTTTGTCGTACCTGGCGCAGTTGCGACATTTAATTGTTCGTGCTTGGAACTTTAACGAGTTCATTTTGCGAACGCAGCCGACCATGAAGTGGTCACTTAACCCCAGAGGAATAATCCTTGTTAACGGGATATTGTGTGAGTGTGTCGAAAGAATAACATCAATCAAGGAGCTACAGTGTTCAGTGGGGACAGCTATTCTTAGAGTTATTTTCATAGAGTTATGTCGTAGAGTTAGAGTTAAGTTTTCAAAATCCTGAATGCACGATTTTGGACTGCCAAAATCCTGAATTCAAGATTTTGGACTGCCAAAATTGTGGACTGCCAAAATCCTGAATTCAAGATTTTGGAACTCAAGATTTTGGACTTCCAAAGTCTTGAATTTAGGATTTTGGCAGTCCAAAATTTTGGAAGTCGTTAATTCTAACTCTAAGTCATAACTCTACTGATATAACTCTATTGATAGTTAACCTCTTGTTCAGTAATCCTTTTGGGATTGATCAGCTGTGACATGTCAAAACCTTTTAACAAGTATTTAAAATCCCTCGAGATTCTATCGATACTTTGCCTAGGTAGAAAAGTTGCATTTAAATCACTAACCAGCAATATTTCTTTGTTTTCAGCCATTGCTAAGCCTTGAGTATCATTCAATGTAGCGTTGAAGTCAGCGCTGATAAATTGCGAACCGACTGGGGGACGATATAGTGAGGCAAATAAAATAATTTTAGACTTAGCAATGAGAATCTCCAGCCAAATTCCTTCAATAGAGTTTGATTCTAAATCAAAGCTCCTTGATACTGACACAAAATCCCTCACGTAAACACCAACACCGCCGCCCTTAGATTGAGCTTGACGATCCAAACGGTAGATGGTATAACCTTGGATGCCAATTTCGTCATCAGAAATATGCGATGATAAATTTGTTTCAGTGATGGAAAAGAAATCAATGTCCTTATTACGTAATAACAACAGTCGAATCTCGTCAACTTTGGGAACAAGAGAGTACACATTTAGGTGGAGAAATTTTAGCCCACGTTGACTTGTTAAATAGGCCAATTTACAGTTGTTTGCTCTGCGACCTAGCCTATGAATGGCTGCGAGGCTGCCCGTGACCTTGCATTGATACAGTCTCGACTACTTTTATCATGCAAATTGTGTTGTTGTAATTCTAATTAGTCCGTATTAACATTATAAAAGCGTGGAGGTTTGTATCAAAACTGGGTCACCGGCAGCCTCGCTTCCATTCGTAGGCCAGGTAACTTAGCTACAACTGTAAAATGGTCTATTAGATAGCTCAGGGATATCTTGATATACACTTGGTCCATCTACATCTGAAGTTGTAGCAACAACCGGGCAATTGGAGCAAGTTCTATACTTCTCAAATTGAGGACCAATGCATTTAAGATGAAACAGAAGCGAACATTCCGAGCAAGTAACTTAACAAGGTTGCACGTTGAACATCAACTTAATTAAAGAAATTGTACGGTGCCTTCGTTCCACGTGGCCAACCGCCATGGGTTCAGTTCAGGACTCGCACCTAAAGTCCCGCTTTTCGAAGCTTTTTAAGGAATGGCTGATTCGTGAGAAAAATTTTCCTACGCTGGACATGTCACTATCATTAGTTGTTCACTGCTGTTCATTAGTTGTTGGCCGCGAGGTATTAAATTTGGACCTTTTATCCCATTGACTCCGAGGAGTGATACTAGTAGATTTTTACTCTAGCTAAAGCCAGACGACTTTGCTCGCCTATTAAATGCGCGCTTTAGGTGTCAATCACACTCGTTATGGATGAGGGGCTAAAGCCGTAAACTATGATATGAATCATTCATACATACTTAATTGCTCGCAGAAGGGTGTGATCATGGCTGATTAGAACAATAGTAAAATATGAGTTTCACATACGATTCTTTCGATTCTCCTTTTATTGATATTGTCTTTTGACATACGATTCTTCCGATTGTTCTGATTACAGATTTTTAGCGGGGCTTCGCGCGCCAAAGGCTCCCTTGCGGAGCACCATTGATAAAGAATTATGGTAATCCATCTCTGCGAGAAAATTTGGTTTTGGTCACTGCCCGACCGTACGACGGTTGTCCACCCCTCCATGTATGCCAATGTGAAACGATATAGGCAAACCCGCTTTTTTTGGCGAGAACATCTTTTGATACTAGACGTCCATGTAATGGTTAATGGACACCTGTCAAAACAAGGTATCCACTGACCAGTATCACGTGACCATATCGCAGGTCCAAGTTTAAAACTCATTTAGTCAGCTTTTCTTTTTAAAGTGGACTGCTGACTAGGTACTGGTTTTCGATTGGTTTGCACGCTCAAGCAAGGTTAAATTAGGCCAGAATAAATAAAACGAGAGCTCCGCTTTTAGGCTTGGCAAAATCTATATATATTATTCTTCGCTTATTCCGATTATGCGATTTTAAAAGAGTTGCGCCCGAACCAACACAAAGTAAAAGACCACAGTAATACTTGATTATTACTCCTTCTAAAAGTTTCTCCCGAAAGGTAAAATCGTAGAATCGGAGAATGATTTCCAAAGCATCTTAAGGTAGAATCGTAGAATCGGAGAATAATTTCTAGAGAAAATCAAACTCTTCGGTTGAAAAATAGGTCAAAACCTCAGTGGTAAATCGGAGAATAGTACCCCTAAAACGGTGTATACTACTCTACAATTTAGTCATAATCCGCACAGAACAAAACAACAACAGCTGTAAGAACCCTAATTGACAGGAGGAAAACTAGTTGCCTATTTACAAATACAGTTGAGAGGTTGAACCAGGGACTACCAGGAAGAAAAGCTTTCTTCAAGATTTGGAATATGCCCCTTGGCATATGGTTAATTTTTCGACAACGTTGATGACCAAGTGGGTGTCTTCAATTCGCTCTTCTTAGAAATCCTAAACGACCATGCTCCTGTGAAGAAGATAAAAATTAAGTCCAGGCCGAATCCATTTGTAACGCGCGGAATAAAACAGCTTATGAAGACTAGAGACCATTGGCGTATAAAAGCAATAAGAGCAAATGATAAACTCTGTTGGAATGGCTACCGATTCTTTAGGCAAGAAGTTAAAAAAGAACTAAGACTCGCTAAGAAAATATATGTGAGAGAACAAATCCTTAACAACCAAGGAAACATGCCCACTAATGCTATTAATTTGGAAAGTTATAAATCCTTGCATGTCTCGAAATAACACTGCCAAGGCACTGAGCAATAAAGAAGATCGCGTTGCTATTGCCAACAAATTCAATAGATATTTTACGTCTGTTGGAAGATTGACTTCTCTCAAGGCCAACCATTTGATACAGGAGCAACAACTAGATGTTACTGAAGTAGTCACTAAACAAGAACCTACGATTTATATGACTGTTCTGATTGCTTCAACTTTAAGTCTGTTACTGAAAGAGAAGTGGAATCTGTAATTATGGGCCTATCCTGCAATAAAGCACCTGGATATGATAAGATATCTGCAAGAATCTTAAAGGGCAGCCTACCAGCCACTTCCACCATAATTACCAGATTGATTGACCGTTCATTTGAGCTGAGTGTCTTCCCACAAGCATGGAAAACTGCAGAAGTTATCTCGATTCCCAAAGACAGAAATTCGGACGAGCCTTCTTGCAATCGACCAATTTCCTTGCTTCCTACCTTATCCAAGGTCTGTGAGAGACTTGCTCATAAACAGTTTGTCGACTCTCTCCGTAAACAATAAACTCTCCACTCACCAAAATGGCAATAGGAAACTACATTCCACAGAGACTGACCTTATCTACGTTACTGATGAACTTTTAAAAGCTATGGACGAGAAATCAATTTCTATACTGGTACTTTTAGACATGTCTAAAGCGTTCGATAGTTTAAATTATAATATTCTCCTAAGTAAGTTACGTAGATTAGGCCTTGCCTCACACTGTCTCTCATGGTTTTCTAATTATCTTTCTGATAGGACTCAAAGGGTGCGATATGGAGACGCCGTTTCTCAAATGTTAACTTTAACAGATGGCGTTCCTCAGGGTTCTATTTTAGGCCCTGTACTTTCACTACCTATATTGATGGGTTGATTAACTTAGTTACTCACAGTCAAGTCTCGTGTTATGTAGATGATAGCCAGTTGTTTTTAAAATTTCAAGTTTCGAATGTACACAATGCTATAGCTACAGTAAATGCTGACCTTCAGGAAAT
>NC_090888.1:54310131-54312631 GCF_036669925.1 Montipora capricornis
TTTGTTTATACGAAACATATTAACATGTTAATAGTTTTCTTTGAAAGGGAGGATGTTGATAGGAGATAATTCTGTCGTCGCACCATAGGGGTCAGCGGAATTCCGCATGGGCCGTATTGTAAAACGAACATAGCTGCATGTGAACTGAGAATAAAGTGTTGTAATCTCGAAATCTGTTGTTCCTTCGATGGAAGCTTTCCCAGCCGGCCAACAAATGGCCTCCGGAGGCGCGAGCATCTAGAGGGGTCCGGGGGCATGCTGGCATGCTCCCCTGGGGAATTTTGAAAATTAGGTTGTTTGAGACTGCATTTTTTGCGTTCTGAAGGCAGTATGATATGAAAAACTGGCAGCCAAAAGGGAACTTGAAAATGTGTATATTACTCAAACTTTTGAACTTTAAAATGGATATTTTTTGGAACAGAGACCACATTACGTATGCATTTTACAGTTTTAGAGAATAATGTCACTGCTTAAAAACAACAAAAATAGAAATAAAGTTGAAAATCCAAAGAGCCCATCAGGAGGAGTTTGCCTCTACCATACAAGCCCTATGAGTCAACCTTTGCACGTATCTTTCTATTTTTAGAACGCCACGAGTTCTTCGGCACTGCACACGCTGTTTAAAATGGCCAATCAAAATAAAGTTATTGTCTAACGAAGACAAAAATAGCAAAAACAATGGAGGCAAATTGTGTAAATTGATGTAAAGGTAAGTTTACTGCTGAAGAGTTTGTTCTAAGAAATAGAAAGATACGCGCAAAGGTTGACTCAAGGATTTAGTGCACATGGAGGCTTCTACTCATGGAATCCTGAAAATTTCCATTGTTCGCTGGGCCTGCTGTAGCAAACCGTGATGATCAGCACTTGCATTAGTGTGCGAAGCTCAAACCTCCTTGGGTACTTCTTAGCAAACTTCCAGATCAATGTATGTTAGATAGTGGATGTGCATAAGGGCCAGTAAAGAGAGCATCTCTTGAGTCATGTTGGCTCTCTTAAAAGTGTGTAGCCGTCTTAGAGCACTTACAGTTAATTTTTACTTAACAAACAGTGAACCAGAACAGAACTATACTAGATATTTTTTTAAAATTCAGTTTTTTAATAGCGTTGTCCAACAAAAAAGGTGGACCTTCGGAGCTTGTGATGGGGGAAGGGGGAGGGGGGGGAGGAGGGGAGTGACGGCACCCCCATCGCACCCCCCTTCCCTCCGGGCCTGCATTCATCAGTTTTGCATTAGGGTCCATAGATAAAATTGACTCACACGCATTCTTCAAAAACTCGATGACGTTATCAAGGCAACAGGTAGGATTAGGTGGATGATAAACTGCTGCAGCATAAAATGTTGATCTTTCACCGGTGAAATTTCAACTCACAAGCACTCAAAAGCATTGTGGGGAAAGACAAGCTTTTTTATTTTCCAGTCGTTTCTACGAATAATGCCGACTCCACCACCGTTTCTGTAATTTCTAGTTTTAGTGAGGAAAGTATATCCAATAGGCATACCAGATTTACGTGAAACTATCATGTAGGCATGTTTCAGAAATAAAACATAGGTCAATAAAGTTACTAGATAGTTCCGCCTGAAGAGGATGTACAGCACCTGGTTTTGCGATGGATCTTGAATTTAAGACCAAGCATTTAGGAATAACTTTACAATGCGTGAATTTTGTCTTATCCACCAAGAACTATGGCCACACTTGCAACACACAGTACCTGACGTGTTGAAGAAATAAGTCCAAATTAAACTGAATGGCATGGCCAAGAGATTTCTTGACAATGTCGGCACTCTTACACCCTTCTGAATCACTTTTCTGTAGTAGAAGGTCATCATTGACTGTAGCCAGGCCCGTGACTTCGCCATGGCCAATGTTAATAAAAAAGCGATTGAATACAGTTCACTTTCATGTCAAACACGTTATTTTTAACGATAACTCCGAAAAAGTTGCATAATTTGTAACGCAGAGAAGGTGTACATGCAAAACAAAAACCAAGACACGATGACACATGCGCCCCCGGAATTAATATCAACAGGGTCGCACAATTAAAAAAAATTAACATACTTCGCCGCTGGGTTTTCATCAAACACACACAAACACACGCGTGAGTCATTTCGCTCACGCTAACCAAACCAATGCTTGAAATTCGCATGGAAAACTTCCAACAAACTGAACTTCGACTGAGATGTTAAATTATCATTCGCAGATCGAAAGTGTCGCCGATGCTAATTTCCCTTTTTTAAACAAGCCATGCCATTTTTGACGTAACCAAGCCTTTTTATCCGGCTAGCTTTCAACAAATTGTTAGGATAATATTAGCTTTACTTAAAGGAGAACTGAGGGGTCGAAGATGATTTTTTTTTGTGTCTTATTAGTGTCGAAATATAACGTCCTTTACCTAAAAATACAAGAAAATATCCTTTTTCATCTTGAAAGGCCTCGTATTTGCCCGAAATCCCTGGTTTTTTTTCCAATTTGAACGCCCGCCATTTTTTTTTCTTTTTCTT
>NC_090888.1:54320131-54330131 GCF_036669925.1 Montipora capricornis
TTTGAATATGGCACAGTAATTAGAGATGTTGTGGATATTCACTGTCCTGTCAATGAAATGGTCTGCAATTCAAAAATTAGTTCTATTTGTTGGAGTTCTTACCACAAAGGTTTACTGGCCAGTAGTGACTACGAAGGCACTGTAACACTTTGGGATGCTTTCACAGGATCAAAAACCAGGTCCTTTCAGGAACACGAGAAAAGGTGTTGGAGCGTGGATTTTAATCACGTGGACCCGAAACTACTTGCTTCTGGATCCGATGATGCAAAAGTTAAGCTGTGGTCAACAGATATGGAACACTCCGTGGCTTGTTTTGAAGCCAAGGCTAATGTGTGTTGCGTTAAATTTAATCCGGAGAGTAGATATCACTTGTCTTTTGGATCAGCAGATCACTGCGTCCATTATTATGACCTACGGAACACAACAGTGCCCATAACAGTTTTTAAAGGTCACAGAAAGGCAGTGTCCTACACGAAATTTATCAACACGGAAGAAATTGCATCTGCATCAACCGACAGTCAGTTGAAACTGTGGAACATCAGCAAGCCACATTGTCTACGAACTTTCAAAGGCCATATCAACGAAAAGAACTTTGTTGGACTAGCCTCCAATGGAGATTATGTCGCCTGTGGAAGTGAAAACAACTCCCTTTATTTGTACTACAAGGGTCTGTCTAAACAGCTACTCACGTTCAAATTTGACACTGTGAGAAGTGTTTTGGAAAAAGACAAGAAAGAAGATGACGCTAATGAATTTGTTAGCGCAGTTTGCTGGAGAACTGGTTCTAATGTCGTAGTCGCTGCAAATAGTCAAGGGACCATAAAGGTTTTGGAGCTGGTTTGAGTTTACTTTTTTGAGGAGCAAGCGTGTAAATAATAATGACTGGAGTGGTAAAGATAAAGGAAACTTGAATGTACTATTGCGAACGCTGTTGCCGTATACATCTAATGCCCTAATCACAATTTCATTTGAATGTGCGAAATTTAAGTAACGTACCTGACGCCGAGGAATCAAGCAATTTTGACCGAAACACAGGTTCTGCATATTCAGGGCTTTTGTGTTTCAATTCTTTGTTTCGGCAACGTCTTACCATGGACTCTGATTTGGTCGAAACGGAAATAGCGAAATTAGAATTTATTGACGGAAGTTGGATGTACCTACTTTGAAAGCATCTTCGAGTTAATTTGAGTGTGACAGTAAGCATCTTGAACTGAGTCAAACGTCTTCGCATGAACATTATCAATGTCGCAGTGTTAACGATGCAAACCCTTTTATTTTTTTTTTCTTTCTTTATTTTTTTTTTGTCAAATTATTGCTTAACGCTCGTCCGTAAAACAAGAACTTCTGGAAGTATACCGTCCGGTCCAGGGCTCTTACCAAGTTTCGTATTATTGAGAGCTTTTTCAAGTTCACTTTCTGTAATCGGGTGATCGAGTTCCTCCTTAACTGGTTGTTGTTCGAGCTCATCAAGAACGCTTTCATCAGTTTCTGAGTTGATATTGAGAAGATCTGAAAAATGTTCAACCCATCTCTCTTTGATCTCGTCTGGTGTAGTGAGTAGTTGGCCATTTTTTGATCGAACTTGATGAGTATTTTTGGACTTTGGGTCATAAACCTCACGAATCGTTGCATGGAACTCAAGTTGGTTCTTCTGAAGATGAAAAGTTTCAGCTTGTTTGGCTTTCCTCGTGAACCAGTCGTTTTTCATTTGCCTTATCCTTTTTGAATCTCTCTGCGGTTAAGATTTTTATCTTTCAACAGATTTTGGATCTCCGTGTCGTTTTCATCGAGCCAGTCAGCCATAGCGAGAAATATAATTTTACTGTTCCCCGGGTCTCCTACTATATAGGTTGCAGTATGCTTCGTTCTTAAAGCAACCAACCTCGACTGTGGGATTGCAGGACTGCGGGAGCACTAGTTCTACTCTCATATTGACATGGTGCTGTAGAAACATTTACCAAAATTCAACACTCAATTAGTACACAGCAACTTTTTATTTATTAAACATGGCAAACGAACCGAAACCGATTGTACATAATTTCACTTAACATGCTATGCATTATCTTTCCTTCTTTTCCTTTGAGGGTCAAGCTAAGATATTTTCTGACTTGCACTAATTAATTCCAATGTAAGACATTGGTTCTGGGTCATTTCAAAGTTGTAGGCATTTGATTTAATAAATGCTAACTATGATTGACAAAGTCAAAAGCCAACTAAAATCTAACTCAGGCAACTCACAACTAGATCATAGCTTAGAGCCTCTAGACTTTACCCACGCATCTCTTGTCTCGCCAGCCCCCTCCCTTCTGGGTCTTAGACCGCCCAATGGCTTGAAAACAGGCTGCGACTGTTTTCAAGCAGAAATCTAAGCAGCCACCGCTCAGCGTCATTTTTAATCACTAGCCATCTGACTTAGTTTGTTTTTAGTTTTATTTTGAGCTTAGTTATCGTCTCAATCAACACCCATTTAGCTGCCTATTATGGATTTATATTTTATAGTCTTTTTTTTAACACGTATTTTACCTTTAGCTTTGTTTTACGATAATTATCTATCATATGTATTTGCATAATTTTTCCAATGTTTGTTACATGTAAAATTCCAGACTAGTTTTACGAATTTTTATTCCAAGTATTTATTATCTTGTACAGTGTTGCTGAAGAAGCCCGAACGGGCGAAACGTACGATAAAGGGACTTTCAATTACACGACAAAAGTTCGCTCCATCCTCTGTTCGATATATTCATGCAAGTTACAATATTTTAGGAGGGAGCGTTGCGTACCCGGCTGGATCCTTTTCTCAAGTTCGCTATCCAACTTGGTTCACACACACACACACACACACACACACATACACACACACGCACACACACACACACACACACACATACACACCGTCATATGTAGCAGATGGAAAGTTTTTCTTATTGACATCATGTGCTACGCTTTTCGTCCCGTGATGTTGTTTTTCTGTACGTCTGTCTAGGAAACAAGCCAACAAGCGCAGGATACAGGAACTCTGGAATCTTTGGCTTTCACCAAAGCGTCCTTGATTTAAATTTTAAAGTGAAACTATGGATCATACTATTGTCTTAATTTCTGTGCACTCAACTGATTCTAGACTTGTTATTGTTCTTGCTTTATTTAAAAAAAATAAAAAGAGCTTTAGTTTAGCTTATGATCGCTCCTCGATCCCCGATCCTTGATTCTCGATTCTCGATCCTCCATCCCCGATCCTAGTTTTCCAGAAAACCTGCCGGAGTCTGATAATTCGTGGATGACCAGCTTTGATATTTCCTTCACTTGGACATGAACTATAGCATAGCATTCCTTTCATCTTTTCCCTGAATCTTTGGCTTATCAGACCGTAGGCAAACGGGTTGACAGCCGAATTGAAAGCAATCATGGTGTGAGCTATGGGAATTGCAACATTGCTGATTGTGCAGAGGCCAAAATCCTTTAAAACGTGAAGTACGCTGTCTGAAATAATGCACACTTCAAAGAGTGTAGTAACAGTCAAAACCATCAAGGTCACTCGTTTCCGTACTTTCAACACACCCTGTGTAAGAAAAAGGATGATACGATCAGATGCTGGATAAAGGATGGTGCTGACCTTTTGAGCCTCATTTGAAATTAGTGTCAAAGAGAATATAAAGAAAATACTTCAACGTATAGGGGCATTGGGTCACCTTCCAGCCGGGGATGAATTTATTCCCACGGGTAACGAAAATATGACCAGCTGATTCTCTTTATCTGGGATAAAGTTTCATTGCAGAACGTTTAATGATGGCAAAAAAATTGTTTTTCTGGCTATCTGCCGCGTGATCAGCATGATCAATATAAAACAAAAGAAAACGTTTGCATGAGAATAGATCTTAATTCACGTGAAAGATCTTGGACACCTCCTGACAACTGTGACACGACACAATAGCACCACTTGGCAGTGTTTAGGTCGAAGAACCGATGGAACGTTCGGTTTTAGCTGTTGTGATAACTACCTGAATTAAATCATCAAGGTCATAAACATTGTTTTGGTGATTGTTGTGATGACGGATGTTGCATCGTGTAATTGAAAGGACATGTCCAAGGTGGAATGCTGAGAAGCGACATGTCTCTTTGTTTCGGGGAACAAACATTACCCCCGAGATGTTTTTCGAAAATCGAGAATACGCATGGCATGTCATAAGCTTGACCCTTAACTGTTAAATCAGTAAGTTTCAGATTGTATGGGTCATTAAAGGGAACAGCGCGAGACGTTTTTGAGCCAAAGATGGAAACCGAAAGTGAACATTTCGTATGAAAGGAAAGTGGTCTTAGCTCCCAGATCGTCTCTAACAGAGAGAAGACACTCAGAAATATTGACCAAGACAAGTTAGAACCGAAAACAGTTCACTTCCGAAGAGTAAGAATCTGGTATGAGGTTTGTCCCCATCGGCGTCAGATAAGTGTCTATTTTGAAACTTATTTTGCGAGGAAAAAAAAGAAAACCAATAGACCAAATGCTGTACCCAATTCAAATCTCCCGGAGTAAAGATTCTTTGCGTATTGTATTTGTTTAATAAATGATATTGAAATACTTGGAGATAAACGTTTTATTCCCAAAGGGTTTGAACTGGGTAAAACATTGAAGTAGCCGATTTTGTTTATTGTCTATTTTCCCACAAAACTTGGTTTAAAAACAGACACTCTTCTGACGCTGCTGGGGGCTAGGCTAATTTGGCTAATTCTTACTCTTGGTGACAGACTCTTGGCTTCCTATAATTATAATGTGGGTCTTGACAATAATGCATAAATTTCGAGAAATGCCGAGGCTTTTTTGTCTTCACGAGGGTGTCCATTTGGAAAGTCTTACAATATTTTCATTCATACCTGCCGCTGAAATGATCTCTCCTCTTGATCGTCACGTTTGAACCACAATGTGTACACAACGATGGAGTAATAGCCAATCATCAACAGGGATGAAATGGCAACAAAGGTCACGAAAATGAGCCAATAAACCTTTTTCAATTCTTTATCATGCCAAAATTGATCACAAGACCTCACAGCGATCTTCCTTCCAAAGCTCTGTACGACGAATGCCCATGTATTTAACAGAACTGCGAGGATCCAAGTACCTGGGATGATTACCTATAGGATGGGATGCATGGAACTCGTAACAGTTCATAAGGAAATGCAAGGACAACGAGTTACAGGAATACGGAATTAAAACTATTATAGTATTTGAAAGGGAAAGGTTGGAAAGGTATCCAAAGTATTTTCCAAACTTGTTTGACGACAGGTTAGTATTCAGTAATTAAAGTCAGCTTTCCAGGCCTTAGAAATGCATTGAGAAAGGGCTAAATACTGACAGCAGAAGTTTGAAGTTAAAATTTCATTTCATTTGATGAGGGACCCAGCGGATTAATTTGCCTAAATAAGCCAACGTTTTTAAGGTATTTCTACTGTTTCATTCAAATTTGATTATACTTCCCATGTCAAGTCTCCCAAAGGCCTTTTGAAAGCAAGATTCGAAAAAAGAGTGAAGAAAATCAGTTGTTGAATACTTAACAGGTTTTTGAGAAGCAATAGTCCCTTTTGTTGCTCGTTACTGAGTATAGAGTGTTTTTATTTGCGTGATCAGTCTCTTTTTTAACAAAAATCAGAAGAAATTGTTTGCATTAGAATTGAATTGAATTTCTGCGAGTAATCTTAAGACACTAGTATGGGTGGCAAGAAAATTACAATGAAATTGGTAAAAAAGAATCTTCCTACGCAAATGACCACTAATCAGTTTTGCACGTATATACTGTGTACGCTCTGCAGGATAATCATCACACCTTCAATTTTCGCCAAGTGAGTTTTCGGTGAATTGAATATGGATAAACTACAGCCCAGTAGCGTTCCCGTGCAATGGCAATCAGGGTAAATAGGGAACAAGCAGCTCCGATCCACGCCAACGTGCTCAACGTCAGGCAAATTGCATTCCCAGGCATTGCATCAGGGTTATTAAAAGAGTGACGGTAGATGAAATAGGTAAAGAAGAAGGTAGGATAAACGATGTCCGCCACAGCGAGGTTCAAAAGAAGATAGTTGAAAGGAGTCCTATGACATAAAAATAAATTAATAGAACGCAACCGATTCAATCTCAGTAAATTCAAAGCCTCAGGACCATCTTATATCTCAGAGCACCAGTGTTACACAATCTAAACGGGCAATACTCATATAATCTAAATTTAGATCAGTGGGTGCAAGTCACGTCAGATGATCATCCAACCATGAATGCACCGTATTTAGGTCTAAGCACCCATTTTGAATAGTGCTGATAAACTGTCTTTAAGTCTAAACGCCCATTCTAAGTAAGCAACCATCTTAAATCGATTAGCTTTCAATATTGGTAATGGGTCTCTATTTAAAAATTATAAAAATTCGCCTTCATTCAGCAGCGTGTTTCAGTGGTGCGGTGGTTATCGATGATTCCTTAAAGCGTGGCTAACGGACTCATCGTAAACAAAAAATTTCCTTTTTTCCCTTTTTTTTTCCTGACGAGAAAATTTCTAAGTACAGGGTAAACTTTATGTAATTGAAAATGAAAGAGGAAACGCATATTTATGAGTTGCATGGATGACTCGGATGATCATCCGAGATGGCTTGCACCCACTGATCTACATTTAGATTATATGGGTATTACCCATTTAGATTGTGTAACACGGGTGCTCAGAGATGTTACATTTCCCAGCAAAGGTTTTTGGGATTGTGGTTATTATGTGCTCAATAAGCTCCGCCATGTTGAGTAGTAAGAGTTTAATTTAACTGGATATTTACAATCACTGACTTCAACTCTCAAACTCTACACCCTCCCTACCCCACTTTGCCACACCTCTCGGTATTTCATTGTTTGCGTTTCCTTGTGTTCCCTTGAATGAAGATTTGGATCAAACGATTTCAACAGGGTTTGGACTGGGTTAACCGACAACTGACAAATGGCCAAAAAAGTAACTGACAACTGACAAATAGCCGAAATTTTTAACCGAATGCTGATATTTATAACCGGTTTCACTGAGAACTGACAAAAGATCTTTTGCCTTTGATAATCGTTTGAAATTCATTTTTGATAGCCTTTTCGGTTAAAAGCTATCATTGGCTTCTATCGTCTTGATTCCGATGCAGCATTCGAACGTCATCGAACTCACATACCCATAAATAATTGGCCGTTTTTATACTAGAGACGCATAATTCGTCCAGACGAATACGCGTCTCTCATGTTATCTGTCTGGTGTAAAGACGGGACGAATTGTGTAACACACATAATCCTTCTGGGACGAAGTTGAGCAAACATTTTTTCTGCGTCTGTTAAAATCGTCTAGTGTAAAGAAGGGCACAAGATGCATTAAGCGTCTGGACAAACACCGTATTTACTCGAATAAGCGCCGCGGCGCTTATTTAATTGTTCGCTTCTCAAGTGCGATGCTTATTTGAGGGCGGCACTTATTCAAAAATTAGACGGCACAGAAATATTTCTGTACGAAGAGTAACAGAAACGTCATTTTATAGTCACCATTTGAATCTTTCGGCATTTTACTTAGTGGACGAGCAGTGAAATACAATCACTTTGAACTGAAGAACATCGGTTTTGATGCAAAGAAATACCCCATGCCGTGTTAGGGCCTGTTTATATGCCTCGGTTACCCGAGACATCCCTCCTCCGAGACAACTTTACCGAGCGTCTATATGAGAATTGCGTGACCGAGACAAAGTTGACCCTACTTAATTATGCATATATTTTAATCTTTAATCTTTAATCTTTTAATAAGACGCATCTTCAAAAAAAGCGTATCATCATTTGCCTTTCGTTCTAGTATAGTTGCATTTCCACATTCAGCAAATAGACTGACAATCTTAACGCAGCAGTAATATGTAGTTTAAATAAAAGGCTGTTTACGAATTGAGAGTTTCCGTTGACAGCGTTGAGAATTTTGCCGGGAAAAAAAAATTCTTTCGAAAGTAAACACTAAAAAATGTATAAGTTCCCAAATTGTTGCTTCTTTAATTTTTATTTTATGCGTGCGCATTTAAGATTTTTCTGTCTCGTATCGGGTGGTCGAGGTAAACTGTTTACATGCGAAAAAGTTGTCTCACCTGCCAGGGTTACCCTACCTGCCGAGGCGAGACAACTCGCCTGCCCGAGTTGTCTCGTCCACGCGAGTTGTCTCGCCCACCCAAGTTGTCTCGCCCACCTCATGTAAACGGTTGCTTGAATTTTTTAAACAAATGAGTGGAAAAATATCTCGCCAAGGGTAACTCGGGGAAAGAGTTGTCTCGGTTACCCGAGACCATATAAACAGGCCCTTAGAGTTACCTTTTAGTGTTTTTTTTTTAAATTAAAGAAAGTCCTCGAATGAGCACCGCATTGAGACCGCGGCGCTTATTCGGGGAGGGGGGGGGGGGGGGGGAACTTTTTTGCTTTTTTGCTTTTTTGTACTTGTTCGGGGGTGGCGCTTATTCGAGTAAATACAGTATCCACTTTAGTAAGTCTTCGAAGACGCACTAAACTGGATAGTTCGTTTTCTTCAGGTGCTCCGATAGGACCCTGTTATTGAGGTTGGGACCCTTTCCCCAGCGGTTTACGCTGAATAATCCTTGGGCTGAAGATGAGTTGCCACTTCATAACGCGACAAAACGCTCTTTGACGCAACTCACGTTCGTGGAAGACTCATCGATTTCTCAGTGACTGTTGGTGCTTAGCGACCTACACAAGTGATTGAATACTAGACTAACTCCAAAGAGGACATCCTCGAAACTGAGGACGACGACATAGCACCTCTATTTCCAAATCCTGAAGTCCAGTACGAGCTCGTTTTCGACTGTATTTGTAAGGTACATTGGTTGAGGTCATAAGAGATAGTAACTCTGGTGTCACCAATGAGCAAATTGATAATTGAGATGCTTGGGATGATGATGAAGAAATAGTGGAAAATAAGGATTTTGTATTTAATATATTTTAATTCATTTATTTATGGGTCAAAGAGGAATGATTTCAGTTCTTCGATCAGTTAATTATCAACAGTCAGTTAACTGACAACTGACAAATGGCCCAAAATTTCACTGAAAATTGACACATGGACAACAACTGACATTTGCCCCACCCCCCATCCAGACCCTCTTTCAATGATGCTGATACTAACTGTTTACCTCATATCACGCCGCATTACAACGGCACATACGAGTACGTTCCCAGCGATGCTTGTAATGGCAATCGAACAATTGACTGTTGATATGGTGATATCAATCGAGTCAAACATGATTACTGAGTATTTTGACCTAATCTGTGAATAATTCAGTCACCTAAAAAGGAAATAAATTTAATCATTTTTCATTTTATTTAAATAAATATACCTTGCATATACAACATAAACAAACGAATTTATTAATAATTGACGAAAAAATTAAATGAATTAATTGGTGAATGATTGCATGAATGAATCATAAACGAATAAATTAATTGATGAGTTGCGTGACAAGGAAGCACAATGGATGTACAAATTGGGAACGTTGAAACCACAGGGACTGAATGAGGATGATGGTTTCTATGGCCAGAAGAGAAAGACGCGCGTGGGAGCGCGCAGGAGATAATGTAACATTTTCCGTTGGACTTTTAAAATGGTAGTTGTTTCTATGCTACGCCGTATGTGACAAAATATCATGTCCGCTAATAAATGAAGCAAGTCACACAATTTACAATCAAGTTGCCAACAATTAGCATCAATTTGTTTCTTGACCAAATCACATTCCCAGCAATTTATGTCACTTCTCTTGTTGTACAATTCATATATTTAAGGACCGCGCCTCGAATGTCAAGCTCTATAGTTAAGATGCTTGTTTCATAAATCAAGAAGAGAGAGGACAGCTTTTGATCAATTCTGTTTTTGAGGGGGATTAAACGAGAGTAAATCTGAGCGAGACAATGGCCGCTGAAAGTATCGAGGATCTTGGTCCACACGCGAATCATTCGATCAGCCCAAGCAGG
>NC_090888.1:54337631-54347631 GCF_036669925.1 Montipora capricornis
AGTGACCCACATACAATTGCAAACCTCCTGCAGGCAGCTGTTAGCCTTTTGGCACGAAGAGAAAAGACGAGAATGATGAAATAGATATGCCTTAGCTAAAGTGTCCAGCCCCGTAACTGTGCCGCTCTTATCAGGAAACCAAAATAACAGGTATTTTACTTGAAAGCCAAGAGAAAAAAACACCTGAAACTGCTCATCACCCGATCACCATGTGGCAAGACCTACCGTTGTTTAATTATTCGAAAAATTATAATAAACTTTTGAAAATGTATGCACTAAGATGTCATGACAGTACTCAAACTGTCGATGACAAGGTGTCATCTTCCAAAAAATATTTGTATGTACATCTACACTTACCAAATTGACTATTTGACTTGAATGCCAACGACGCTGTAGTTATTCAGGGAAGCTATGTATTGTTAAATTTGCTTGGACCTGAACCCTCCAGGTCAAGGAGGCCTACCTTTTTAGCACTTGACTGTCAATTGCATTACCGGCTCAAATTATTTTCTTCACTCCTGACACAATCTTTAGTTATCGGATCCTTGTAGATTTTGGTAGATATGGGAATTACGACCCGAAAGCAAATGTTTGCGAACTCTGGTACCAAAATGTCTGGTTATTTCATCGACATAGCAGGTGTTACAACATGCACATGTAAATTTGTATACAGCCTTGGAAAGCAACGCATTTTGGATCGGGTCCTGCACACTAAAAACGTTTCCTAACTTATCGGAGGCAAAGGTTAATTAACCCATTGACTACATCCTTACAATACTTCTTGGCAGTTCTTTACTCGAGTCACCGCGAGAGGATCAATCGAAAGCAACTACCAAACGTGCTTTTAAATTATCGTTTCTTAACCCCCTTTTTAGCACAACACAAAATTAAAATCTTTGCCAAGTAGTATTGTAAGGATGTAGACATTAGGTTAACCTTTACCTACTATAAGTTGAAAAAGATGTTTAGTGCGAAGAACCCGATCCCAAATGCGTGCCGTTGTTCCCAGGTTGTAGACAACATGTGTCGTTTTTCTTAAATGTTTAGTGGCTTGAATACCGATTAAAGCTAACTTGAAAACAACTTTTTGACAGGAAGTCGTTTCATGTCACCTTCTTTTTCTACAGCGTTGTGGAATATTAAAACCGAATAAAAACGATTCATCACACCACTTGAAGACTTCAATAAAATTGTTTGAGTACTGAAACAATCGCAAGACGTTGCAACTTCTTTGACTCTTAGTAATCAACTGATCCTTCTTTCTTACACAACTTTTTTGCCATCTCTATTCCAGTCACATGGCTGCGCGCTTGAAATTTATAATAATCTTCGAGTTTCTGTAGCCATCAGATCCTGGCTCTTTAATCAGCTCGCATAAACGGTCAACTGATAAATGTCGCCATAAAGAGAATACATACCTTTCTGGAAAAGGTGTATGTGGGAAGGTCTTGGCTCCCCTCAAGTGTGTAAAAATAATATCGAACAAACCAACCCAGTTGTGACTCTTTCTAAATTAAGCAGCATATTAAAGCCACTGCATGACAGACATCAAGTGAAACTAACATGTACAGTCCCTTTACAGCTGGCATGCACTTGCCTGTCATTTATGATGATTTAGAAGTTTTTAAAACTTCATCGCGCGCATCGAAGGGATTATTTTTATCTTTCGGATAAAAGATAAAGGTGTCATCATTGTTACTAACAGATTAGCCAATAAAAGGCGAACTTCCCCTTCAGACGCACGGACAGCCACAGTTGAATTTAATTTTTATGGCTCAATTTTACATTGTCATAATTATCTCAGTTTTTTACTATACGTTACAGAACGTACTGGTTGCTTTAACTGTTGGTAACCAGTTTTGGCCAATTCGAAAAGGAATAAAACAAGTTGTTTTAACCTAGACCTTTCATCGGTATCTATATAATAAAGATAACATTACATGGCAGCTTGGGTAAACGAGTTTTATCATCTCGTGTTGATGTTGAATCTCACTCGAAAACGAAGTTCGTATCCTCGTCCGGCCTTTCATGTAATATCCTCTATACAGTTGAAGTATTATATACCTCTTTTTCGACCATGATTGTATCGAATGAAGAATTGTATTTTTGATAAAAAGGGTTTCATTGTCTTTCAAGGTCTTCACTTCTTCGTCTTTTTCCTAAGTCCTTCTGTTATGCGGACCTACAACTACTATATATGTGAATCCATCTTTTTGAAGAGTGATCACGTTACAGTGAATTAATGGGGCAATTCAAATTAATGAGATTCAGAAAAGGAACTAGTGAAACATTATTTTCCTCGCCTCTAAATAAATCAGAGGGTTGTTCTATTCATTTTTTTTTTTTTTTTGCGACGAACAAGAAGAACCCGTTGATTGGTATTGCGCATGTGCGACATGCATGTGGAGAGATCCAAACTCGATTTTAGTGCATTTCAAAGAACGCAATTTGAACACTCCAGGGTGGAGACCGACCTTGGTCACCTAGTTTTGGTTAACGAGTCTTTCAATCCGTAACAGCGCCTGTCAGGTCACCCGGTTTGGAAACCGGTCTTGGATCGTCCTGAGGGAAGGTGCCACTCATTTTTTTAACGGTTGTCTTTTTTACGACGAAAAGTTAATTTTTTTTTTGTAATTTTTACATTTACCTAGGAATTTTTTGGCCGTTTTACAGTTATTCACAGCATCTTGTACGCTGCTTAAATGGCTGTGAATTTCAAGGAGCCAGTTCACTCTAATAATTAAGTTCGCGTCAATTAGTCCACGAAAACTTGCTCATCTTAACCAGCTCAAACGAGTGTTTTCATTATTAAAATTGAAACTCATTACCATTAAAGGTGTACTTAACAACTTTTAATCCCGTTGACTCCGAGGAGTGACACGTGTAGACTTTACTCTGAACGTCACACGATTTTGCTCACCTATTCAATAAGCGCTTTAGTTGTGAATAGATTAAGGTTGACAGATAAAGGTCGTCATTCCAAAGCTTATACACTGGCTCTTCTTTAACCTGATTGCTTCAATCACACCAGTTATGAAAGAGGGGCTAAAGCCGTAAATTATGATATGAATCATTCATACACACTTAATTGCTCGCAGAAGGGTGTGATCATGGCTAATTAGGACCATAGCAAAATAGAGTTTTGACATAAAATTCTTCCGATTCTCCGGTTATTTAGATCCTCTTTTGACATACGATTCTTCCGATTATACCGATTTTTAGCGGAGCTGCGCGCGCCGAAGGCTCCCGTGCGGAGAACCATTGATAAAAAAATATGGTAATCCATCTGTGCGAGAAACATTGGTTCTGGTCACCGTACTACCGTACGACCGTGTGTTCACCCATCCATGTATGCTAATTTAAAACTCAGTGGTGCAAACCCACTTTCTTTGGCGGGAACATCTTTGATATTGGACGTCCATGTAATTGATAATTGACACATGTCAAAACAAGGTATCCGCTAACCTGAATCACGTTACCATATCCCGGGCTCAGGTTTAAAGCTCATCTAGGCCGTTTTTTTTTAAGTTGACCGAGGACCAGGCAATGGTTTTTGATTGGAGCGCAGGCTCAAGCAAGGGTAACTTAGCGAAGAGTAAGTTACACGAGAGCTCCGCTTTTGGGCTTGGCAAAATCTATATATTATTCTCCGATTCTTCCGATTATTCGATTCTAAAAGAGTTGCGCCCGAACGGACACAACGGCAGAGTCCACAGTTATGTTAAATTGATTTCTAAAGTATCTTAAGGTAAAATCGTAGAATCGGAAGAATTGTAGAATCGGAAAATTATTTCTAAAGCATCTTAAGGAGACTCGTAGAATCGGAGAATAATTCCGAGAGTAAATCGAACAATTTGGATGTAAAATACGTGGAATCGGAGATGAATTGTAAAATAGGTCAAAATGTTAGTGGTAAATCGGAGAATAGTACCCCTAAAACGGTGTATACTATTCTACGATTTAGCCATAATCCGCACAGAACAGAACAACAACAGCTGCAAGAATCCTTTTTAACAAGAGAAAAACTAGTTGTCTATTTACGAATACAGTTGAGTGGTTGAACCAGGGACTACCAGGATCAAATTCAACCAGTGGTCAAGACGGGTTTTGAATCGGAATCTCTAGATTGCAAGGCTAGTAGCCTAACCACTGCACTAGAGCCGCAGTGCCTATAATGACAATTTCATTTATCGAAACCATTTCTGGTAGGATACAGAAAAGAAAAAATGTTAGAAATAAAAAAGAGAGAGAAAATTAATCAAGTTTGAAGATCGCATTATTCAAATTTCTCTGGTCGGTGGCAAGGTCTTTTCTGGAGCGAGTGCCTGATGATACAGGAGTCTGTTGGAGCGGTTCACTGTTGATCAGCATTGATGTTTCCTTCATTTAGACATTTAGACACGAGCTACTGCACAGCATTCCCTTCATCTTCTCTCGGAATCTTTTATTTATCAGAGCGTAGGAAAACGGGTTGAGGCGGGCTGAATTGAAATAGGAATAATCAAACTATGGGATAGGTGGTGAAGAGAGTCAAGAGCATAGTCATATTTTTCTTGCTCACTCGTAATATTTGCATGCGCCTCCCTGCTTTGCTAAGAAGGGCATCAATTTGATTGTCCCAATTGCTAGAATTACTATGAAAAGAAACCTCTAAGAGTTTAAGAAATTCTTCCTGTTTGATATCAAAAGTGACAGTGGGAATGGGTCTCTCAACTTTAGTAAGGTTTATAGTCATCAGGTTGTCCTGGGGCCAACTAAGTATATATTGCACTTCTAGGGGAGCTTGGTCCTGGATTCCATTAACCAAAACGCTTAAAGTTAGGTCATCCGCAAACTTAACCGCAGTAAAACTATCTGAACCAACATTTTGTACATCATTTAACATTTACAGTAAACAGGATGGGTCCAAGTATAGTGCCCTGTGGCACACCTGTGTTTATAGGCAAAGAAGGGGTCATGTCACCATCAGTTATTAGTCATCAAATTAAAGATGTAGGAATTGGACAATTCCATGAGCTTGTTAAATAAAATGAAGTGATTCACTGAGTCGAAAGCCTTAGAGAAAGGGAAAAATCCTAACACAATCTGCTTCTCCAGTGTTAAGCTATTTAAGCTACTTTTGTTGGCTCTTGATAAGAGCATGCACGGGAGGTATTAGACAGTACCTTCCCTATGTGCAAATTGATCTGGTAATAGGGAGGATCTAATGACAGGCTTAATTTTTGCTACATTCTCTAACGGCCTAATAATAATATCAGTAACAGAAATAGGGCGAAGTTGGTACAAGGATGACAGAGGGGTTTCCTTAGGAACCGGGGAAATATTAGCACGTTTCCAAGAACAAGGCACAGTTTGAGAGGTAATTGATAAGTTGAAGATGGAAGTAACTATGGGAGCAAATTCTTCTGCAAATTCTATTCAGAAAAAGTGTGACAGGCCGGTAGGTCCAGCGGCAGTTTTTTTTTGTTGTGAAAGGAATTTAAAGGTAGTGAACTCATCGATAGCTGGGAGCCTGGTACCTTGAGGGACATTGACGCAACAAGGAGCCTTGTAGTTAGCATCAGAATTTATCTCCTGTAAGTATTTATTCACTTCCTCAAGAACAAACAAAAAACTAAGGGAACCATTTTTCGATTCTCTGCAGCCACGGATAGTATTTACTGTTTTCCGCCAATGTCTGGTAGATTTACAATGTTTGTTGTTTTTGCTCCTCATTCCATTAATCTGATTCTGTTGAATAAGGTTATCAATTGTCACTTGTGGAGAATCACCCTATAACACCATACCCTTTTGGATCAGGATACGCCTCTTCTTTAGCAGTAATTTCACTCGAGGAGAGATGAAGGCGGGGTCATTTTATGACAACTTGACTTTCATCTTAGGAAACAATTGATCCACAGCAGGGCTGATCATATTGTAAAAGCACTCAACTGCAGATTCTATAGCAGCATTGTGTAGAAGTGTAGACCAATCAATTTCCCTGAGATAAGATGACATCGCTAACTTGCAATGCTCACGTGAGTCTGAATCCAATCCATTTTCTCTCTGGTGGAGCTTTTTTTGTTTAAGGCTTAGAATCACGCATTTGTGGTCTGACTTCATAAGGCCATTCACACATTGAATCTTGCCAAAGTCAAACGGGACATTAGTAGCAAGGATATGTAATACTCTTGAACTACTTGTTGGGGATTTAACCAGTTGAAATGAAGTGAAAGCCTGAAATAATGGCTCTAAGTTTAGTTGACTAATATCACCAGCAATCCGCGCCCGTAGGCAGGCATTTTTTGCAGGAGGGTACGATCAAACGAGAAGACGGACCAAACGACCGCCGGTGGCGCGAGCCTCTAAGGGGGATCCGGGGGAATGCTGGTATGCTCCCCCGGGAAATGTTGAAAATTAGGTTGTTTCAGACTGAATTTCCTGCGTTCTGAAGGCAGCATAATATGAAAAATAGGCAGCCAAAAGGGAACTTTAAAATGTGGATATTACTCAAACTTTTGAACTTCAAAATGAATTTTTTGTGGAGCACAGACCACATTACTTATGTATTTCACAGTTTTAGAGAATAATGTCACTGTTTTAAAAGAACAAAAATAGAAATAAAGTTGTCATCCCAAGAGCCCGTGAGAAGTAGCTTGTCTCTCCTTTACATGCCCTATGAGTCAACCTTTGCGTGTATCTTTCTATTTTTAGAACGCCACAAGTTCTTCGGCACTGCACGCACTGTTTAAAATGGCCAATCAGAATAAAGTCATTGTCTAACGAAGACAAAAATAGCAACAACAATGGATGCAAATTGTGTAAATTGATGTAAGTGTAAGTTCCTGCGGAAGGGTTTTTTTTCTAAAAGGTTGACTCAAGGATTTAGTGCACATGGAGACTCCCACTCATGGACTCCTGAAAATTCCCATTATTCCCTGGGCTTGTTGTAGCAAACCGTGATGATCAGCACTTTCATTACTGTGCGAAGCTCAAACCTCCTTGGAAACGTCTTAGCAAACTTCCAGATCAATGTTTGTTAGATGGTGGATGTGCATGAGGCCAGTAAAGAGAGCATCTCTTGTGTCGTGCTGGCTCTCTTTACTTCATTTTTAATACACAAACAGAACTATACTATATCTTTTTTATAAATTCACGTGCGTGTGAGTCAGTTTTATCTATGGACCCTAATGCAAAACTGATAATAGTAGGCCCGGAGGGAAGGGGGGTGCGACGGGTGTGGCTTAAACTGGAAACTATCATGTAGGCATGTTTCAGAAATAAAACCTGGGTCAATAAAGTTACTAGATAGTTCCGCCTGAAGAGGATGTACAGCACCTGGTTTTGCGATCGATCTTGAATTTAAGACCAAGCATTTAGGAATAACTTTACAATGCGTCGACTCAGAGGGGAGAGATGCGACTCTCTGCGTAGATATTCGAACTGGAATGCGACGCCTACCTCCACGACACCCTTGGAATCTCAATAAAAAGTTTTTTCTTGAGAGAACACAGTACCTGATGCTAAGGAACGCGCCGACCAATACGTCTGATAGTGAGTAGCTGACTCCGCGAGTAGTTTATAGGCATCGTGGAAGATCGGGCTTGGATATGCAAATTAGGAGTGGAACGATCCTCGGAAGATTTATAACTTGGGGCTTTAAATGCTTGCCCCGGATCGATTCTTTGCAGTGTCCATGGAGATGGTAATCTCCAGCGGTGGATCACATCCAGGGACGATAAGCACAGTTTGTCCATTTTTAGTCCATTTGCAAAGCGAAAAACGAGTAGAGTTGCAATTGTGACATGTTCTTGTGACACGACGAACTACGTGTTGAAGAAATATGTCCAAATTAAACTGAAGGGCTTTACCACGAGATTTCTTGATAATTTTGGCACTCTTACACCCTTCTGAATCACTTTGCTTTAGTAGAAGGTTATCATTGACTGTAGCCCAAAGGGTAAATTTGAGTAAAAACTAGCGTGGCAGCCATCTTGGCGCCCAGTCTCCCCAGTCTCATGACAGTTTTTAATCAATATCTATTTAAAGCTTCGCGCGCATGCTGTGAAATATATTTTGGTCTTGTAACTAAGGTCACGTGGCCACTGACCTAATTGCAACTAACCAATCAGGTGTCTTCCTTAAAATAGCCGCGCATTATGACTAAGGCCCAAATTTACATTGAAAACAATTATTAATTGCAAGAGGCCCATGTATGGTGGATGTGTTCTCTTCCTTCATCCTCTCTTGTGTCCTCTCTTGTGTCCAGCTAACTGCGATGATTTTCCAACTCTCATTCATTTTAGTCCGCAGACCAAATATAATGTATGTGATTTTGTTAACAAGATCACGTTTTCGAGTGAATTAACTACACAGTTCTCATTAGTTTCACTGATACGTTTTATTCACAGTCTCTACCCACGGCCTTTACGGAAATCCTTTTAACTCAATTCCTGAAGTGAACATATTGCATTTATTCTAACTTTAACTCGAGTTTAGCTTGAACGCTGCCTAAAATTAACTTTACTGTTGTAAATACGAAGACGTTTTTTAAACTTTACGAGACACTTCGTGGCGTTTGTCACAATGGAGCGTGTATCTCGTTGCTTGCAATTCTGTACATGTCAGGTCAGGTCAGGTCAGGTCAACCGATTTGCTACTGGTTAACCGACTTGCTACTGGTAAACCACGTAAGCCAGTACAACCTGTGCATGGGTCGGGTTGTCGGTGACTAAACCGGCTTCCCCACTGGTCTTTATTGGTGAGAAGGGTGGGCAGACACCCAACAGTACGAAAAACAAGAGATGACAAAGGGCGGACGAGCTCACAAGGAGCCAATGGCCATCCACCAAACGAGGATAGCATCTCGTTTAAAAAAGGGTTCCAAAGGACTTGCGACCTCGGTTATTATAAGTAATTAGACAAGATGGACTCACAACGCAGAAGCACCAGGATTAAAGCCCCTGTTTTGAGATCTAGGCAAATTGAGTCTACTGGTACTCATAAAGGATTGGTCCTAAAGACTCCTGGACGGCCCAAGCCTGATATTGACGACAATGGTCTGGACAAATTCGTCCGACGTAAGATTCCTTTTATCATCAGCACGTTTAACGTTAAAACTCTTTTAGAAACAGCCAAGAAGGAAGAATTAGCTCATGAAGCACAGTTGTATGGCATAGATATTATCTATCTATAGGAACACCGCAACGTACATAGTGAATTTCTGCTGCAGGACAAGATCAATGGGCATACACTAGTTAAATCTTCAGCATGGAAGAACTCCCGTAATGCTGCAGTTGGAGGAGTGGGCGTCCTACTTTCACCAAGGGCTCTTAAAGCATGCCGCAGCATTTCAAAATGCGACGACAACATCATGAAAGTTACTTTGATGGGCAACCCAGAAACAACCGTCTTAAGAATCTACAGTCCACATAATGAGCGCCCTGATGAAGTTACGCACTTTTATCAAGAGTCGTCTACCATAACAAACGCCATCCCAGCACACTGCCTGCTCCTAATAGGAGGCGACTTCAATGCGATGCTTGGACCAATGGATGTTCTGTTCACTTATAACAAGGTAAATTATTATAAAAGAAATGGCAAAAATATGCTCGATTTCATGGATCAGTTTAATCTCACTGCTACAACCACGAGGTTTCAGAACCGAACAAGCAAACTATGGACACACCGTCGTCCATCTGGAGATTCTGCTCAGCTTGATTACATCATTTCTAGGAAGAAGTGGACAAACAGCATAAAGAACTCACGAGCCAATAACTCATTTCTAGGTGTCAATTCTGATCATAGAATGGTTTGCTGCAAATGCCAGATAAGTTACCGACAGCGCAAAGCCACTGTCAAAGGCCGTATCATAAAGGAATCGATTGGAGAAAAGTAGTTGTCGATGACAACCTCTGTGAACAATACGCAGCTGCAGTACATAATAGGTTTGCTGCTGTTTGTGACCAACTTGAGGACTCTGATACCAGCGCTAAATACGATATGTTGATAACCGCCAACA